>NW_005054369.1:62827-95155 GCF_000277835.1 Geospiza fortis | reverse complement strand
AACAAGGCCTAGATTGGTCTTTTTGAGGAATCCAGCTGTTTCAAAATGATAAAATCAATGGGAATTATCCAGATGGCTAAATTTTAGGACAGGTTTCATGAGACTGAGGGTGATGGCTACCTGCAACTGATGGTTTCATTCTGTGTTTCTGTTCACAAAGATGAATATTAGGGGAAAGTTCAGACATGACACAGTGACGAAATATTTTTAATATGGAACAGCAAAAGTGCTTTGAAAGTATTGGGAAAGGGTCTGTAGCAGGAAAACAGGCAAATGTGAACACATCTATTGAGAGTAAATAGTGAATGATTTTGGTACATCCAGCCAGGGAGATCCCAACACATGCTTTTTCCTACTCTTTTTTAAAAATCTTGTTAAGATGAATGAATTATTTTAATGGCCATGAAAAGCCAATCAGTGACTCCACTCTAGTTTGATGAAATATACTCTATACTACAGAGGATTTGTATGTTAAATGGACAGAGCAGCTGCAGCTCCACAATTACCTCAGCAAGCCCTCCTTTTTGATTAATTTTTTCTTTCAGTGTGGGTTTTGTGCATCCATCAAGAATACTCAGATGTGTAGAAACCCTGCTGCTCTGACAGGGCTGCTGGACATCTGGAAATCTCTGTGTGCCAAGTTCTTTAGCATCTCTGTGCCCCACGGCTCGTGCACAGTAAATCTGGAACATCCAGATTCATCCAGTAAATCTGGAACATCCAGATTAATTCAATAAATGTGGAAAATCCAGATTAACCCGGTAAATGTGGAACATCCAGATTCATCAGTAAATTTGGAACATCCAGATTCATCCAGTAAATCTGGAACATCCAGATTCACCCAGTAAATCTGGAACATCCAGATTCATCCAGTAAATCTGGAACATCCAGATTAATTCAATAAATGTGGAAAATCCAGATTAACCCGGTAAATTTGGAATATCCAGGTTCATCAGTAAATTTGGAACATCCAGATTCATCCAGTAAATTTGGAACATCCAGATTCATCCGGTAAATCTGGAACATCCAGATTTATCCAGCAAATGTGGAACATACAGATTCATCCAGCAAACCTGGAACATCCGGATTCACCCAGTAAATGTGGAACATCCAGATTCACTCAGTAAACCTGGAACATCCAGATTCATCCAGTAAATCTGAAATATCCAGATTAATCCAGTAAATCTGGAACACCCAGATTCATCTGGTAAATCTGGAACATCCAGATTCATCCAGTAAATCTGGAATATCCAGATTCATCCAGTAAATGTGGAATATCCAGATTCATCCAGTAAATGTGGAACACCCAGATTCATCCGGTAAATCTGGAACGTCCAGATTCATCCGGTAAATCTGGAACATCGAGATTCATCCGGTAAATCTGGAACATCCAGATTCATCCAGTAAATCTGGAACGTCCAGATTCATCCAGTAAATCTGGAATATCCAGATTCATCCAGTAAATGTGGAACACCCAGATTCATCCGGTAAACCTGGAACATCCAGATTCACTCAGTAAATCTGGAACATTCAGGAAGCTTCTGCTCAGGTCCCACATGCTGTGCATGTGCCCAGCAGCTGTTCCCACATCAGAGGCTTCCTGGCAGCTTCCTGGAAGTCTCTTGGAGAGACAGGAGAAAACTGCAGCTATTTCACTACTGCTGGGGTGTAAGAAACTCATTTTGCTTGTGCATAAGACAAGTGCAATTTGCAGGAGACAAGTGCAATTTGTTTAATCAGATTATTTCTATATCTGGGCAATTACAGTTGGAGGAGATTGGAAAGGCAAACTAGAGCTGCATGTGTAGAAATTCTGACTGTGAGCCCTAATTTGATGGTACAACTCACCACAGGCCCAGCTTCATGCTGAAAGTAAACACTCATCAGGGCATTCAGCAGCAGGCAGGATCAAGATAATAAGACTAATCACATCTACAAACACAGTAAAATTAAGAATTTGGGAGCAGAAGATACGCCATTAATTGTTCCCTGAGAAAGGCAGTCCAGCTTTTTGGGGGCTGGTTATAACTGATGAATTTTAGCTATGTTGCTTGTTAGTTTGGGGTTTTTTTCCACAACACTTTCCAGCTGCATTCATAATCTCCCAAAACACAAATTTTGTGTTGTGGTGAAAGGTAAATTCCTTTACCTCCATATTCTCCAGGTGCAGTTTTGTTCAGCAGTCTTCCGTAGGAGAAGGGAAAGAGCAATGCATGCTCAGTAGTGATCTGGACCTGCAGGGAATTACAGTTCTGTTGTAAACTCAATGCAGTAGAATCCAAATTTAACACTTAGGTTAATAATTAAGGCAGTGGGAGGGGTGTTTGCTTTATCACCAGCCTTGATCTCCCATAAAACAAGCTTCTTCACAGTGCTCCTCCTGCCTGGAGTAGATTTTATCCCTGAAATGGCAAAAGCCTTTTTTTCTGTCCTTTCATCATGGATCAGGTTGGCCAAAAGGTCCAGTTCTAATGTGCACACATGCTTGTTAGTTCAGTGCACTTACTCGTTTAATAGACTCCTTGGGTCATTTTTTCCTTTTGTGTTTAGCATGATCTTACTGTATCACTTTTCATTCCTGGCTCTCAGCAGATTCAGGGCTCTGCAGCCTGAAGTGTCAGATTCTGGGTGGTCCATTTCATCTGAGGCATTTTGAGCCAAATGTGAATAGAAAACAGCTTTTGTTCTGCAATTTTGGACTTTACCCCTAAATACCTACCAGACTGTAATCATCCACACATCACCCACTGCCAATAAATAATCTATTTTATTATCCAAGTCTCTAGATGGAGAAGAACATTTTTTGCTGAATTCACCTAAAGGCAGCAATATACTGGCTTGTCTTTCTTTTCTTCCATTTCAAAAAGAGTCAGGTATTTTATTGGAGTGGCAGCAGTGTGATTATTTATTTTGTTATACAGGAACATCAATAACAAAATAAAAACCATAAAGTGGAGTTTAAATGTTTCAGTGTTGTATAGCTGTATAAAATAAAGCAGAATCTGCCAACAGGGCTTTTCACATCTATGAGGTCAGAATGTGTGTGCAGCTAGAGGCTGAGAAAGCACAGAGCTTGATAGCCATGATAATATAATTTTACAGAAGCACTGAGGAATCGTAGTGAAATCCTAAGGCGTGGTAGAGGTGCTTAAAATAGAAATGCTCTGCAGCTCTCTGAAAGCTCATAATGGAGGTGTCAGGTAAAGTCAAACAGGTGGATGAGGGAGGAAAACAGTGCAGGGAAAGCTGGCAGATGAATTCATGCTGCAGCACAGGGAACTGAACAGAAAAGCGTATTCTGGAGCCAGCTATTTTCCAAATCTGAGTTCAACAAGAGCAATACACAACCACCCCAGCAGAGCTAAGTTTCAGGAAAGAATTTAAAAGGGTATAAATGCGAATTTAACCTTCAAGTTTTCTTCCTTCCCCTGTCCAAATATTTGAGAAGTGCATGCTTTCCTGTCCTCAAGTCCCCAGGAGGATGCTGACAGGGCAGTGTGCAGTAGCTTGGCCACACAGCTTCGCCAGCTCCTGATTTGAAAGGGTCGACTGGATTCAGGCAGAAGTTTCCAGTCCCAAGGGGCTTTTCTATTATTTTTATGATGCATCACAGTTATACTTGTGATGCTGTTCTCCTTCACAAAATCTCACTGCTCTGATTTGTGGTTCTCAAGAGAGCCCTTACAGCACAGATGAAGGGCATTGGGTTAAATCTCATTTTACTAGGCAACCTGCTTTGTATCATTTTCCTATTTTTTTTTCATGGGTCAAGAATGCATTTTTGGCATATTGTACACAAACAAATGCTGTTCTGGGTGGAAGCCTATCTGGTAGTTGAGGCAATGAATTGTGGCTCAGTGAGTGATTGAGTCAGCCTCTGGATTCCTGGTTGAGCATTTTCTATTGATTTATTGTGTGGCCACAGACAACCAGCTCATATCTTTCTGTCTCCTCTATTCCCTCTGTTATTACTTTTGCATGGGGATAATTATACCACAAAAACCTTTTTCCCTGTCCCTTATTAAAAAGGCTCTTTTAGGTCAGGTGAGAGGCTTGGATGGGAGTTTGCATGACCTAGGACTGCCTTTCCCCTGGCTTGGGCAGGGTTTCTGTAGTGCAGGTGCTGTGTCAGGCTGTGGAAAGGGATCTTTTGCAATGATGGGAGCAGGGTGCTCCTTGTAAGCCAGGACTGTGATCCAACCACTGGCAATTTTGGGCAGGTCCTGGTGATGCCTCAGGTTTTAGTTTTTATATTTTTCAGATTCTGTGCTGCTTTAGTGTGTACTTCTGAGCTTCATATTAAGAGAACTTATTAGTAAGCTCTCTTCACAGAGTAGAGAGACAAAGCAATTCCTTCTCTAGCTGGGCACCAAGGACAAATGATCCAAATCTCAGCCCAAGAGCACAAACACCGTGGGCTGGAGAGAGAAAAACAAGCAGGGTGGGACTGCAGGGGCTAAAGCTGGAATGGGACAATTAACTTCAATATGGAAATGAAGCAGAATTTATAAAATTGAGAAGCCTGTGACTGGTCGTGCATTTTGGGGCCATTTTGGTTCATCTTGGGTGCAGCCCTGGCTGGGCTTTTGTGCTGCCCAAGGTGGATCCATGGAGGAGATCCTTGGAATAAATCCCTGCTTTATTCTTTAGCTCTGTCCAGCCTCTGTTCTAGGTCAGCCTTCTCAAGGCATCACTGGCTGCAGGTTATTCCAGCCATATTGGGAGAGCAAGACTTTACAGACACTTCTGGAAGTTACCCAAAGTGACCTGGCTCTAGTGGAAAGATGGTGTGGCCATGTGTGTTTTCAGCTCTGTGTCTGAGTTGAGATTTTCATCTGGTTTTCTGTGCCTCTCTTGGTGTCCCAGTTTTATGCAGCATCCTCTGGGATCACTCTGCAAGTTGTCCCAAATGCCACCGGGCAGGAAGGCATGTGAGTGTCCCATGGGGCCTCATGAATATTAATATCACCACAAATTTATTAGAAAGCTCCTGAATTTCACTGGAGTTCTAAGTGAAACTGTGCCCAGTTTTGAGCTTGTATAGACCCAGCAATGTTTCTGTATTCTGTTCAGTCTCAATTTAATGCAGAACACAGTGCAGGCCTTGCCCAGAAACACCTCCTGGTACTTAGCAAATGCTGCATTGTAAAAGGAAGGCATTTCTGGAGGCCATATTCTCCCCAAATCAATTTATTACAGGGTTATAGATTTGGATTTAAAAGCCTCTGTTCTGTGTAGATTCTGTGTAAATTTAGATTTTGTGAGTTCGATTTTGGAGTTGTCCAAAGCCCAGCTCTCCGTTGCTCCTAACTAGATGCAGTTGAAGCTTAAAAGTAAAACTCAATCACAGATTTTTGATACTGTTCTGAAAGGTTCAGACTGCACAACGTCTCTTGGAGAATTTCATCTTTCCGCTTAACATAACTCATTTTAGCTCACATTTAACTAAAACCTCTGTAAATGTGTTAAGCTTATATTATCTCATTAATAATAAATGCTTAATGTCACAACATATCCTGTACCACTGAGGGACTGTAGCACTGATACCTCTCTGTTCCAGGCCACTAAACACTGTTGCTGTAAGTGATAAGCAGAAAGCAAATTTCATGGAAAGGTCATCAAATGCAATTATAATACATTATGTATGATGTGACAATCCAGGAGTGCCATAAAATCCCAATTATACCTCAGTTTTGACACCCTTGAGTATTCAAAAACCTTGAATTAGGTGGCAAAAAATCACGGGTGATTTAAAATTTTAGAAAATTCTCTGTTGGGCTCTCTTACTTTGCCTCATTTTCAAGGGTTTCACATTGCTGAGTTTCTTGCCAGTGAGCAGTGTCAAAGCTTAGTTTTATAATGAAGGTTATAAATGGAAATTGCCTGAGTTATTCTTGAGGCAATCTCTTGATCACAGGAAGGTGAGAGTATCACAAGGGTTCTGCTGGACAGTGGTTGATAATGGACCATCATAACGACATCAGCAGCAGAGAATACCTCTCTGCACTCGGCATTTTTGGGTCCTTTCTTCCCCAATTTACAAAGGGTGTTTGAGAGGGCAGCAGAGCCGAGGCAGATATTCAGGAAAAGGGGAGGAGACGATTCAGGAATCCTCAGTCTCCCTTTTATTCTCCTTCTCTCCAGCTGATCAGGAGAAGGGACCTTTTTTGCCCACCTCCCTCTCAGGTGGGGAAAATCTTAGGGAAGATCAGGTGGGGATGTGGCTCCTCCCTGGACAGAAGTCAACTTGTCACCAGAGCTTCTGCTCCAAACTGGGGTCAGACAAATAACTTCCACTTTTAACAATGGCTGAAACAAGGTCTGGATTATTTTTCACCAAAGTCCTGATTCTAAGGACTTTGCTTTCCAAGCAAAAATTCCAGTATTTGACTAGAAAAAATACCAGCTCCAGATTTGGCCATCCACTGTTTAAATTGCGCTGGGTTACTATGACATGTAAAATACTTGGCATGAACAAATAGTTTTTACCAAAACAATTAGACTCCATTAAACTGGAGTCCAAGCAAATGCTTCTCTAAAACCAGGAAAAAAAAAAAAAAACAAACCTGATTTCCTCTAAAAGTTGTGGACAAATCCACCTCCAGAATTTTGGCATCCAACTTAGAAGTGTCCACAGGGCAGCACAAGGATGAAAAGAGTTAACTGAACATTCACATAGAGGTTCTTCCCTTTGGTCTGTGCTACTCATCCATCCCAAAACCGAACAAAATTAAAACCCCCATGATGATATACACAAAACCAGCACTTGTGATAGAAATCCAAGAGTGATAGGAGGGACAAAAGCAAAATGCTCATCAGAATGAGTCCTGTGTGGACTGAGTTGAAAACATTAAAGGCTAATCCCCCAAAATGCGGTCCCTAGCAGCAGTTAATGACCTGCTAGTCTGCGAACCATCAGGAGAGGAAGCCGGGGCAGTTAACACTCGGGAGCTCGCTAACAATGGGAACGAGCCATATCTTGGACTTGTTATCCTGCCTGGTGCAGGGGAAACACTGCCAGTGCCTCCGAGTGACAGTGCATAATTAAAATATTGAGGCAGAGAGGTGAGAAGAATTTCAGATGGGATCCAGGAATGGAAGTGGAGGTTTGCAAATCCAGGGTTTGAGCAGAATACGACCCAGAGTGTGTTTGAGACTGGGGACAGGACATTTCCTTCCTGCAGGGAGAGAAGAAGATGGAAAGGGGAATGTAAATGAATGCTGGCACTCCCTTTATGGCCTTACCCTTTGCTTGTTCTTCTGCTGTCGGACCAAAGGATCTTACAAAACCCTGGTGCCTCAGAAAGCTCAGAATTTCCCAGGGAAAGCTGATCAGGAACATTTATTCCTCTGAGAGTATCCAATGGCTCACTTTCCTCTACTTCCCAACTAATAGGACCCTCTACAGGTTACACCCCAAAAGAGAGAGCTGTGCAGGAATTCTTGTGCCTATACAGAACCCAGGTCTGTGCTCTAGACAGCTCTTGCCTTTACAGAACTCTTCATTCAGAGCTATTCATGCTCTGCTTTCAGCCTCATTTATTTCTTTTTTTTTTCATGAAGCAGCCAAGGGATGCAAGGGCAGTATCAAAGGATACCTTTGGGGTGTCTCTGGCTGCCTGTGAAGTTTCAAGGACATTTGTCTGCAGATTTTTGGTGCTCTTTATGTAGTGACCTGACCTCTCCCTGCTCAATATTTGTGAGACTGTGAACTGAATGCTTTTATGTATTTTAAAAATAGGTTTCCATTATGACTAAAGTAGGACCTTGAATTCTCTTGGATAGGGGTATACATGGTTATTTTGTGTCTGGGACACTTTTCTTTCTCCTTCTACCAATACCAATCCCTGATACCAATCCCTGTGCAGAAAAGTCTTCTCACAATTCCACGTGAGATCAATTTTATTACCTGGCACATGGGCAGGGACAGCAGAGGTGAGGGGGATCCATTCTGGAGTTGTGACAGAGTCAAATCTGGGTTCATACAAGTTTCTTCTGTACCAAAGCTTCAGAAATTAGGAGTGGTGATTTATGAGCTTTTGACAAATTTCCATCTGCTCTCATCCCGTGTAGTTTTCTTTCCCCCCTCGGAGTTCAAAGGCTGTCTGCTGCAGAGCTGCAGTGCCCTGCTGATATATGGCTGTCTCTGAGGCTGTCAGAGTTCTAATTTTAACAGGGACAGAGCTCTGTGCCTTAATTCAAGAACCACCCCAAGAGCTCCAACGAGCTGGAAACCTCCTCTGCTCTCACCCAGCCAGCCCAGCAGGGTCTGAACCCTCATTTGTGCAAATAAACCCAACAACCTTCAGAAAAAGCTGAACTAGGAATGTTGTTGGGCACTGGAGGGGAATTGGCGATGATGTAATTTTGCATCATTTCTTTCCTGACTCCTACATTCTGCTGCAAAAGTTCTTTTTTTTTTTTTTACTATGTGTAGCGATCAGCATTTAGAAAAGAACAAACCATGGGTTTTTTCCCCCCCATCTCTGCATTTTTGAGCTTTGTGTAAATACAAACACCTCAACTTTTCACTCTTTTGTTGTGGAAAGTTACAAATTCAGGCATGGAAAAAAAGGAACAGTATTGAGTAACACGTCATACATTTATTGGCTGAACATTCATTATAGTAGGGATTACACAACTCACACATTACACACAAAAAGAAGTAATAGATGCTAAAAATCCAGTTAAAGGACATATTATTTGATTAATTCTATTAACACTAAGCTCAGTTCCTCCCTCAATTGCAAATAGACAATTCTCAATGTGGCAATAAGAGGCCAATATAGGAAAAATTCATCATATTTTGTCCTTACCCTCAGTTTCACACCTCTCTAACTTTAAAAAAAAAACACTCTGTATTCTATTATTTCTGGGAAGAAATCCATGTGCATCATTTGGTTAATCCTGCAAACATATTAAAATCAACTTTCAGATTTTCTCAACATTTGCAAATAAGATCCTTTGTCATGGCAAGTGCCTTCTTTTCAAAACAAAAATGTGCATCAGATATTCACCAGATTTACTAATATTTAGTTGTTTTTAAAGTGAGGCTTTAATTCTTTATAGATAGAGGTAAAATGGAAATAAAGAAAAAAATCAATGAAAATGCTAGATAAATTAACATTATTTCTCTCTTCCTTCTTCTCTGCCTTCCAACCTCAAGATGAATTTTTCTAGACTCCTGCACAGGGAAAACCTCTTCCAAAAAACTGAAAATGAGATTTTTTTCCAAGTTTTGATCAAATTTTACTGGTCTTCAGTCTCCCAGGATGGCCAGCTAAAAGATCCACCCCCTCCCTGTTTCTCATGCAAGCTGTTAGTGGTGTGTGGTTCCCTTCAGGGTGCAAAACACAGAACTTGTTTCAAACCCATTGATGCGTTGTGCAGCCCTGTTTTCCAAGAAAATTGGATCCTGCTGCCAAGGGATGAATGAAGCTGGGAAAATAATGTTAGAAAGGTAGAAATAGAGCCAATCATGAGGTTCAAGAAGTAACAATTTGCAGTTTAACTGAATTGCTCAGAGGCAGGGCAGTGGCAGAGCTTTTAGGGAGATAAGTCCCATTAGACAGGAGATAGAGGAACACTTTGAACTTGGGCTGGATGTAAAATGGATGAGGGCTACCAGGACTGACCTTTTTTTGAATTATGATGATCCTAACAGGGAGAGTTAAGTGAAAACTGATGGAGGGAAAGCAGGGCTGCAGTTAACTGGGAAAAGAGAGCATTTGGCTGTTTGAAGGTCCATACGTAAAAGCAGAAAATTTCAGTGGACATCCACAAATAATGAGAGGCATAATTTATTCAAGAAACTATCCTTTCAATTGACAGCCACCGGCACAGTACCATGGTTTTTCTCTCCCTAAGTAGTCCCTGTACCTAGATTTTCTTCTTACTTCTTACTGTGGCACAAAAATCTTTTCAATCTCAGCTTCTTTGTAATGTTAGGGTTTCAGGCAACTATTAGAAAAATTCATAAGAAAAACAATTAACTCTATTTATACTCTGTTTTCATGGCTTCACATTTCATTTCCAGAAAGTGCAATGGAATTTACTGCTATGCTCCCAAGTGCTACTGGCAAAGTTATTACTCTATTTATTATGATAGCAGTGTTTAATCACTATATACGTAATAGTATCAAAGAGTCTCAGTTATAATCCCTTCATTATAAAAACCTTATGAGCAAACCCAGCTTTTATTATTGAAGAATAATACTGTAAGCAGCAGTTGCTTTGAAGGGCAACACAGGGGCCAAAGGTAAAAAAAAGGCCAGTGAGATTTCTAAAAGGTTCTGCACAGAAAATGATTATTTCACATCTTATCACTTGTTTGCTATCTGAAACAGCAGGAGTCAGCTTTAAATCGAAGGCTGCTCAACGCTTTTTAATTGCCTGCTAAACTGTGCAGATTTTTACCCACAAATGTTCCATGGGACCCTGTTCTGAGCATCTGAAATACTTGGTTGAGTCAGGTCCCGTTGCTGTCTCCTTTATGGGCTGCAGACAAAGTGTCCTGCTGCTCAGCTGGGCAGAATGAGGCACAAGGCGAGCAGGATGCAGAATTAGTTCCCCTGCAGGACACGTGTTTGCAGAGGGGAGCAGCACAGCGGGCAGCAGCAGCACAGGCACTGCCAGGGAACTCTGGGGAGCCTGGGCAAGGCTTGGGACTGCACTCGCTGCATCCAAGCTTCTCCCCGTGTCTGCTGCGTGGAAAAGCTTTTGTGGAAACGTTTTAGTGTGCAGCCTGTTGCTTTCAGTACATGCAAATAATTAATAAATCATTATAAATTTATATAATTTATAATATAAATTATAGATCATATAAGAATATCAACATATAATGTAACAATTATGTTAATTTATTCTTAATTATATAATATAATAATTGCATTAATATAAGTATTATGCTATAATTATATGAAGGGTGAGACAATACAGATGTAATAATTCACATTATCACAATGAGAAACCAATGTTGCTGTTGAGGCGATCATCTCTTATCTTTCTTCTCTCGGTCTCCTTGGTTACAGCCTTGGAGAGAGCCCCTTATCAGCTTCTTCTTGCTTCTCAGCTTCTTCTCGCTCCTTTAGCTAACAGGCCTGCTGTTAGCCCCTTCCACAAGCCAACTATTTCCAAATGACATTATAATTCATTATTATATTATATTATATTATATTATATTATATTATATTATATTATATTAATTACATTATATTTATTATATTATATGTGATAATTTAATTTGATTATAAATTATATACGTTTATAATAATTTATAAATTATTTGGATGTACTGAAAGCGACTGGCTGCACACAAAATCGGTTCCACAAAAGCTTTTCCATGCAGCAGAACCGAGGAGAACATTGGATGCAGCTCAGCAATCTCTGGGCAGGCTGAGCCCTTAGAGTGACCATAATATTCTGTAGCAGGTCAGGTTTCCATGCTGTAAAGGGAGCCCTGATTTGTGGCACAGAAGTTTGGAGCCCAGGCCCAGTCTTTTCCTGGGAAATTCAGCTGTGCTGTAATTTATGACTTTCCTGGTGCAGCTAATGCAGGTTTTCTCTTTTTGGATGGTGGATGTTTGATTAACCAGCCAGGCTTGTGCCCATCTGCCCCTGTGCTTGTGGATATTGATTTCCTTATCCTTGCAAGTGCTCCAGGAATTTTATTGGGAAAAGGCAAATGTCAAAAGTGTAAAGCTACTTTAATAAAACTGGCTGAGATCAGGTTTCCTCGCTGGCTGCCTGCCATTGAAAATCCCTTTGTTAGCTTTTTAAAATTTCCTGTGACAAAAAGAGCCCTTTTCATTTCTTTCTATCAGATAGAACAAGTTTAATTAAAATGTGAAGAATTTGACTAAAAATGTCATAGCACAGAAATCTTGGGGCTACTTTCCTTTTGAACCTGCATTATTTTGTGGTTTACATTATTTTGAGGACAGTTCTAAACCTCTTTGATGTAGACAGCATGAAAGAACAAGAAAAAATTCATGAACTATATTACCAAATTTTAGAATGATTTTATCCTTCCATTTTCCAGGGGTGCTGATAAAAGTTTCATGAAAAACAGGGTTTTGAGCTGCTGTGGGGGTATAAAAAAATAAAAAAGAAAGAAAATACATGTTAAATATGAACACAATGAAACAATTAAAGCAAATGAAAGCATTTCTGTGCAGCTGGAACCTGCAATTGATATACTGTGCACTGGACTGCGAGTTGGAGGAAACTCTCATTGTCCCTACAGCTGCTTTGATTGGCAATATTGAGGTTAGCATAAGGAGCTAGTGAGATCAAATGCACCATCCAAGCAAAAATTCCAGTATTTGACTAGAAAAAAATAGCAGTTACAGGTTTGAGCATCCAGTGTTTAAATTGCACTAGGTTACTGTGACATGTAAAGTACTTGGCATGAACAAATTCTTTTTACCAAGACAATTAGACTCCATTAAAATGGAGTATTTTAAAACGCTTGTCATGTCTTAATATTTAAACCATTAAAAGAGATGTGATCAGAGGAGTAAATACAATTTTGGCGTCACATACCTATCAGAAATGTAATGGAATATTAACAAAGTTCAATTTCACAACAAAGCCACCTTATTTCCAGCAACAAGGCAGTGTTTGGTGTGCAGAGCACAGCAGGGCAGGGTGGGAAAATCCTGAGAGGTTTGACATTGGTTTCCTCAGTGCATCTCTCTCTGTTCTGTTGGGCTGTGCTCATTCAGAAGGAGGACAGATGTCAGATAAAACTTGTTCTGGCATCCCTGGCTCATCGCGAGTGGCTCACCTGCTGGTTTTTGGGAGCAGCTGGGCTGTTCTCAGCAGCTCTGGGGACAAATGAGCACTGACAGCAGTCCCAGCACTGCCGTGATGTCACACAGCAAAAAACCCAGGGAGAGACAAGGGACTTCCCAAACAGCCCCTCGCAGAGCAGGAGGCAGAGACAAGCATCACACCAGCCAGCAGTGGACTCATTCCAAACATTGTTTGTATCCTCTAATCACCTTTATTTGATCCTCTTTTGTTCCCCCACCTCCTCCAGAGGCACAATGCCCGTGTGGTCCTGTGCAAATGAGGAACAACTCGGGTTCCATTGAAGATTTTGCCAGAGCCAATAGAAAGAAGAGGTGGTAGCTGTGCTAAAATCCCATTGTTTTTTAAAAACACAAAAGGAGAATTAGCTCAGCCTAGCCTCGGGCCAGATCTGCTAATTTTCTGCAGTGCAGTGTCATTACACATTTCAGGGGGCTCTCAGGAGCTGATAGGAACCATCTGAGCTGCAGAGTTACAGAGGCATTCCAGTCTCTGATGAAAGGAATTAGCTGGGAGCCCCTGGAGAGGTGGGGAACCCAAGAGGTGTGGGGACAAAGAGATGTGGGAGACCCACATGGAGATGAGCACTGAGAGGGTGCGTGAGACCCAAAAGGTGTGGGAAGCTCAGGCAGAGGTGGAGAACATGGATGTGTGGGAGAACCTGAATATTTGGGATGTGCAGGCAGAGGTGGAGAATATGGATATGTGGGAGAACCTGAATATTTGGGATGTGCAGGCAGAGGTGGATTCCCAAAAGGTGAGGTAGGACAAAAATTTGTGAGACAAAAGGAGGGTCAAATCTGTACAAGGGTCAGACCCACCAAATGTGAGTTCCCAGCTATTAATAAATACATTTAGTCCTATTTTTAAGCCTTTCCAAACACTGCTATGTTTCTGCATGTTTTGAAATGAAGTTATCTCAGAAACATAACTCTGGTTCCAAGACTGCTCTGAGCTCTGGAAACAGCCTGAGAAACAGGAACTCTGCGTACATCATGTTTCCCTCACTTTGGATTATAACATGGAATAGGTGAGGTATGGCAAAATTTAGAATTCAAATGTCAAAATACATATTTCTTTAATTTAATTTGAAGACCAGCACCTTATAATGATTCCTGGGTACCTTTAACTGTCAGCTTATCTCTTGGGGTGATTATTCAAGGTGCTCTGCTTGTGTTTGGTGGAATTTAGACAGAGGAATCAGTGCCTTTAGTGAATGAGAGGCTGAAAATGCATGTCCAAGAATGCCATTCTTCATCCTAGAGATACAAAACCTAAAAGCAGATATGTAGAGTTCAGAAATACATTATTAGGTAGGATATTACTGCTACATTTTCAACAGATTAATTCACAGGACTATTTTTTTTAGAAAAAAAATCTCTATTCTTTCATTAAGGATGAAATTCATAAAAGTAGGCTGGCTAGAAGATATTTTTTTTTCCCCTGCTACATTCAGGAAAGGGTAGAAAAACTATGTGCAAATAGTACTGTGTGTTTAATTTGAGCTAAGTGTGGGCAAGCTCCGCTGTGTCAGTTAAAACTTAGAATAAAATACCCTGTGTGTATTCAGCCCTTAACCCTCAAGAATCTCAGAGCACTTGAAACACACCAAAAACTCTTCACCCCATGCAGTCACAGTGCTGCTCAGGGCCACAATGGAGCTGTTGTTCAGCTGCGTGAAGAAATGCCAGAGGAGGGTAGGAAGTTAAGAATAATACAGTATATTCAAATATAACTTTAGGAGTATTTAGGTAGGCTGAATGCAGCTACCTGGAATTTGGCCGCAAGACTCAGCTTAACAGCCCTGCTCTTGTCAAAAGCGGAATAAGATCTTTAATTTTTCCATTCCATTTCCATTAATCACCAGAAGTGGTCATGAGGTTTTCCACCCCAGCCAACAGTCAGGCTTTCCAACAGCAACACATTTCCAGGGCACCACATCAATGCTGCTTCAGAGTGCCTCCTACTGAATCACCAACCCAATTTCCCTCACATCCTGGTTTTCCATTTGAAAACTGACCAGCTCTCCTGACCATCCAAATGATGGCCTGAGGGTCATCACAAGGTCTGAGAGCCTGGGTTTTATTGAGAGGGCTTTAACCCATCTTCAGGAAATCTCTTAGGAAGGTTTAACTTCACTGACAGGCTAAGTTTATTATAAAGCAGCAATTGCCCTAATCTATAGTAATTTGCTATTTAAAATACAAAGGAAATTTGGATAATAAAGAAGATTTAAGGAAGAGTTGAAATTACAGAGGGATTTTTTAATCCAAATTATTCTGGGTTCTTGACAGCCTACGCTGGGTTATGAATCCAATTAGTGTCTGGACATAAAGAAAAAAATATCAAAGCAAGATGATAGAATCCCCTAATTACAGAGCCAAAGATATCAGTGTACAATTTACAGAGACAGGAAGGAGAAAACTGATGATGGGAAGGAGAGTTCTGCTGCTGAAGAAGGCACAAGGAATTATTGACAGAAAGATTTTGCTGTGAAACTCAGTCTATGTAAATAACATTGCCAAATGCTGCAGTTAATTAAGATAGCTTTAACAATTCTATTTTATTTTTCTCTTTCCAATTAGAAGCCAGTATTTACATTTCTGGCCAGAGAGACTGAGGCTGTGTAGCATTCAGAGTGATTGCCAGTGCCTGACTTAAGGGATGTTCCTAATTGGACAAGTTCTGTACTTTTTTTAAAGAATTATCAATTGTGTCTTTGCATTTGTTCCAGTCACAGGACATTATGGTCACTGTGTTTCCTGGCAGCTCTTTCAGTGTCAGCTCTTCAGGCTGATTTACCTTACAGCAACACACAGAACTGAAATATCCTATTTACAAACACGTGCTTTGCATTTGAAGTAGAAGAAAGCACTGTGAGAACTGTGGAAATGTAGCTTTTTTTTTTTTTCAGGTAAAGGTTAATTTTTTTATACATTTATAGCATTTTTGGCTAGCAGAGAAGTTTTCTATTTTATCTTCAGTAATTCTGAATGGTTTTACTGTTGCTCTTTGGATGACTTGGAAGGGAAAAATTAGAAATGTAATATTTAATATCTGGAAGAGACTTATTCAGATGTCTCCCTTCTTTGTCTGTATTTATATTTTAAGAGTGTCTTAATGTCTACCATAAGAACAGGTCTTTGTTCACAAGCTACTGCACACATCCAAATGCAGTGAGACTTAAAAAAACCTCAGAATTTTAGAACTCAGCCAAGGCTGGCAAAATTCTTTCTGCCTGTTGCTGAGCTCTGGTGTTTGAACAGGGTGACCTGTGCTGAGATTTTTTGTGTCCTGTGGGCAAGGAGGTGATCAAAATCCTGGGGGCTGACAGTGGGAGGGAAAATGGGACACAACAGTTCATAAGGAGCCTCAAACCTGAGTCTGCCCAAGTTTTCCAGACTTGGAAATGACTTTGAAAGCCTCTCCAGAGCAGCCCTTGGTCACAAGGGGATGCAGCTCTAATGGGGACACTCAGCTTGTAAAATTCTTTTTTTTATCTGAGTACCTCAGAAAGTATAGCAAGGATTTACCTTTTCATGAGCTGAACTCAGCTCTTGGATTTACAGGTGCTTTTGGTGGTGTTCACTATGATAGGTATTAACCTCCAGCATCCCAGAATTCTTGGGTTTAGCATATGAGAAATCCAAAACAAATATTAGCAGTGATGGGTAAACTCACCTGGCATCTTCTCATTTCTGAAGGCACTTCAATCATAAAGTTCATTGGTAAAGGGTACTAGGAATTAAATTTTCTAGGGCAAAACCCACATAATTTCATTCTGTAAACAAGACATTAAACCAGAAACATTAGTGTCACTTTTCTGGAAACTTGCTAAGGAAAGAAAAAACAATAAAAAAAGGCAGAATATTTTGATTTACTAAGGATGGGCAGAATTGAGGCCATTTAACCACTGGACAAAACAACAGCTCACCTTCCTGTTACGTGTTCTCTTTCCATAGTTTGCCCAAATCCCCTGTGTACAGAGGAGCAAACATTCACTCTGATGAAGGCTGTTTCTGCATGTATTTAAATTACTAAACCAACATTTTCAATTTAGGAACACCTCAGTAGGTCCTGTGAGGGCTCAGCTCAGCTCCTGGCATTTCTGAAAATTAAACTCTTGTGCTGAGCATGGATTATGAACTACTGTGGCTGGGAAGTTAAAAAACATGTGCATTAAATTTTTTTCCACTTTGCAGCTCTTTTGTGCACCTTTGGTCTCTTTGCCATCTGACTCTGCCTCTTGCAGGTCAGTGGAAATGTTTTTGCTGACCTTTGTGGGCACACTCGAGTTACCCACCATGCCATCACATAAAACACAGCTAAAACCACTCTGCTTCATCTAGTGTTGTTTCAAAATAATTTCCAGTCCATTAATTATGGTCTGCAGGCTCTTCTTGAAAGAGCCACTTTGATGTTGATGAGTCACAGTTCTCAAGCTCTCCTCTTTGCCACTGCACTTCCTTAAGGCATAACCTTGGTGACTTTTGCACCAAGAGGTGAATGGCTCTGTGACAGGACCTGGCCTTGTGTAAACACCCTCAAGAGACACTTCCCTCAAGCCAAATACTGAAGCCCACTTAAAAAAAAAAACAAAAAACAAACCGCTTTGAAGAGGCATTTTCCATTTGATGTAGCTCCACGCAGGTATTTAGTGACATCTAAGTGTAATCCAAGCTTAGACAAAGAGTTTGGCTAGAGCTGTGGGTCCTGTGCTGTAAGCTCTCATCCTTTAGCTGTCCTGGTGCATGTTAATGACTGGTGAGGGCATTGCTGAGACCAACACCTGCCTCTGCTCCTGCTCCACCTGCCCAGCAGCAGGGAGGAGGGAGCAGCTTAATCCTGACATGGAAAAGAGGGGAGGCAAGTGCTTGGCCTGTTTGCAGCTGTGCTACTGGAGGTGTGCTGGTTCTCAGCTTCTTTTTTCATTTCTGTCGAGGTCAGGATTGAAGGAACCTCAGATAGTTTGTGCTCAGACTCAAATGTTTATTTTTTCTTATCTATGTTACATTCTCACAGGCAGTGAGTTCTGCAGTATTCTACTAACAAGGTACAGAATGGCTAGCTATTTTTTGTTACAAGGCTAAACTAAGTAATTAAGAAATGACACCTAAATTATTTTCACTCTTAACCCAATAACTAATTACTCATGTCCAGCAATGTGGACTTTTCTGTCCAATTACAAAATACCACCCAAACCCATGAAGAAGAAGGGGAAGAAGGACCAGCCCCCACCCTAAAACCTCCATCTTGCTCTATATATATATTACTATATTCTAAAACCCCAAACTCTATGTTTTCCACCCTGTGATATTACACACATAGAAATTCAAGCTCCACAACCACAATCCCAGTGCTATCAATCAATTTTGGAAGCCTTTTCCACAGCCTCAGGTCAAATGCAGTGTCAGTGCCTGTCAGCACAGAAAGTCTAAAATTCTCAGCATCCAGAAGTCCAACACTGATGGTCAGGCAGAGGTTTGTGCTGTTTTTTTGGACACTTCTCCATCCCATGCCAGTGGGAAACAGGTTAATTTAGACTGGGTGTGACTTTACACCTGCCTGCTCCACTACAGAGCAGAGCAGAAGCCAGGAGGAGCGTTGAGCAGCTGTCAGGGCCCTGGCCTGTCAGAGATGAATCAATTAAAGCAAGATGTGGCAGCAGAGTTTGCTGTCTCCCAGCTGAGCCACACATCTGCCTGCATCCTAGTTTGGGCAGGGCTGCAGAGAGCTGGGAGGCTGCTCTGGGCTGGTGCCAGTGCTTGGATCACACACTCACACACACGTGGACCTGGGACAGGTGCTAGGCTCCAGCCTGGAGCACCAGGACCTGCGTGCTGTCCTTGTGCAACCTTGACATTTCACCAGGCTGAGAGTTTGGGAGCAGCCAGCTATGGCAAAGCTCTGCTTCCTCCTGGGGGGCGAGCAAAAGGGAGGTTGCAGCCATTTGAAATTTGGCAAAGGGGTGATTCACAACACTTTTTGCAAGTTTGGAGGGAAAAATCCCACAAAAGTGGTATAAAAGGGGAGAACAGGCTCAAGGACAGTCTTCATCAAACCAGTCATAAAATGAGCTTGGGCTCATGCACTCCAAGCTGACATGTGCCTCTTATAAAATCATCTGTTTTGTCATGGGTGTTTTAATTCTCTTCTCCATTTCAAGGACACCAGTGGGAGGAAATCAAAACCTTGCAGAAATGTGTTTTCCCTCTTTGCTGTTATTCCCAGAAGTCGCTGCCTTCCTTCTGTTGTGTCTAATTGAAAATAACAGGTTGATCTCTTCACAGGCATCGACCTGTTTTGTAACATGAAAAGGAGTCAGTGCTATCAGTTATCTCCCACATCATCCTGCAGCAAGCTGTTCTCCACGGGTAGCCAGCTTGAACAGCTCACGTTGTTGTCCACAAAAGAGAATCACTCTTCATTCCACTGTCTCTATGCCAAGACTTGGCTTCCAATGAGGTAATTGTTTTGACAGTTTGGGGGGAAAAAAAAAGAAAAAAAAAGAGCCCAGAAAAACATTAGAAAGTAAACAGTCATACATTTCTGCTCGCTGGGGGCATTTGTAAAAGGAGGGTGAAATGTATCCAAAGCTTAAAACTTCAAGACGCTGCTGAATGTTCTGGTTTTATAAAGAGGCAACATCTTACAAACCTGGCATGATTAGCTGATTATGTAAATTCCATGGCTGCTTCATAGCTGTTGTTTTTAACTGCTGTGCTGTTTGCGTGTTTGAACCTCCATCTACGCACTAATTCAATGTTTAAGGGAAACAAAATTATTTCAAACCTCGATAATTGTTAGCTGCATCTTTGACACAGAGCTGGCAAAGAGAAAAAATTGCTTTTCTTGGAGATCTGCAGACTTTTAAAATGGAATCCAAGGTTCTGCCTGTACTGTGGTGTTAGTGTGGCTGTGTGGGACATTTTCAGTGAACCCTGAACGAGCTCAGACTTAGCCTGGGCTCAGAGCTCCCTGCTGAGTGTCAGCCTGGGCTGGCAGAGTCCCTGCACACAGCCTGGGGCTTGTGTCCAGCTTTATGCCGTGGGTTTTTGATCTTGACTTAATCCCCAACAAGTTCTCTGTCTCCTCAGTGCTCGGTAATATTCTGCAGGATTGGAAGCTCTGCCATTTTCAAGGCAAAATGTACTTTCCTGCAGGTAATCCAAGGAAAACATTGTGAAAGCCAGACAGGGAGAAAGAAGGTATCATTAACAACTTTCTCATTGATGAAGAGCTCCAGAGGCAGATATATGGGAATATACACCCACCTACAATAGGCATATGTGCTATTTTCAATAGCATATCTCATCTATCTACAGTGACTTCTGGGGTTTCACATCAAGTGCAAGAAATGTGGTGAGTGAGATGCCAAAAAAGACAAAGTGTTTAAGACCAGATGAGCTCAGATTTTCATTTCTCCAATTCCCCTTGCCTGGAAGACAGCTTGTTTTAGTACCAAAACTGCCCTGGTAGACCCTTAGTGAAGCCCCATAGGTTTTAATAATCAAGGTGATCTTAAACACTTCTATAAAATTCCTGATACCATCTACTGCATCTGCCAGTGCTGAAGTTATTGGAGTTTACTCTCAGGTTCTCCACAATTTAAAGTTTTATCATATGTCTTCTCAAACCTTTACCTGGTAACACCAACGGTGCAGAGTTCATGTAAATTTTATCTCCATCTCATCTGCAGGCTGTTTGACTATGCATTGCTGCATTTATTCTCATTATGGGAACCTAAGGCTGGGGAGCA
Organism: Geospiza fortis; assembly: GCF_000277835.1. Taxonomy (NCBI): domain Eukaryota; kingdom Metazoa; phylum Chordata; class Aves; order Passeriformes; family Thraupidae; genus Geospiza; species Geospiza fortis. The sequence continues at coordinate 74,583 of NW_005054369.1, read as the reverse complement.
GTGTGGATGTTTTGGGATGATTTGCTGGGTTCCTGGCAGGAACTTTCATCTCTCCAGGCTTGAAGTTATCTTGGTTCTTTGGGTTCTGCCTCTGCTTGTTCCCCGTCCTAGACAAGGTGGGGTCTGGATCACATTACACACACCAAAGGCTGCCTTCTGCATGCCTTGGGCTTGTGGAGCTGTGAACTGCAGGTATTTGGTGTTTCTGTGCTGGCTGGGGTCTGCCTGCCCGTGCCTGGGGGTCTGACTGCCCTGGGAGGGGTTTCAGTGCCTGTTGGAATGAGTGCTGCCCACCCATGGCCTGAGTGAAGCAGCACCTGAGGGAATTCCAGAGCCATTTCCATCTGGGCCTTAGCCTCAGGTGGATTTAGCTCCCAGCGCTACTGTACAAACTAAACCTTTGGGATCTTTTGGTTGCAGGAGTCTAAGCTGGTGGTCTCTCTGAAACCACCAGCTAAACGAATTCATCTCCCCCCCCCGCAGTCTCCCGAGGGAAAGCTCTGTTTCAGAGAATCGTGACAGGGAAAGAAGAGGGTCAGCCTCTGGACAGAATGCAATCTGCTCTTTGGAGATGTCCCAGTGCTCACAGCTCCACCTACCTCAAAATAATGGACTTCTGTCCTCTCTGGGTGTCCTCCACATGCAAGTCTTTCTGCCAAGCTTTCTTATTCCCCAAATCCCCATTTGTCTCTGTAGCAAATCCATGGTCAGGTTTGATTCTTTAGCTCTGAGGGACAGGTAACCTCACTTTTCTTCCACATCTCTACCCAAATTACTCCTATTCCTTATCTCTAAACAGGAGCACACACCTTAGCAGTGATTCTCATGATAAAAGGACTCACACTGGGTATTTTAAGAAGGAATCCAGCAAGATACACTGGAAAAGGGACGGTCCTTACTCTGCTGCTGACCAGGCCAAGAACAGGCCTAGCTTTCCAAGGAAGAAAGTTATTGGAGGCATTGAGAGAGGAACAAGCAGACCCAAAGTGTTTGTCTTTCCTCTCACATGTCACCCAAGGTTTCACACCTCCCTGTGTGGATTTCAGTGTGAATGCTCTGGTAGAGCCAACAAAAGACCAAAGCAGGGATTAACATGAGGGATCAAACATGCTGGACCAGGCCCCTGCAGGCTTTGTGGCACTGCAAGGCGGTACCAGCTGCTGCCAAGACAAATTGTGCTTTCCATGCCTTTTAATATTTCACTTTGGAAGGCTCTTTTTGAAAATGCAAAAGCTTTGGTGCAGGTGGTAGCAAACAACAGAGAGTTTTTTGTAAATGGTGTTGTCTTGAGGAACACTGGGCTCTAGCAGGTAGTGTCTGTCTCAGCCACAGGTTTGGAACAACCGAGAAAGGAGATTCCCCTGGATGCTGGGCGTGCCCCTCACCTAGACATGCCTCAGCCACCACTAAATCTGGAAGACTTGAGCCCAAGATATGTAAAATATGTCTGGTCTGTGGCTGCAGACACTGGAACTAATCCCCAGCCTTGCTGGCAGTCTTGCAAGCACCTCAGGAGCTGCAGAGGTGTGGGCAGCAAACAGACTGGAACGTTCTCAGCACACGCTCAGGGGCTGGCTGTGCAGCCCTGACTCCAAACCAGGCTTCTCTTGCCATCAACAGGCAAGTTTCTTGAGGCATGGCTCAACTAATAACAGGATGGTGCTGTCTTCCTGGCCGTGCTCAGATATAAAACTCCATCTGTAAAACTACCACTGCTTGTGGTCATAAAAAGACCCCACAAACACACTTTGCGAGAGTTTGGGTGTCTGTCCCGGTGTTCTCTTTGGAATCCCAAGTGCCTTGGCCTAAATTACTGCTGCATTTTCAGCTGGATAGGTTATTTTTTACTTTGCTCTTTGCAAACACAGTGCTGCAGTTCATGAGGGCTGTGTAAGCACCCTTTGGATCAACATGTACCCGTGCTGGGTGAGCTCATCCTCTGGAGTGCAAGATGTCACTGAGATGTAATGTAAGGAGCTCCTATTTTTTTCATCCACTCTTTGCCCTTTCAAAGAATCAGAATGCCCACTGCAATAACAATGCTACATCTTCCCTTCACTTAGCACCTTTAATGGAGCACACTTTATTTTAGAAAGCCATAAAACACCAGGCTTAGCACAGCCATAGCCTGGCATGGTTTATTTTCTTCTCTTAGATTTCAGATAGAACCAACAGAGCACATGTAAAACAAGAAAGGTTAAAATAAACAATCAGATTTATTTTACTCGCTTTTAAAAATATTTAAAGACTTTTGTGGATTTATAACTGCAGCAGTAACAGTTTCTGCCTTATGTCATGAGGGGAAAGTTATGGCTTTGTTTGAAACTGCACAAGAAACACCATTGCAAGAGATACATGAGTCAGGCATTGCCATTAGTCAGTGCATTTTCACTGAAGCCTGAATTAATCTAGGCCAAGAAGTCTAAAGAGTGGCACATTTCAAAACTAATTATGTGATTTAGGGGAGGAGTTTTGGTCTGATCTCTTGTCATGCTGTCCATGTGTCTTTTTCTGTGGGATGTGTCTTTTGAAATGATTGTTGAGGTTTTGATGGGCATTAAGCCCCTAAAATGTCAGAAATTTCTGAAAGGCTACAAGCCCCAGTGGTTCCCCCATACTACTCTGAGAAGCAGCTTTGGAAACCATCTCCCTTTTTCTTTAGGATTCTAGACATGCTTTGGGGAAAACCAGTCTTCTGTTTTTCATAACTATGACCCCAACTTTCATCTTCAAAATTTACTGTGATTCATACCCTTTTTAACTTCATAGTGGGATAAAAAGGGAAATAATCAAAGAAAAGCAGAATCTCAACTTGCATTGGTGAAACTTTATCCTGTTTATTAACTCTGCTCTGCGAGCCACAGTATATTGTGCTTGGATCTTGTAACACTCCATTTTAGAAAATAATAGTCAAAGTGGTGTTTTAACCAGAGTATGAGGGTTTTAATATAAAATGTGCCTTTCCTTTAAATTGATTGCAAATGTACTTTCCAAATATTTTACTTCGTAAAAAAAAAGGATTCTTGGAGGCATTCCAGTGCCTGGTATTTTCCAGCTAGCTAAATGGAGATAATTCCCCTTTCAAACACTCCCTGAGAGGCTTTGCAAATCCTGGTTTGGAGGGATGTAGGAAAGAGCAGGAGCTGATCCTCACAGGTTACACCCAGGTGGGAAGGGTGAGGATCCCATGGGAAGGGTGAGGAGAGGACCTTGGGGTGGCTGCAGGGAACACACACAGGTGGTGAGGATGCACAGTGCGAACAGCATGGGTACACTGCACATGGCTGATCCCACCCCATGGAATCCCATGGAAAAGGTGCAGATAATGACAGCAGTAATGATGATGAGAGCAGAGAACTCATAATCTGTCACTGCAGGACCCACTGGGCCCAGGGTTTTTTTTGGTACAGACAAAACAGATTTGCCAAAGCTCACTCAGAGGGGGGAAAAGAGGAACTTGGGTTTCATCCTCCAGCCCAATGTACAAATGAACCTTTTCTGTGGCACAGCCATTCCACAAGAATGAACTGCAAGATGCATTTCTTTCATGCTAAATTATTTTAATCTAAGTGGGAAATGGGGGATAGTAATCCACTAAAATAATTTTCTGTAGCACCTGCTTTTGACTAAGTCTCTCTAATGGCGTTGAAAGAAGCCAATTTCTCCATCCTGAAATATTCAGCAAAGCCTTCATCAAACAGATGGGTGAATATGGGCATGATTTCCATCTTCATTAAATGAATGTCAGGTTCTTGAAAAATCAGCCCTTTAATAATGTACAAATATTTCCTTCTTGAAGTAACTGCCTGATTTTCCCCACAAGGACTGGTTTCTACTTTTTGTAATAAGAGCAGCTCCTGATGGAAGAGTTGCCAGTGCATGTATAGTTGCAGATGTGTTCCTTGATAAAACTTAATTAGCCGTTTTAGTAATTTTTTACTTCATGTGTTTTTAACATTCTTCAGAGCTTGAAGTCAGATATATCAGGGTTAGAAAAAAAGGCAGATATCCATTATCTTGCCTTGATTATTATTTGAAGTAAAGCTAAATGCAATGTAGAAGGTAATTTTTCTGAACCTGTCTATCCTTACAAAAAGAATGTTATTCCTTATTTTCACTATATCATCTCTAAATATGTATTTGTTTATAAAAAATATTATGAAGTCTCTAGTTTTAAAACAAGTTTTTATGTCTGTCCTTAAAGCAATTTTTAAGTCTCTTAAAATGATGGGTTTTTTTCATGAGATTGGCATTCTGAAACAGATACATCAACAAAAAAGCTTTTTTTGTGATTTCAGTTGGAGGCTGAAGTGCAGTACCCCCACTAACAGGCAGTGAAGAAAAGCAGTTTTCTCTCTGCCTGCCCAATTCTGCAACCATGCACAAGCCAGAGGCTGCTGCCAGCAGAAATTATGCAAAGGGGAGGAGCTGTCAACACCAGGGACTCTGCACAGAGCAGGGATTTCACTCACTCACCCTCTCAGGAGGCAGCAGAGCATCCTTTTGCTGCTGGGAGAAAGGCAAGAGAGGAGGATAAAAGCAAATGGAAAAACCCCAAACAAGCACTGGAACTGTTAGAGCTGCGCTGGGGCTGCTCCCTGCCCCTCAACCAAATAATTGTGCTCCATTCAGGCTCTCCAGTTAACACTTGCTTGTCGTTTAAGAAAACATTTTCTGACTGCAAACACAAGATGTGAGCTCTCACACAGGTTCTGCATTCACTCTGGGTGTGGGTGGAGAGCTTAGTAAAGCAAATTCTGTTGTAGCAAAGAATGCACTCTAAAATTCTGTGTTAGAGGCAGAGCCCATGCTTTCACATTGTTTGGAGATTTTCCTGCCCATTTTGGCAACAGGAGAAGGGCTGGTCAGTGGGGACAGTGGGGACAGTGCCACAGCAGAGCACAGAAATCAGATTTGAAGGGATCTTGCAGACATTGGAGGTGGTGGCTGGGCTACATGGGCTGGCTTTCCTCTGACCCCTCTCACCCCTGCACATCCATTTGATGGAGGTGAAGAAGATAAAGGGTCTGGTGGGCTCTTCCTGCTGAGTTGGTGATTCCCTGGCTGGCAGGTGCTTTCTGCAGGGCTCTGCCTGCCATCCCACTGCTCAGCTCTGCAAGCTTGCCCAGCACACAGAGCTGGTTGCTTTATGAAGCCTGATTTATTAAAATACATATTAGGACAGTCAAATCAGTCATCTAGGACATTTCTTCTCTGGTTAGTTAAGTTGTTTTTATGTCCTAAGGCTGTGCTGGTAGTACCTACCTCACTAAAGCTCTTAAAACAGCTCATTTTGACAGAGATGGCTGAGAGATTTGCTGCACTTCTCCCTTCCTCACAATAACAATCTTGGTATATCCCATGCCCTTCATCCCTCTGTGTCACCAGAAGCTAAAGATCAGATTAAAAAAACCATGCATTGCTTTTGAACTGACAAGGGGAATCACTGATTGCAATTTTTCTCTGTTTGTGATAGATTCAATCACTAAAATCCCCTGAAAGGGGCTCAGGGGCAGCAGCAATCTCTTGGGGAAGCAGTTCTGTCTTTGGAGCGCCAGGGTGCTGCTGCTGGTCTGCCCTCCAAACCAGATCAGACCCATCCTCTAGTGCTCTAGAAAGGGCTCCTGAAGAAATTCAAATGTTCTCAGTGAGAGCAGTGGCAGGTGGGAACAGCTAATGATTGCTTACATATACACTGTAAAAACTTTAGTGGTATTTTTGCCATGAGATATTCAATTAGGTCTCATTTTCCTTTCTCTGGATGATAAATGAGACCAATCTACAGGTTCACAGCTGCAGGTTCTGTTCTGGTGCAGATATTCCTGCAAAGCCCCCTGGTAGCCACCTCAACAGGAGCAGCATGTGCATATCAAAGACAATAAAACCTTTAAACTCTGCAATAATTTGCCTTTTCCCCATCATTATGCATACATATGCACCATCAGGACTACTGGAAATTGCTCCTGTTATTGAAACAAGGGAACCTTCTGTATGTGTAGTTATAAATAGGATGGGGGGAAAAAATCTCATTCCAGGCAAAATATACAGATTTTGAATAGGAAATAATATGTTTGAATAGGAAATAACTACCAAATCTCTTCTGATGTAATTTGTAGTATTAGTAAGACACTTATCAAAGTGGTAATTTGGGGTTTGTATAAATTAAAATATTTTGAATTGACTTTTATAAGGTTTTCTTGAAGGATGTTGTGATAGAGGAGAACCTGATCACAGAAAACATAGCCTGTTTCTCAGAATGTTTTATTTCTTGCTTTATTTCTTTTCAGATATCCAAATGAACTCTTTTTTTTTTTGTCATTTCAACTCCTAGGTAGTAATATAAATTTACAGAAATGCTCTGTAACAAGTCACATTTGTTGGACAAACAAGAACTTATTGGATGAGTTATATAAGTTTTCAATAGCTGTTTGACTTAAAATAGGATGTTCCAAAATGGCAAATCCTCATTGGAGACAAAACTAAACAAGTAATAATGTTTATCAGTATCAGCCTATTGGAATATTTTAAGTGATGAATTTCACAAATAGTTGGAAAAATCTTTAAACACAGCTTTGTGATCTATTTCATACACAGAGAAATGTTCTGTTCATTTATAGGAAATGTAAAAATACACAAAAGAAAGAATATAATAATAGGTGATATATTTGCCATTTTAACATAAAAAATTAACTTTTTGGTGCAAAATTATGGATATTATTGTTGGAATCAAGGGTCATGGTAGGATAATACAAGCAGGAAAAATTCTTTTGACTGGAAGCATCATCTGTCCAACTCAGAATATTCTGTAATTCTGTTACGAACAACTACACTTTATATCCTTTTTTTATCTTTTTCTTGGTCTGATCTCTTTTCATGCTGTCCTGGTGTCCTGGGTTACAAAACCAGAAGTTTTCTTCCCATTGGAAATGCTGTAAGAGCTTCTCAGGGCAGACTCCAAACACCTTGCACAGGTTTCTTAGCAAAGAGGATGGAAAATGCAGCAGAATCTCATTCACAGGTTGGGATAAATTTCAGGCTAGTGTATTCCTTTTTTTTTTCTTCATAAATTAGTTTTAGTGTTTGTGGTTTGGTTGTTTTATTTTTTGGGCTTTTTTTTTTTGGTGTAAGTATTCCTTAAGCCACCTTCTCTTCATCTTGAATGCCATTATCTAAGAATGCATTGTATTTTCATTTCTTCTGGAACAATAGAATAGAATCAGTCAGGGTCTGGTAATGTGTGTCTGAGATATTTCCCAAGAAAAAATATTTTCTGGACAATAACAAAAGAATGACCACTGAGGCAAAAAAACAAAGTGCCTTTTCTCCCTTCTGTCCTTTGGGAGCTGCACTTCAGCAGAACAGGTGAATTTATTGAATCTATTCCTGTTGAGCATCACACATGTTTAAACCTTAGTGGGAAAAAAGTTAATCTCCTTGCTCTAGTAAGGCTTACAAGTGTAAGCTTATTTACACAAAGAGGGCATTTAATTGCAGTCAGAAGAAAGTCAGAATAAAAAGGCAATATTAGGGGTGTGAGTGAGCTTATCAGGGTGGCAGCAGTGCTGCTTACACACCACTTTTGCCACAGGCTCTGCAGAGCAATAGATAAAGCACAAAGAGTCTGCCTTGTAAAGGAACTTGTAATTGAATCAGACCACAGTGTGTAATACCTGGGACAAAGGTTTTATTTAAGGAGAAACAAGGCACCTTCAGGTATTTTGGGAAGCCATCAGTATGCCCTGTTGCCACTTCCCTTGTGTTGGTTTTTGGTCATTCTGGCTAAAGCCAGACTGCATCTGGAGGAAGAATTAGTCCCATATCCACCCTGAGTTTGGCTTCAGCATCACTCAAACACATTTTGCTTGCACATGTCCCTCATGTCTCCTTTCCTTCCCCCAAGCTTTGGGCTGAACAGTGCAAGATGGATCACCAATAAAATGGTATTTTAGGAAACAATATGAGAAGCAAACTCATTGGATAAAGGGAGCAGATTCTGCCCCCTGACAAGGCCAATATGGAACAGTTTCTTTCTAGCAGGTAATCTGATCAGTAATGTCACAAAATATTTGGTAACACATCAGAAAACATCTCCTGGAAAGGAAACCCACTGCTGAGTGGTGCTGCAGCCAAACATTCAGGGCAGAACAGGGTTTTTGAGCACATTTCAGTGACCTGGAAGGCAATCTTTATTCCACATCCACATTTATGAATTGTAACACAATTGCCTTTGTTTTGAAAGGAATTATTCTCTTATTCATGGCTTGTTTGAATTTACTTCCTTGTAAATTATTTTTGGCAATGCCTGGTGCAGCATAGCAAGGGAAACTATGCATTTCCATGCATATAAACCAGGAAAACCATGTGATTGTGGGCAAACAATGTCCTGCTTTGTGAGTTATTTGTTTTCCTCACTGTTACTAAACCTCTTGTAGCTACAATGGGCATTGTGATCTGAGAGCACTTTGGTGCCAGTGGTGCATTTTAATTGCTTGCCTCTACCACAAAACAGCTTTGGGGATGTCAGACTGGGGGGAGGAAGCTTTTCCTTACCTGGAAATCCCTGGATAGGCCAGCTTTGAACGTGGAGAAAAGAGGGAATATCAGGGATGGGAGGGGTGATCAAGCTCATGGCACATCTCTGATCTCTGGTCTTGCTGAAGTTGTCCTTGCCAACATAAATTACAATTTCTGGGGGCTGTTCTAAGTGATGCTGGAGTGGTGGGAGTGTGTTTATGGCATCACATTGGTTTGGCTCTTCCTTCCCACTGTGCTTTTCTCAGCTGCCAGCCCTTAATTATGGAAAAATATTTGTGTTGCTACCACTGTAATGAAAAGTGTTCACGTGAACTGACTGAGAAGTGATACTGTTCCAAATCTGATTTTAGTGTTTGCTATGGATTTCTAAAGATTTTGATTGCCTGGGCAAGAGCAAATGCCCAGTTTCAGTGGTGCAGTGCCTTTACCTGTGCTCAGAAACTTACAGAGCCTCATCAAATGGCTCTGTAAATCAGACAATTTATGGATCATTCACTCCAGAGGGGATCCTGGAGGGTCCCTTCCAGCTCAGAATATTCTGTGGTTCTGTGAACATGAAGTGCCTTGTCCACAGACACACTGAGAACCAGATCTTTATTTATAATGTATGCATTTATAGAGTGTGAAACATGGAGAGATGAGCATTTCTGTGCAGATGTGTATCTTGCTGGCTCTCACCTCTCCTCTTAACTCTAAATATAATTTTAAAAGGAAATAGACTTTGAAAGGGGCAAGAGGCTCTAGCAAAGGATTTAAACTCTTTTTCTTCCTCTGAAAGGACTCAGTCATAGCTTAAACATAGTTAAACTAAGAAATGTCTCTGAGGAGAGTTTGAAACTCTCTTTCCAAACACCACCAAGCCAAAAATTGTTACTATCTGAATTTAATTCAAATCATATGAACCTTCATAGCTCTTGCCACACTAAAGATTTTTTTCCTGTTCAATCTGGCAATACATTCAGGGGTTGTGGGCAGACCCCTCTTACATAAAGGGGTAGCTTTGTGAACTCGATAGCTTCCAGGGTTTTCCAGGTTCAAAACACATTTATGATTTATTTTCTTTAACCAGACACACTAAACAGTCCCATAACTGCATGGTAGCAGAATTCACCATGTAATTTACTTTGGGTGAGTCATAATGAGAGGAAAAAAGAAATCAGAGCTCTGAAGAATTATCCTTAAATTGCTGTACCTAGAAAATTATTTCAGCCCTTCTGCCTTCCTCTCCTTCCCTGTCTCCTGCCCAATCCTAGAGCTGGTTTTCCTGGATGAACAAAGGATGTTACCTGCAGCCCTGAGTCCTCACTCTGGCTTGGATACCCTCTGGGGACAATTCTCTTCAGTTTTCCAGCATTTTGCAAAGAATTAGAATTACCCCCCCACTTCACTGCAGCCCTTTCAAGCCAAACCAATGTCTTCTCAATGCCTGGAACATGTAAAATGCTATATAAAAATGTGAAATAATGTTACTTCTCAACCACACAGCCAGAATTTACACTGCTTGAAGGAAAGGGGATGGGGGGATCATTGCAGACTGGGTTTTACAATGAGGTGCTCAGGAGGACACAGTCAGCAGAACAGCTCCAGGGTCTCCAAACCTCTCTGTGTTGGTGGGCACTCCATGGTCAGAGGTGCTGGGGATGGTCCAGACCTGCTCATTCCACATCTGCAAGTATGCAGAATATTTTCAGTAAGTACTCCTTGCATGGAAAGTATGTTCAAAATGCTTTCTCAGCACACTGTGTATCCACAGGCTATGCCATGGGTTTTCCTGTTTCTCCTCCCCACACAACCCTGCTGGTGTCTGCTGTGCTTCCAAGGCTTTGGCACTGCAGCTGGGTGCTCTTCCAGCACGTTGTTCTGCCCACTGCCCTCTTCTTATTTCATTTTCTGTGCTCCTGTGAGCCCTGCTACTCCTGATTGCTGTCACATGTACTGCTCTGGATCCATACCCTGTCATTAATTCCCAGTTTAGGATGTTTACACTGCTGTTCCAGCAGAGACAGGGTTATCCAGCTCCTAGGGAACAGCCATTATTTATCCCTCTGGATGCTGTCTGCATTGCCATATTTCAGAGTAATTTCAATTTGGGTTGTATTTCACTGAGCGGACGTCTCAAGAAAAAAATAATTTAAAAATTGTTGTTGCATCATAGCAACACCCACAGCAACACAACAACACACACAGGACTTGTGTGTACCAGAGAGCTGCAAAACATGAGCAATTTGCAATACATTGACTGTAAGGGTAACTCAATGCAAAAAAAACCCAAAAAACAACCCTATAAATGAACCAAAACAAAACATTGGAACTGAATTTGAGCAGCAGACTTCAGAGAAGCTCAGATCAGAGCAGGCTGCCCAACCTCTCCTTGTTACAAGCATTTTACTTGTCTGATCTCTCTGCAGCTTTCTGGCCTCAGGTTTTTAAAGCCAGCTTGGGAGCTTAGACACCCAAATATCATTAAAATAAATACTCATTCTGTGTCTTTTGGCCTCTCAGTTCCGCTCTGCTGATGTTTCTGGTGGTGTAATAACCTTTTGTTTGGAGGTATTCCTCAGCATGTCATACAGCAATGCACTTGCACCCCTCCCTATAGGTTGTTGAGGGGCTTTTCTAATAAAAGAATGGTGATATGACGAAAAAAGTCATAACACACATTTAATAAATTATTTATATTAATCTTCTCTCAATAAAAGGTCCAAATACCAGCAAGAATGACCTGTCCTAAAAGGATTTTTAAGAGCCAATAATTTTTTTTTTTTTGCTTTAGTCCCAGAAGAAAATCATCTGGGACCCAGCAGTACAGGACTGTTCAAAATGTTTCTTATAAAATTTGCCAAACACAGACTTAGCACAAGCTAGAATTTGGCTTTATAGGCCTTTTACAAACTTCTCTGTGGAAAACCTGAGAGCTGACCTTTGATAATGGCTAAATTCCTGTTTAAAAAGGGGCAGAAGGCTCATAACAGGGTAATTATCTAAGAGCTGGCAGTCCTTCTTTTCATCTTTCTTGTAACTGTAGTTGGAAAGAAATGGTGTTTAACACTATTTTATACAATTCCCATTTCATTGAGCTCAGGGGATATAAAGAGTGGATCTTGGGGGCCTAGGTGAGTTGCCTGCTCCCAGGGTACAACAGCTGAGTGTTTTATGGGAGAAGGATTTTCTGTGTCCTTCCACCCCTCCCTGCAGGATTTGGGTGCTGTGAGATGGGTTCA
>NW_005054369.1:60578-62809 GCF_000277835.1 Geospiza fortis | reverse complement strand
CAATATCAGAATTAATGGAAAATTACTGCAGCCCTGCTCATTCTCCCTGTGCTTAAACGCTTTCTGCTGCAGGAGGAGAGGAATGAGATTTCCTTTGGACAAAGGACCAAAGAGTAAACCAAATTTTTGTGGCATAGTGGGAATGGACCACGCTGCTCATTAAGGACAATTGCACCAAAAACCTGAGGAGATGTTGCACATTTTGTCCTGGAAACAGCCTTGGGGTAAGATTCAGGAGATATGATCAAGCATTTTATCACACTACAATCTCCTCATTAGTTTAAGCTTTGCTTTTCTTGGTGGCTCCTGCCAATACTTGTAACCCCACTTTGTTTATAGCAAGTTTCAGTCCAGGGAAAATCTGAATTTGCTTTGGATTTTGTCTCTTAGGCCCCCAGAATTTGGTAAGTCATTGTGAAACAGAGTTTTGGCAGCCCAGCTTGACTACATAATGGTCTTAACCTCTGGAGACATTTCCAACACTTCAGCAGTGCAAACCCTGTATGCAAAACCAGGGTCATATCAATGCAACTATTGTGCAATTTCAGCACACACTTCATTAAAAAAAAGTGCATTTTTTTCATAAATTCTCCTTTATCAACTTCCTTCATGTGTATGAAACCCCCATGTGAATTCTTGCACATGTGGAAATGTTAATATAAATTCTGTCACTGTTTCTATTGCTGTAGCATCTTTTCTAGAAATTCTCTGGTTTGGGAGGGGGCTTGGATTTTCTTAAGAGCAGGACAGTGAAAAAGTTAGAATAATTTTACACTGGTCATGTTGAGGAGAAGATAGTGGGAAGTAATGAAAGTGATATTAAACATATCATTGTATTTAAGTATTTACATATATCTTAAAATATACCTTTCTAATTAATGATTTATTTATTTATTTATTTTAATATTAAATCTATAATTATATTTAAGTATTTATATCTATCTTAAAATATACCTTTCTATTTATTTATTTATTTATTTTTAATAGGCAATGCTTGAATACACTTTTTATATACATATATCTCTATAAAAACGTTTTTTTACTTTCATAATTAAGCTAAAAACAGCTTTTGTCATTTCTTTATGAGGAAAAACAGCATGAGGCATCATCCAAAATTTTGAGTGTTATGTGTCACTGGTAATAATTTTGTTCATTCATCAACATGTAAAACTTATTATCATTCCTACTGCTGTTAAGGGTGCTGATTATGTATGCTAATTATTAAATACTGGAATTTCACATAATTTTGACCTTGAATTAGGAATTTCACATAATTTTGACCTTGAATTGGTTTTTTTTGGATCGGATTGTATTTTATCAATCTGTCAAATTTTATCTGAAGACTAAAAATTAAGCACTTTGTTTTCCTTGGAATTGTATTTTGGTTGAATCACTTGAGATTGTGGTCTCAGCATCAAGGGCTGAGCAAAATCCCAAGAACGTTCCGGTGTAGAAAGTCCCATCCCATTTCATCTTGGTTTGGGTCCTGTAAGTGCAGAACCCTGCAGCAGCCTGGATGTGTCTCCTGGTACACTGGGAGGCAGAATTAGATTTTTCTACTCAGATCTCTGCCACCTCCAGTCCAGTGCAGGGGAGACATAAAATTTGTGGAGTTGAGAGGGAATTTTCACTCTGATCCTCAGTCAATTGCTAGATGTGACTCATAATTGACCTTATAAGTAATAAATATTTTTCCCCCCCAAAGCTGTAAAAATTAGAATTTAATTCATATTAGTGTTTTAAAATAATTAATGCTTTAAAATTAGCTGGGAGCAGGGTTCACCTTCTGCATTCAGGCCATGCATTTTGGGGCTTGGATGTGAATTTCAGCTTGAGCTGTATTGGGTCTTCCTTCCAGGGGAGTTTGTTTTGCTTTCCTACAAACCCAGCCCTGTGGCCCTGAGCCAAACCTTCCTTGCTGAGGGCTGAAGGAGCCTTTCAGCCTCTGTCGGTGGCCCCCACAGCCACACAGGTGGGCCAGGAGGGGAAATCACCGTGAGGACAATGCATGGCCAGCTGGCCACTTCTGTACCCAGCTCCACCAGCTCCTCCATCATTTCCTGGGCAGTTACATGTGTAGAAGACCTGACCATGATTTTTTTCCCCTCTGTCTGACCAAACCTGTTTTCTCTACTGTCTTACTGAGCTTCACTTGCAGCCCTCTCCTCCTGCAGTCTCTTTTTTGCTACCAATCTCCAGCCCAGGGTCCCTTGATGTAGCAAACTCAGACT
>NW_005054369.1:48414-60526 GCF_000277835.1 Geospiza fortis | reverse complement strand
TTTGGGATAATAGATCTGGAATCCATCTGGTCCCTCTTCAAACGGAACCTTTTTAGGTTCATGCCAAGCAGCATCTCCTAAATGAAAAGTTGGATATTTAAAAATAGGTCCTCATTACTGTACCCTTTGCTGGCTTCCACTCCTGCTCCATGTCTGGGTAACAGATCCATTATGTCAAATTTCTGTATGCTCCACATATTCAAGGTCACATTGGTTATCTCTTTTCAGAGAATTTTTACAGACTGTTTCTGGGTAAAGCTTTGATCTGCTGCAGAGGGAAAGCATCCTGATTTGGAAATACATCAATAATTTAATGTGGTCGTGGGAAGAAAAATAGTTCAACCAAGTAAGGCTTTAATAACGTTAACTAAATGTCCACAAGAACAATCTAGAGCTGTAAAAAAAAAATAAAAAAATTTCAGCAGTATACCTGCAGTGGATGTTTGCTGATACAGCTCAGGACCTGTCAGAGTCTTGATGGCCTCAAAGGTCTTTTCCAACCTAGTTCATTCTGTGATTCTGAGTCCTGAACCCAGAAACCATTTCCAGAACTCAGAGTTTTGGAGAAAAGAGGAGAATTTGAACACACATGCAAGGACAAGAGATCTCAATGCAATTGTATCTCTGTTCCTGTCAGGTTAGATGTGCATGAATTTGATTTAGGGTTTAGTGTGCACCTCAGTTCTGCCCTTCACCAGTGAGGACATCAGTGAGGACTCACCTTTCCTCTCTATCCCAAACACCAGCACTAATTTTCCCAATAAATAATTATATTTTGTGTATCAAGCCATATTATGCTATTGTTTTAAATATAATCAGTGGCATAATGGGACTTCTAATACCCATTTGTTAATTTCTTTATTTTGGGTGGATTTATTTTATCTTGAACATATAAATGTGGCTGCTGGTGTGACACTCCCAGCCAAGCACTCTTTTAGCAGCTGCTGGTTGGCTTTCATTAGTGTACTTAAATTCTTTTCATACTAGAAAGTTTCCTTTTAATAAGAGACAATTCAAAACCTGTAAGAAACAGCTCAAATGCCTACCCAGACTTTAACCAAAACCACTCTTGCCTCAGCCTAGGTTTTCATGGCCATTAATTTAATTTATTATACAGTAATGAACCGTGCAAGATCCAAACTGACCCAGGATTTACTTTAATGGATCATTAACTTGTCAGGTTCCCCCTTCTTCTTTCCCCCTCCTAGTATTTTCTTGTCTTGCCAGAATTCTCATTATCCCAGCTATTAATCCATTTATGAACTTTGGACAAGGATGTATTTCATTAGAGAACACTTAAAAATTAATGATCACACACAAATTAAAAGTCTGCTGTAAAAAGATAGAGTACAAATAGGGTCTGTAGGATGTGGGTTTTATTTACACTCCAAATGAATGGCACACTGACAGTGGTTAAAATTGGTGTCAAAATTATGGGATCATTAAGGTTGGAAAAGACCTGTCAGATCATCAAGACCAACCTTTAACCCCACAGTGCCAGATCTGGGTATTCACAGATTTTCTCCTGACTTTTATATTTATAGAATTCTCTTTTATAAACAATTATTAAAAGTTTGTCTTTCCATAACATTACTTTAGAAATAATATTGTAGAGTGACCCCAAAAGTAACTCCCATGAAAATGGCAGCTGTGCTTCTTCATTTTTGCTGGGTTCAAAGCAAGAGTTTCAAACTGCTGGAATAAAACACTGAAGCCAGTGTAGCTACTGACAACCTCCCATTTTGTCCCTGGTTTTCTTAGAAAGTATGATCCAATATTTAGGACCTAATTTTCCTGGAAAGTATGACCAGAAGTTTAGGACTTATTACTGCTGAGCGTTTGGAAAATATATGTTACAGTAATCACACTGGTACTGTCTGCTCAGGCACCAACCCACTGTGTGTGTGCAAAACAGGGGAAATCCCTACAGCAGTCTGGGAGGGAAATCATTGGTGGTTTTATCAATTCATCTATTTTTAATCTGTAAATATTTAATAAATATTTTCCTTTTCTGTAAATGTTTCCCAGGAGACACTGCTGGGAGAACACACACACATTATTCTCATTATTCATGGCTGGGCTCTTCCTTGTGTCCCCTGTGAGACAAGTGACGTCCCAGCAGAGCCACCTGAGGGTCACTAATTTGGTGTCAGCACTTCTCAGGAGAAGCAGACAGAATATTTTTTTTTTCCTTTTCTGTTTTGATCCATTCATAGATGCAGTTAAGGATTTGGGGTTTCCCACATATGTTAACGCTCACTTCAGTTTACATCACAAATTAGCACTCTTGTTCACACAGCCCTGTACATGCTAGAAATATCTAATAGGAGTAAAAGCTGTGTTTGGCTGTTCTGCTTTGGTGACAGATGTCACAGTGTCTGTGGTACACTGCAAATGAATATGAAGTGAAATAACTGAAAAGAGCAGTGCAGACCTGGATGGTTTCAGGTTTTGTGGAGCTGGAGTACTGAACACTGTGGAAATGCCAGGACCTACATGTTGGTGTGCACATTCCAGGCTAAGAAATTCCTTTGGCCTGTCATTTGCTAATTGACTTTGGAGTTTACCACCTAATTTATTTTCCTGCCAATTTGAGCTCTTCTTGAGGAGGATTCTTCTGGCTGCTGAGATCAGTGGACTCACACCATCCTGGGGTGTCCTGACTCCATCAGCACTGAGAGGGAAACCAACCTATTGTTTAGAGCAGGTTGGGTTCCATGGGAAGGAATTTACAGTGACCTTCAGTGTGATCTGGCCAAGTTCCCAGTCTGACCCACTGAGCAGCAAGTTTCCCTGCAGAGAAGGTGGCAGTGCACACTCAGGGCTCGGCAGAAACCAGGTCTGTGCCATCCAGCACTGACAGCAGTACCTCTAACACATCATTTGGCCGGACTGGGCGTGAGGCTCTGTCAGAGCAGCCGCAGCAAGAGGAAGATCTGTGAAACTTGCGCAGTTCAGCTCCCTTGGAGCAGAATGGCTTTAATCCAGCAGATGTTCCCTGCCTTCCTGACAAATAAAAAATGTCTGGAAAGTGTTGATACAGGATATTCTAGTGCACTTTCTGAATCCTTCACACCTACACTGTGGTGCTTTTATTTTACCCCGTGTGGAAATTCAGTCAATCACCAAAAAACCTGGGTTTTATACTTCTAACAGGCCATCTCAGTCTCTGAAGCTGCTGGGTCTGGTAGCTTCCCTTGGCATTGCTTTTTTGCAAATGTCCCTAATAAACTCCAGGGATAAGCTTCACTCTGTTCTCATATTATCTACATCTCTGAGTTATCCCTCTAATGAACATGAGACTACCTCAGCCAGTCCTCGACCTAAAAATGACCTGCAGTCATCTCCTTTGTGCTGAACCACATCACAAGTTATCCTCCCTTCCCAACAACTTCTAGAGCAGTGGGAATAAGAAAAGCTTTTTTCCTCCTAATCCCTCACACACAGGCTGGAGGCAAGAAGTCCCAAAAGGGTCCAAGGTTTCAGTGCTTTCATCTTGAGGTTACAACAGAGCTGCTTAAGAGCTACGTCTCTGTCTCACTCATTTTATTCATTTTAGGGATTTAATGTGAATTCCTGGCATGATTTCAAAGCGTGTTCTCTAAGTTAATAAAATTATAATATTAAAAGCCAAATAATAATAATGTGTTCTCAGTGTTACAGCTCCATCATGCAGATTGGTGGACCTTTTGCCAGGTTGCCTTTGTTACATTTAATAGCAGCCATAAATCTCAAAACCTCATGCAAACTGAAGAAAATTAAGGGAGATTTAGTCCCACTTTGGATAAAGAGGAAAAAAAAAAAAAAACCAAAGGAGAAGAATGTTGTGGCACGTTTACCAAAGTTAGGAGGCCTGAGGTTGAGATTCAAAGGTGGTTGAATGGGAAAAAAGGGTTATTTTGTCCTAATATATTTGTGGATGGGGTAGGGGCACCATGGATGGGGTGGATAACAGCAGTGACAGCAGCTCACAAATGTCTGGAGGGGATTTTATGGAGATAAACCTCTGGTCACTGGTAAAGTCTTCTCAAGATGCCTGACTTAGGTGAGAAATTGATTTTCTTCAGTTCTTGGTCTTTGCCACTGCTTTTCTGACGGATTTGAGACTCCCAGCCTTGGAGCACCTGAAAGGTGCTGGTGGGAAGACCCTCCCTGGAAGGATTCTTCTGCATAAGAAAACAGCTAAAAATCTTTAAACCATCTCAAAACCCCCAGAGAATGATGAGATTCTTGGACAACTGCATTTTGTTCTCTCTTTGATGGGTTTAGCTCCTCATATCTGAATTCTTTGTTCTCACTCTCCTCCGGTTCAAAAGTTCTTGATGTCTATGTAAACACCTCAAGATGCTAATTTTTGCGTTTTGTCTAGTAATTACCTTGATTCTACCGGGCTTTAAAAACCCTTTAATTTGCAAATATTTTATTGAACAGCAGACAAAAAAAACCTCCAAAAACCAATAAACCCTAATTTGAGAGTCAAATTGTCAAAATGTTTCTGTAGAAATGGCAATTATTGCAATAGTTCAAATTAAAACAATCCTTTTTCATCTTTCTCCATCTCGTCATCTGCACTGCTGCCAGGGTGGAAATTTTTCTTGGAGTGTTTGGACTGTGGAAACAGACTTGTTTTTATTTATTTACTGGATAAAATACTCTCAAAGATCATCTGTCATCATGAAGACAATTTGTAGCAGTCTGATGACTTCTTCACTGCAAATTTATCTATTATTATTGCATTACCAGTGATAAAATAATGTTGGGAATATAAAAAGCTAAAATAGTAGAATGAGCCTGAAAATTGTAGCCTTGGAAGTAAATCTGTCCTGTGATGTTTAGTGTTTTAGCTGCTAAAAATAACAATGATGATGATAATAATGATTGATGTAGGATTTAAAATATCAAACATACCAGAGCATCCATGTCTTACCTCAACAAAGTCATGCTGCCCATGTAGATACCCAGAGATGCTTACAAATAAATGTAATTTACCTGAATTAAATAAGATTTTCCCCTAATAGCTTGAACATCTGCTTTTATTGCCTTAGAGATTAATATTCCATTCATTTGATGTCTCTTTCAACAGCTATTTAATCTGTGTAAATTAATTTATAAACCATTATGCCTTATTTGTGTTACATTTTTCTTTATTGGTCAATGCAAGTGGTTGGAATGGAGGTAAATTTCTTCTCAACAGATTATTGTGAATATCTGCTTCTCCTGGTCCCAGCTGAGGTGAGAGGAACGTTGATTTATGTTTCTAGAAAAGATTCTGGGAAAACAAAGCTCTCTCAAATGATGTGGAGGGAGTGGGATTCTTTAAAGGCTACTTTGTCAGTGGTTTGCATGCATCAAGCAAAATTAAGATTGCCGTTTCTTTTAACTTCAAAGGGAGCCTTTTTAAGCTCTACTCCTGTTTGTAAAATGAAATGTCTAAAATGCAAATTATTTGGAGGGTAGAAAGTTCCTCTCCAGCCACACTACTGCAGAAATTCCAGCAGCAATAATTAAATATTAATCCCACAAAATGTGTGATTTCTCAGGCACTGAGGTACAAAGGGATCTGAATTGATCATGGGTGCCAGCAGCTTCAATGAGAAAAATAACTGAAATGTTGTATTTTTAGCTTAGTTTTCACAGCAAGATAGTAAAAAACATCTTGTTGCTGATGATGGGAATGTGCTTTACACTGGAGAGATCTCTGGAGCTGCGTGGAGCTCATGAGCTGAGGTGCAGCACCCACCCTCCCCCAGGTTAATCTGGCTTGGGGTGAAACCTTTGCATTTCCCCTCCATGGTCCTGGGCACATTCTGGTCTCACTTGTGCTGGCCATTGGAGGGAGGGCTCCAAGCTCAGCAGCAAAAATGAGATTTCAGGGCTGCCAATCATTTTTAGAGCACCTGGATGTCAAAATTCCTTTAAAAGATTGTAGCTTAATTTTTTTTTTGTGTTGTGCAGAAATCCCAGAACTGCTTTTGGAATATCAGCAATTTATTCTGTACCCCTACAGGACTGAACCCCTTTGAGATATGTGTTTTAATATCCTTTAATAATGACATTTAGAGGGGTGAGCCTTCAAGTATGGGAACTTTGGTGTGTTAGTGTGTGTGAAAAGCCAACAGCTCCTATTTCTCACCTGTGTGCATCATCAAGACTGCTCCTACAAGGAAAAAAATAAGCTTTCAATTATTGCTCTGATCTCCCTTGTGGGTAAGGGAGTGGATCTGTAAGTTCATAACATTCAGTATTTACAGAAACCATGCTGTAAATCAAAGCAATTTATTCAGTCCTGTGCTGTACATTGTTACATTTGCAATAGTTCATTTCTGCCTTCTATATATTTTCATATAGTCCCGTGCTCCTCTGGGGCAGCTTGAACCTGAAAAGAAGTCCAGGGGAATATAAATGATCTCCCCTTTCCAGCTGACTAATGTGGGCCATAAAACACTTTAAAATACAAAGGAGACCTAACATCTGGTCAAGTTTACTCATCATAAACACACCTGAATGAAAAGTACTTGTTCTGTGGAGCAGAGCCAAATGAACGACAGACTAAGACAGACATTTTGTGTTGTTATATGCAAGTGCTCTCTCCTTGCATTTCAATGGCTGAATTAGAGGTAATTCAATAGGAAAATATGCAGCTAGCCCCAGGACACATTGTATATTCTTTAATTCTGAAAACTTTCTATGATTAAAAATGAAACCAAATTACAAACTCCCCATTCATGCTGTAAAATATCAGAGAATTGATGTTTTTTCAATGTCAATCCAGTAACAAAGTCAGTCCTGGAGCAGTGATGCAAGATATGTTTTCTTAACCAAATTTATGCTTCGACAACTTCCTGCTTGGAAAAGGAAGGGAAAAAAAACCACCCAAAAAAACAATATTTGAATATTAGAGCTGTCCATATCTGATGTATGAGCTTTACTGTGTCAGTGGCTTTCATTATGGCTTGTTTCCAGTTGTCCCACTGCAGAACCACAGCTCTGGGTGATGAAGTGCTCACCTTTTCCCAAACCTGTTCCCAGCACAGCTCTGCAGCACCTCCCTCTGTGCTGGGAGAGCCAGGAGCCTCCAGCAGCAGCAGAGCAAAGCTCTGAGGGCAGGGAGAGAAAAAGCTCAAAGCAGGGGCTGTATCTGAGCCTTCCCAAGCTCAGGGATGAGATGTTCTCCATGGGGCCACAGGGTTGGAGAGGGGATGCTCAGAGCCTGCTGCTGTGGTTAATGGTTCCCCATCCATCTCTGGCGTTCTGGGATTTAATCCTGGTGCTGGGATGAAAAGCATCCTTACTTTTCAAAAAAATCCAGCTTCTGGGAGTGGGTGAATTGTCAAATCTCGGAGTATCTTGAATTGGAAGGGATGTATGAGGAGCAGAGAGTCCAACTCCCCACCAGAAAAAATAAAGGAAATAGAAAAAGAGAAAAAGGAAAAAGAAAAAGAGAAAAAGGAAAAAAAAAAGAGAAAAAGGAAAAAGAGCTAGAAAAAGGAAAAGGGAAAAGGGGTAGAAAAAGGAAAAGGGAAAAGAGGTAGAAAAAGGAAAAGAAAAAATATCTAGAAAAAGAGAACAGAAAGCCCTTTTCTTATCTCTCTGGGATGTCCTGCTGGGGTAATTCCTGATATTCAGGAGCAGCCCTGCTGAATCAAATGGGGCTGTTTGCAAATTAATGCACAACTCAAGGACAGTACAGTAAACACACCCCTGTCTGGCCTTGTGTAAATACAAATCAGCCTGCAGACTGTAGTAAATACAAAAAAATTCCTTTCCTCCTGCTCAGGAGGAAGAAGAGAAATGGAGAAGGGTTGAACAGGAAGAGGAGAAATGGAGAAGGGTTGAACAGGAAGAGGAGAAACGGAAAAAGGTTGAACAGGAAGATAAATGGAGAAGGGTTGAGCAGAAGGAAGAGGAGAAATGGAGAAGGATTGAGCAGAAGGAAGAAGAGAAATGGACAAGGGTTGAACAGGAGGAAGAGAAATGGAGAAGGGTTGAACAGGAAGAGGAGAAATGGAGAAGGGTTGATCAAGAGAAAGAGAAATGGAGGAGGGTTGAGGAGGTTTTTTCCCACTCTGGTTGAAGTCCCCCCTGGAGTTTGCAATGTGTCATTAGTACCCATTCCCACTAAACCCTGAGTCTGTGCTAACAAGACTTTCTCTTCCTTCAAAGAAAGATTTTTCACCCCTGCTGTTGTCACCTGCAATTCTTCCTGCTGCTCTGGGGGAATCTCTGCTGGCATTTCACTCCAGGAATTGTGCAGGAATTGTGCTCCCAGTGCTCCATTAGTGCAGGGACACCTTAGGCCTGGCTCTCCCTGCTCTGCTCCCATCTGCTGCCTTTTCTGCCTCTGATGATAAACTTTAAAGGAGGCTTTAATTTGTGCTTTGCAGCCTGGTGTAATTCTGATGAGGTCTGCGAGTGAAGATTAGAGCTAGGCAAGTAACACACCTAAAATTCAAACCCCTAATAGATCATTCCTTTTGCATTTGCAGAAAAAATAAAAAAAAAAAAAAGAAAAAGCAGAGCAAAAAGTTTTGCTTGTGTTTTGTAAAACCTTATGAAAATATCCTTACATGGCCCCAACCAAGCTGAATACTATTCTTTAAAAAAGAAAACAGTCCTAAATTAAGAGTGGAATTTTAGCTTCCACTTTGAATCTCTTGGCTTTCGTTGGTTTCTTATGTACCCTCATTATTTCAGCAGTGTGTTGTTTTTGGTCTGACTAATATTTAGAAATTGTTCCATCCAACCTTTACATGTCTACTGTTGGAGAATGATTCATTTCTCTTCGACTTCATGAGCAAAATTTGCACAGTGGGACCTTTTCCTGCCCTTGGTGTGTCTCTCCCTGCTCCAGAATTCCCAATGTTCTACCCCAATAACCTGTGGGGTTGCCTCACAGCTGTGGAGCAGAGAACATGTCAAAGAGAGAGCTGCAGCTTTGCAGGAAGTATTTGAGGGAGTCATTTTGCCAGGATGAGCAGCCTGGATGCAAAGCACTCTGAGCTCAAGTACTGAGCTATTCCAGTGGGGTTAGAATAAATATTGGACAGGAGAAGTTTAAAGAAAAAAAAAAAAGTGAAAATAAAATTTCAATCTCTCTTTATGTGGTATTTCTTTTTAAATGATTAAATATTTTGCCGAAGGTGTTCCAGAGGTTTGCAATGGCAGCAGTGATGTGAGCTCCCAGGCCCACTGGGGAGGGAGGCTGCCACCAGTGCTAGGAAAACAGCAATCACTTCCCAGTATAATTGTCCTGAACCAACAAGAAATACCTAAACACCCTGTTCTTTGGCAGCAAATGATGGATAATCCTCTAATTTTGGATTATGAGTGCCAGGGATCTCGTAGTGTTCAGTAGCAGAGGATTTGTAGTGTGCCAAGGGGCACAGTGATATTGAATATCTCCACTGATGGCACAGACAGAGGGACTGGGGGCACCTCCAGTGAATTTGAATGACTCCAAGAGGTCAGAGAGGTGCTGTTGACACACCTGAGGGGTCGGATCCCATCCAGAGGGACCTGGACAAGCCCCAGAAGTGGGACCTTGGAATCTCATGAGGTTTAACAGGACCAAGAGCTGGTGTTGCACCTGGGTCAGGGCAGTGTCAATCCAGTCTGGGGTATGAAAAGATGGGGAGCAGATGTGCGGAGAAGGACAGAAATTATTTAGATCCATTACAAAAGCCTCCATTAAATAGATGCTGTTTGCTTTGAGTGATGCACAAAAACAAGTCAAAGAGTGGGACATCAGAAAAAACCAGAAGAGAAATAAAGGCAATGAAATATGACCACTGCTGATGCAGAAATTTCCGTGTTTTTCACTTCAAAAGATCCATTTCCAAGTTTCTAAAATAGAGAGAGGAACAAATTTTTATTTGGTGCAATTTGTTTTGCAGTGATATATTTCCAAAATCTTTCAGCATGTCTGATATTAGGTTCTGAGCCACAATCTTCAAATGTCACATGGAAAAAGAATTTACTGCTGGTTAGGCATGGGATTTCCTCTGGCATAGCATAATATCAAGTCTTGTGATCTATTTACATTTAAAACCAGTAAAATTAATGAATGAACCAACACAGAGGCCCCTTGTCTCTTTGCAGGGTTTCTGAGCTGATTTTCTTATTTAATTTTTTATGGCTGCAAGTGTTCAATTTTAACTCGGATTTAGTTTTCAGCAATGCAAATTTTTCTTCATACTCCCAACAGCTGTTAGCAATATACCCACATCCAAGAACACGTTTCTGTGTGACCAAACTCGGTGTAATTGCCACATCATCTGCTAAATTGGCATTACAAACAAGTCCCAGGGGAAGAAACACGACTCCCTCTGTATGTCATCACTTTTGAAATTTCCACTGTAAAGAATCAGTGCTCAAAGCTCTTCTTTCTGTGCTGACAACTCAGATAAGGCAGCTTGTAGTTGGGGCTTGCTGTTTCCCAAGGACTTGGTAGAGCCTTGTTGTACCACTACAAGGGCCCTTTCACGTGGGACAAGCATTTGTGTCATGCTGCCTTGCAAAAACACCTCCCTATCTGCCTTTCAGGCAGCTGAGTGTGCTCCACCATGAATTAAATAGTGGCAGATTGCAGAGAAGGACCAGTACAGAACTCAACTTTTTTATCACCTAATTAGTCCCCACATAAAAGTTCTGCATTTTGATGGTAGCTGTTAGAGCTCTCCTATCACTGTGGTTATTGCCCAGGCCACTCCAGGCTGGGAATGTTAAACAGTACTTTGAGTTTCTCTGGCTAACACAGCCCATCAAATTGCCTCTCTCTGCCACAGATGCTATTCCAAGTTATTATATTACAACTAAATGTGTTTGGAATGATGTCTGGCTATCAGCATTTTGTCATTAGAAGAGAGAAAGGAAGACCAACAGTAGACAGATATTGCTATCTGGACTGTAATGAGTCCCTGAGGGAAAATTAAGGGGTAATTGTAACAAGCCTCTGGATGGACCAAAAAATTATTAGTCAAATCTCATCTGTTCTCCAACTTCCTTCTTTCTTTAAACTGTCAACACTTCCCGTGCTTTTTGGCTCAAAATGCATGTCTTCATCTCAGCTAAGCCCCATACAGCTTTTTACTTCCTTGCAAAGTTTTCAAAAAGCTTAAGAGGCTGCTAAAAGTGTCATTTTGTATGTGGTAGGAAATCCAGTTGAACTGGATGTACTGATGGCTTTGTCAGAGCATTTACACGGAGCAGATGTGGGGGGAAGTTCTCCTTGTGGTGTCAGCATCTCTGACCTGGGAGGATCTGCCAAAACCCAGAGCTTGGTGCCTCTACCTGACTGCTCACACCAGAAGTGGGCCCTTTGCTTGATGGAATGGATGTTGAACTGGAAAAAAAGGGATTCAATCCATGATTTCATCATGGACTGTTTTACTTCTTGTTTTTCTTCAGGAAAATTGAAGTTCTTAATTTTCATGGCTGTATAAATAACTCTGCCTCCAGACTCATTTTTTTTTTTCCCAGTTCAAAGAGTCAGTGAAATAAAGATCTCTCTCTTAGATGGAATAAAGGTGGTTTCCTGTCCTGGGTGTGTTTTCTTCTCCCAGGTACCTGCTAGGACAGCTAAGCCTAAGTTTCTAGACCTCACTTGGAAATGGGAAATTGAAACAGCCAAATAAATATCTGGTTGTTTTCCCATGTTGTTTGTGTTCTTGTGTTACTCTCAGCACTTAAATCAAGACACAGAGAGACAAGATAGTATTAGGAACATCAGGATATTGAATATTAAAATGCAAATCCAAACCAGTTAAAAGGTATTCCCTGAGATGATGGCAGGAGATGTATAGTGGGGAACACTGTGATGAAATTCAGAAAAGATGTGACATAAACCCACTTCTTGGTGTGTTCACAGATAGTCTGGAGGATGTATTATAAAGCTTTGATCCTGATTAAGCTTCTTGGCTAATTAATGACAATTTTTGTCGCCAGGAAATAATAGTTTGAATGTGAGTTACCACCAGCTGTGGTGCCTGTCCAAGGAGGGTATCAGCTCTTTGTGATTATTGGATTTCAGGACTGACTTTACACGACACAGAAGAAATGAATTCTCAGGGAATTTTTGGATCCTGCACCATTTTTCCTAGAGCAGCTCAGACCT
>NW_005054369.1:39243-48404 GCF_000277835.1 Geospiza fortis | reverse complement strand
CAGCCCCAGCTGTGGGAGAGGGTGGAAAATCTTGCAAAGGCATCAGCATTCCAAGCCAGCAGAGAAAGAAGCCAAGGCACTGTCAATATTTATATTTAGATCTTGAGATACATATTTTAATTTTACTTTATTTCTCTTTGAGGGTGGGCCAGACTGGAAGAATCAAAAACCTGTTGAGCTTAGGACAAAATCAGCACATTACTCTGCATTTTCTTTTCCTTCCCTCACAGTTTCCTCCACTGACTTTGGTTCAGCTCTCACCGGACCAACAAGCTCTGAGAACTCCTATAAAACTCCAAAGTGAAAAAGAGTGTGCCTGCCAGGTGGGATTTTTTTTTTTTCCCCAAGTGCTCACAGATCTAATTTTCACCACATGTGAACAAGTGTTCGCAGTTTTAAAGATGTGTTGAGTAATTGCACATGCGAGACATCTTCCCTTTAGTGCTCCCAGTGTGTTCAAAGCTTTTTTTTTTGTGAGAACACCCCTGTTAACAACGGAGCTGTGGCCTTTAGCTTACACTTAAGTGGGTACTGCTTTGTGTTGAAATATAATTGGTAGCACTTGCGTATTCTTATTCCCTCAGCTTAGCTAATGAAAGACACTGCCATAATCTCCTTCTCTTAGGATCAGGGTTTGAGCCTGGAAAATCTCTGCTAGAAGGAGCTGGAGAGGCACCTGCAGCTGCCATTGCTGTGGGTACCATTTCTTTTTGGGCCAAAATAGGAAATAAGGGTGTGCTTGCTGCCTTCTCTTTCAGGTGAGGATGTGATGTACTGTTTTTGCACACAATAAAAGGAATGATCTATGGAAAAGGGAGTTGTGACTGGTAAAATGTGCAGGATACCTGACCACCTTCCCTGTGACACCACAGCAGACCTTCAGTGGTGACAGAACAGTTTTCAAGAGAGCTGAGGAGGGAGAGATTTATCATCAGCGCTGGTTGCCATCTTCACATGCACCCAACCAGGAGAGGGATGACTTAGGTAACAAAATTCAATTCATCAGCATCCAAAACCCCTGTCCTTAGGGGAATATCTCATGGCCTGGCCAAATATCCTGTAGGACAGAGTGTGACACCACTGGCATGAGATAAACCAAAGGGGAATGGCTCTGAAGGGTGACAGAGCTATGGGGCAAAATTAAGTACAAATGGTAGAAAGTGAGATTTTAATCAGTTGAGGGAACAAATGCAATTTCTGTGAGATAGGACTCAAACAACAACTGTGTTTTCTTGGTTTCTCTAAGTCACTCTTCTCCTGGCCAGTAAATCTGTGAGAAAGTGGTAATGAAATGTTAATTACCTGCAAAATTATCTGCCTCTAGTTATTGCTAGAAATGGCATTGGAAACAGCAAAATGTTGAACCTCATGGTGAGAAAAAGATGACTTTTTTCTTTTGCTCCATTGTTCTGAAAATGTTGTATAATATGTTTTTGGGTTTTTTTTTGAACTAGCACACGTTAAAGTCTCATAAATGTTTTTTTAAATTTCAGGAACTATAACTAAGAGTCATTTACTCCTGGTTATTTCTGGAAAGGGGCTGACTATGGCCTGTTTGGGGGGAACACTGAGTCACCCACCTCTCCTGACTGTGTTTGGAGGAACACAAAAGTGCCTACAAGAAAACCTTGGGTTTCAAATCCAAGCAAACCATCTGCAAGCACCACTTACATTAATGTTTTTGTAGTGATCAAAGGTTTTGGCCAAGTCCAACTGGTGTGGAAGGAGCAATTCTTGTCCCATGAAACATGGCTGACCTGAATCAGAGACAAAATAGAAGATGCAGGTCTGTGGCTGACCAGGCAAACCTCAGAACCACAGAACCAGTTCAGTCAGAAGAGACCTTTAAGATCATCACATCCAACCTTAAACCCAGCACTGCCAAGCTCTAAACCAGGCTTTTAAGAGCCACAGCTTTGTGCCTTAAATCCCTCCAGGGATGGTGACCCCATCATTTTGCTGAGGAGCTGTTCCAGCCCCACTTGGGGCAGCTCTCAGCCCCAAACCTCTGTGAGGGTCACACCTGGAGCATGTGAGAGAGCTGTGAACAGAAACTCTCCTCCTTTCCAGCTCCAGGGGTCTCTCTCTGGTGCAGCCTCTACAGAGAAACTCTCTGGAGATCTGCTTGCACTTACAACATCATTCAAGTCAGGAAAAACCAGCGAGCACTTTTAGGTGATCAACACCTTCAGAAAGAAATGTGTTCATTAGAGTTATGA
This sequence comes from Geospiza fortis, assembly GCF_000277835.1. Taxonomy (NCBI): domain Eukaryota; kingdom Metazoa; phylum Chordata; class Aves; order Passeriformes; family Thraupidae; genus Geospiza; species Geospiza fortis. The sequence continues at coordinate 46,185 of NW_005054369.1, read as the reverse complement.
CAGCCCCAGTGATTCATTACTGGGACAGAGGTTATTATGCATTTGTAGATATAAACCAGAGCTGATCTGAACAGACTGAGTTCCCTTAGTAGCAGCTTATTACCAAAGAATTAAAGGCTGCAGTGGGATCTGCATCTAAAATTGGAGGAAACTTCTCAGCCAGCAATGCTTTGGTGCTATTACTGTTTTTAACTTGAATTGCTCTTTTCCCTTGTTGGTATTTGCTCTGTGATGTGTGTGTGGAGAGCAACTGTAACACTTCTCCAGAACAGTATAAACTTGTCATATTAAATTTCACTTGGAAATTAAAAGGTTTCTAATCAGCAGAGCAGTGAAGCTCTGGAACAGCTTTCCAGGAAAAATGGAGGCCAATAAATTTAATCATAATGAAGCCTGAACAGTTTATAAAAAGGATTATGTGACATAGTCCTTAGAATATTAGGGGACTGAAATTGAAGATTTTTGTGTCTCATTTTCTAAGCTCTGTTCCTATATCTGGATGTTTCTCTCACAACAGATTTTTGCAGATAATTCTGTGATCACTGCTGCATGAAGAACACCAGACAGTCAATCCCAAGGTACCAGTGCCCCATGTTTACAGCTGCTAAACTTCAGCTTAAAAATGTCTGCTATGTCAAATTATTTTAGTGTTACCTCTTCATGCAGGCAGTGGAGGTGGTTGTTACAGGACAGAAGGGAATCCAACATAACACAGGTACAGCTGTGGCAGGTGAGAGGCCCAGTTAACCCAGCACTTTGTCCCCAAATGTGGCTGAGAGAAAAGATTTAATGAGCAGACAAAGATTGTGCTAGTGCTTCTTAGAAATCCTTTCCTAACCTCCAACAATTCAATGCCCAGGGACCTCACAGAAATCAGATCTAGGTTGGGAAGCTCTCCTCTCTGATTTTTCTTCTGTGAATTAAAACTGCCACTTTTCTAACACTTAAAGACTTGTACAAAGGCTTCCACAGCAGATCTGCACTGCACGGAGAATTTTTTCCCTCTGATGCCTGCTTGTCTAATTTCATGAATAGAGACCAGGAGTGAGCATCCAGGAAACCCAGGTGTCCTCTCTCATACTGCCCCTCATCCACCCCTTTCCATACTGAGCCATCCTGATCTGCCTGTGCAGAATCCAGCATTAACTTGATTATCCTTTCTACAAGTATACAGATATCTGCCTTGCCTTGTCTTGTCTTGTCTTGCCTTGCCTTGCCTTGCCTTCCCACTAAAACTACAGATAGCATTCAAGATTCATGCATACCACAGATGAATAAGTTGACATAAAGATATTCTTCCTTTGTTTTGTTCTCTATTTCTTTCCTAGCATCCCAACATTCAGTTTCCTTTTTTTCATTAGCTGCTGAGTACTGAGATATTTTAATGGAACTTTATATTCTGATCACCAAATCTCATTCTTGAACAGCTTCAAGCCCAGTTTCCAGCGTGCCTTACCATTAATTGGAGCTGCTCTTGAGAAAGAAAATTCTTTTATTTCCTCCATTAAGAGAGAGAATCAGTCCTAACTCAGCCTCTAATTCCCTTGGTGGGGTTGGCCATCTTGGCTTCCAGTTTATTTCTGTGCCTGTTTTCCATTAAAAAATAAGATACAATCTGTGTCTGCCTACAGTTTCTGGTTGCCTCTGTGCAGCACAGCTGCAGGAAGCTTACAGGTTTTGTTACTTGTTGGAGCTGCAGCTCATCCTTCCAGCTGTGGAGATTATCTTTCCTAACAGCATGTGAAACTTGGGATGTTATCAGGACTCCTTGTTTAGAGACCAGCTCTGAAATTAACCATTCTCTTCAGAGGAAAGGAAAGGAAAGGAAATTCAGAGGAAAGGAAAGGGAAAGGAAAGGAAAGGAAAGGAAAGGAAAGGAAAGGAAAGGAAAGGAAAGGAAAGGAAAGGAAAGGAAAGGAAAGGAAAGGAAAGGAAAGGAAAGGAAAGGAAAGGAAAGGAAAGGAAAGGAAAGGAAAGGAAAGGAAAGGAAAGGAAAGGAAAGGAAAGGAGTCAAATAATTCACAGCCTTTGTAAAATTAATTTAAAATTGAGTTATGTTTGGGGCTTTTTTAGCTGCTGTGATCGTCATAGAAACAATGCATTTCAGAGTTTGCGCTCTGTATTATTTAGGCTATAGAGAGTGAATTTATAAGCAAATGCAGGAGTTTCCCACCAGCAGTGGAGTGTGTGGGAAATATCAGCAGTAGTCCAGAGTGTCAGCTCATTTCCTTCTCCTTAGCTTTATTTAGTCTTTACCACTAATTGCCATTCATTTTGGCTGCTAATGTTAATTTTTGCTAGTTTTTTCCCCCTCTAATCTGCTAATTCCCTAAGAGATTGTTTTGTGTATCTGGATCAGTAGTTTACATACTTTATCTAGAAACTCATGGTGTTCTTTTCTTATCCTAAACAGCCAGTGAGGCAAAATGGGAACTGGAGCAGGCACCTCCCCAAAAAACAGGCTCCACTGATATTTTTGCTTTGCTAGTGGGTAAATCACAACGAGCTGGCAAACTGCAAGCCTTGAGTTTTTATTCTTATTTATTGTATGACCCTACAAAGTTCATACAACACATCCACAGAAGGAGCTAATTAATAGGGTGTCAGAAGGTCTGAGCAGTGCTTTTTATAGCTCCTTTAACCCTTGCGGGAAGCTGTTGTTCAAGGCAATTTGGGCTGCTGGCTGACATTTCTGTATGCAGGACAATGGTGACATTTTTTCCAGGGATTTTCCAATTATGGCTATTGGAGGTGAACTATTCCCGGATGAATACAGTTTAATGTTATTAATCACAAAGGACAGTATAAAAAAAAGGGAGCTTTTTTCAGCACTGTGTAAAACATGATCCTGCACACTGTCTGTGGGGAATTTGTAAGGTTTTTTAGAACAAGAATACTGAATTCTATGAATCATGTGGGAATTTGGTTGCAACACCCAGCTAATATTTCATTTTATCTGATAGTTCCTGATTAAGTTTATCTTTTAGATAGCTCCATCACCTGTGGATATTCGGTCTTTCCCCTCTCTGTTTAAAATGACATGCAGAATACCAAACACAGCCAAAACCATTTTTCCCTGTGCAAAATGCTCAGCTCCAAAAGGATCAAAGAAAATTGTTGTGCATGAAAGCAGGTGTCAGCAAACAGCAAAAAGGTAAAACCAAAAAAAATCCAAGCAAAAGCCACCCCCAAAACAGCAGCATGCACACAAGCTCTCTGTGTGCACTTAAATAAATAAACTGCACGTCCTGTGGGAAGTAAACCACCCAAATCAATACTTGAGAAACACTTTTGAAAATTTGAAAAGCCAAAATTTTGACTGAGCTTTTAGGAACTTGGCTTTTTTGTGCTGCTGGGACAAACAGTGCAGTTCTTTGTTTGGTGCATGCTGAGGGAGAGAGGCACAGATGCTCCTTCCTGGAGGATTTTCTATCTGTCAACCTTGTTATTTAACAACAGTGATAAATAAATAAATGATAACATTTTGCACTTCTGCAGTCACTTGAATCTAAAGAGCACCAAATGTGCTCAAAGAAAATCTTCTAGAAACTGGGTAAAACTGCAAACCTCTTAAATCATCCCAAACCTGAGGAAAAGCAGTGTCAGAAATGTGGCCTTAGTGATGGAATCACTGACAGAGCTGATAAAAACAAAAAGGAAACGCTGCTTTATTTGAAGTCTATTTCTCATATTTATTATGGGATGAAGGTCCAGAAGGAGGAGGAAGGTTTGCAGTTCAGTAACACTTCCAGCAGCCTGGGAAATGGCCACACTCTTCAGCCCTGAAGGTTAATGTGGAGGTGGATCTTGCAATGAAAATGAGAAATTACCCTGTAAAATGCTTGGGACAGAACTGATATTTTTGTGTGTTGGTCAGCTGGATCACAGCAATTTGTTCTGTTTGGGGTGTCCCTGCATCACCTCATGAGAATAAATAACAGGAATAAGCAAGGAGAGCAGTGAGTGCTTTGCTTGTGATATTTAGTGTTGGGGGAGAAAAAACCCCAAACAATTCTTACAAGGCCCTGCACTCAAAGGGACCTTGACAGAAACCACTCCAAGAGTTGCAGAGGGCTGCAGCTCCTCTCTGCCATCAGCTGTGACCCTTCTCACAGCCATTTTCCTTGCCCTTTAGGTTTCCATGAGCATTCCTGTGCCTATCTGCCCTTTATTAGAGGGGGATTTCAGGGAGGGGACTGTGAGAGTTGGAATGTGGGTATTTAGTGTGTGTGACTCTATTTTGGCAAGCCCCTTGCAGTATTTATACCAGAATTATTCACAGGGCTCCTTGATCTGGATTCTCAGTTTTCTTTGTGAGAACAGTGGAACTGGAAAGGCAGTGGGAGGCTCAGGTTTTCCTTTTTATTGCCTCAATTTCTACACAGAGCAGTTGGGGAAAAGATAGGGGAGTCCTTGGTGCAGATTTGGTTTTAATATTCCTTTTGGTTATGGAGAGGCTCACTATTTATCAGTATAAGGTTTTCAGTTCTCATTTCTTTATTTTCAAAGTCTGGTTCATGTTGATGGTACCTGTGTAAAAAATTGAAACAGTGGATGTGCACTGAAAATCTCACCAAGTTCTCTCGCTATAGCAGCCTTGATTAAAATGAAAATAAATATTCAGGTGAAAAAATGTGACCTAAGATTTTGCATTATTCAAAGGAATCCTTTTATTTTTTCAAATGAGGATTTAATAGGATTATATATGTATGTTTTATTATATTGAAACTGGCATACCATTCAAACCTAAAAACCTCTTTTCGTAGTTGTATTTAATGATTCCTACTTCTTTGAAGCTTAACATATTTTCACCATATGGCATGCGTTTCATTTTTCCTATTTTTCTAGTGGAGATTAAATTAAAATGGTTATTTGGTTTAGCAAAACCCTTCAACCTATATGTGCTGCAGGTCAAGGATTCTGTAGGCTCATTCCTCACTGCCATCCCATACTTTTCTCAACAATTTGTTCCAAAACCTGATGAAGTCAACCAAGATATTCCCACCTACACCAGAATTCCATGCTAAAATTAGGAAGCAGTATTTCTACTATGCACTGAAGTGTCCTGAATTGAGTAACCCTGTCCTGAGTACAACATAAACTCTGATGTTTGTAGATTCCACATTCAGGCCTGAAAAAAACCCCCAAAAATTGCTACAGGCAAAGAACCACGCAGCAGGGAGAGAGGAGCTTTGGATTCCATCTCTGGATAAATATTTGTGTAAGAAAATTTAACCCAGTTCCCTAAAAATCATGTTTTGTAGTCCAGTGCCACAGGATCACAGAATGGCCTGAGGTGGAAGGGATTAAAGAACCTTCCACTGTCCCAGGCTGTTCCAAGCTCCATCCAACCTTGGACACTCCCAGGGATCAGAGGCAGCCACAGCTGCTCTGGGCACCTGTGCCAGGCCCTCCCCACCCTCATAGGGAGAAATTTCTTCCCAATATCTAATTTAAACCTGTTAGTGTGAAGCCATTTTAAAGAAATAATTTTTTTTTAGATTTTTTTTGCAATTATAATAAGTATTTCTGTTACAGAATGAAAGCCTCGATTGCACTTGACGCAGTGAAATTGAGTTTCCCTTTAATGCTGTGGGAGTTTCAGCACAGACTGGCCAGGATTTCTTGACATTCTACCTTCCTGGATACAAAGTGCAGCTGTGAATCCATCTGTTGCTTTGTTTTGTTTTGATTTGTTTCCCATTTTGTGTTGCTTGCTTTGGCTGTCAGGCAGAGGGGGAGCTCGGGGTAGGAAGTTGTGGCTGTATCTGTCATCTCACCTGAAGCAGTTCTGGAGATTTCTATAAACTGTATATTCTTTGGCTCCTCTACAAAAATGTGAGAATATTCAGAGAGAGCTGTAACTGATGCTACATCCGCTTCTTGGAAAAAAAAAGATTTAATGTAAAGATAAATCAAGAGTACAAAAAACCTTTCTTCACTTTCATTTATTCATTGCATATTCAGCTTGCTTTTTATCGCTCTTTGAGCAAAAAGTACCCTGCACACAACTACATCTCTGTAAGAATGAACCCTTCCATTTCAGTTGTGTTATCTGTGCAGAATTCCAACCATTTTCTTGGGACATGGAGAACTAATCAGTATTAAAATGTAAAATGATACAATTACTCCTCCTTTTAAAAATCATAACACCCAAGCAAGCAAAAAACCCACAGTTTTTTGTCTCCCAGGAAATCACATATTTTCAATTTATGTGTTTTAATTTCCATTTTTTTAAGAAGGTTTATTTTCTCTTTCCCCCTGTCTAATATGATAAATTATTTCTCATTAAAATGCAGTTTTCATTCTTCCTTGGGCTATTAGATGCCACTGACTTGAACAAAGGAATGTTCACATAAGTCATTCTACTCCCAGTCTTTCATTTTCCTATCAAAATCCTAAGGCTATGGTTGTAAGAGCATGAATTTTTGTCTTGAAAGACACAAATTGTCTTTAACTCTATTAATGTTAATCATATTTTATGGCACTCTGGACCTTGTGGGATGAAGCTCCTCACTGTACTTAAATAAATTATATTACTGCTCACTCTTCCCCTACACACATTTTACCACCTGAGCTCTGCTGGTGCTGTTTGCAGGGTCCTGTGCTTGTGGATTGCATGAATTTCTCTTTTAAAATGTTATTTTCCTTTTCCAGGTGCAGTTTGGCTGGGTGCCTGTGTGCAGCACATCAGTTTGTTTTTCCACCATCCGCCGCTGTTGGGGGAGCTGAGCTGAGCTGAGTTGAGCTGAGCTGGAGGGACAAACCTCCCCAAGCCTGCTTCCCAAATCCAGCCTGGGCCATATTTACAGGAGTTTCAGCTGGAAACACCAGTGCCAAACGCTGACTATTTTGTTTTCATGTTGTACCTTTGTATTGCTCAGCCAAAACAAGTTACTTTTAAATGGAATGTTTTCATTCTAAGGGGGGGGGGGGGGGGGA
>NW_005054369.1:33260-39232 GCF_000277835.1 Geospiza fortis | reverse complement strand
AAAACAGAGGAGCCCTTTGTGAGGTGTTATTTTTAGTTTTCCCACTCCAAAATGACTGATAGAGTTCTGATTTCTCTTGTCTATAAAACTTCTAGGTTTCGACCTTGCAGTCTTATTTATTGTTGCATAAACTTTTATATTACTTTTTAAACCTCTTCAGTCAAGGATTTACTCCTGGATGAGCAACCACAGTCACCCCATGATACAGCACAGCAGAAGCCAGAGCAGACAAATCCACATTTCTTGAAGCATAAAATCCCTCACAACAGCATGGAAAAGGCTTCTGTTGGACAGAAAACCTCTTAGATTTTGTCCCACTGGGTTTTGTTTTTTCTCACTGGTTTTTCTGGGTTTTTTTTGTCCTTGTTGCCTTATTATTTTTCTTATCTTATGCATCAAGGATTGAACCTTGCCTTCAACAATTCACCAGGCTGAACAGCACCTTGCACAGCCTGTGAAGGGAATAACATAATTTTAAATTTGTGAGTGCCATCCATATTCTCTCAACCTTCACAGCAATTGTTTCTGCTTTTCCTGCTCCCTCCAAGAACTGTGTGTGTGTGAGGGGAGGAGGAACAGAAACTGCTCCTGAATTGCTGGCCCAAAGAAATGCCATTCTGCAGGAGAGACATGGTCAGTGTCAAAAATTACATTTATTTTATACTCTTCATATTTGTTCTGTTAGCATGTGCTAGACTGGATAGTTTAGTGCAGAGATATTTGAGGGAGCTGATTTCTTACCAACCTGTACATTAAAAATAATCTTAACAAATATAAATAATAAGCTTATCCATGCAGGTTTGCCTTGAGTAATTGGTCCAGGTACACTTATTTGTAGGAATGTACAGGCATTTTTATAAATCAGAAAAATCCCCAAGACACAGAGGGTAATAACAGGAAAATAAAACCCTGTAATTCTGCTTATGTTGTCTCTTTCCAGGTTTGCCAGCCTGAGTATATTCCAAGGTGGTGAATACCATGGGTGAGCTCTGTAACAGCAAGAATTTGTGTCAGTTCAATGTCTTTCAATGAGTCAGATACAGATAATTTTGGTTTTCTTTTAGAACAATATGAAACTCATAGTCTGGTTTGATTTTAATATCAACACAGGTGACATTTGTCACTTTAGTGTAATTTTGCCTTGAAAGCTGGTGGTGGTTTTTTTTTACTTCCTAAGCCAAGTAATGATATAGTAGAAATAGATAAAATATTTGTTTGTCTGTCAATATTAAATCCTGTGCCCTGGCCTTTGCAAACTGAACTGTGGGTTTGTGGTTTGGTGCATTTGCAAACCTGAGGCCACACTAGGAAAAACTGAGCAAACAAAAGCTGAGATGTTTTGGCATTGCTAAGAAGTCATCAGGTCCCTCTTCTCATCTCCTACATGAGGAAAGAATGAGAGCTGGTAAAACAAAATCTCTGTAAAGTTTTGTGTTTTCCTGCTTGGATAGAACTGAGAGGATGTGAACTTGTATTTTCCTACATATAAGTTAAAGCAGTCATTTAAAAGTGCTCTTACACAAAAATAATCATACAATAAATCCTCAAATAATTCATACCTTCAGACAGCCAACATGAATTCAGAAAAGAGAGAAAAGGGAGAACAAAAAGGGGGAAACTGAGGTGGAAGGTCTTGAAGGGAAAGGAAACAACTGTGAGGAATTAAAAGTGGATAAAAGGTTTGAGAAATAAGGGGTGCTGAGATAAAGATCTCCCTACTGTTCACATCCAGGATATGGGGCTGAATCCCAAGACCCTGCTAGCCAAGAAAAGTGCTGGATGCACAGAAATCCCTGCACCTTCCCATGGCAGAGAGCTTAGTTTGGGTCTGTCATTATTGCCTGGGAAGTAAACACGACCATAAAAAGGGAAAAGTTCATTTTATTCTGCCTCATTTCTTTTATTCCATTTCAATTCTAGTATTTCCAACTGAAGGAGTTTTATTCTTTACACATTTCTTCCCATGCCAGTGGCCTTGCTTCCAACCTTTTGACTTTGGCAAGAAGCAGCCTAAGTCAATAAAAAAGAACTCCAAGTGTCGTGCACAATAAAGATTTGGGTACAGTTTTCCAAATGACTGTAAAGAAAAATTTACTGAAAAGCAGGCAAAGAACTCATATCTAGAAATCAAATCTCTGCTTGTAAAAGTCAGAGGTTAAATTCTTTTATTAAAACAGCTCTTACATGCATCTTTCAAGCATGCCCTATCCTTGCTTAAATATTTGAGGGGAGGGAAATCACTGGGATAGGCAAGAACATTTCCACAGATGCATGTTAGAAATCTACAGTACAAAATTAAATTACTTCCCTCTTCTAAATGACATTTCTAATTTTCACTTATGAAGTATTATGGGCTCTAATACAACTTTTGAAAGGCAAAAGGAAAAGGAAAATAACAGGAACAAAAGACACATCCCAGTGTGCATTTATTTTACTTTCTAATTCATGTCAGTCCAATTGTGCTGCAGGGTATTTAGTTTATGCAATGCTGAAGTTTGAAAACTACACCCAGAATTACTTTTGGATCATATTCTGAAGATATATAACATGGGAGTGATTGATTTATTTGCATGTTCTGCGGTTTTGTATTTTGCTCAGTTTGTGCCTAAATTCTGATGCAGGAAGGCTTTAAAAATCATATTCATAACAAAGGGAGAGGAACATCTTTATCTAACTGCCATTTTCTAATGTCAAGACTAAATTTTAAAAGAAGGCATTGACTTTTAGATGGTCAAAACAGAAGTCCCTCTCTTGACTTCCACAAGTTGAAGGGACAGATTTGGAGCTGCTTTCCTAAATAATAAAAAGATCCGTAAAATGGCTGCTCCTCTCCGGCAATGGCTGCTTTCACAATCCCATTAATTTTACTGTGTGGAGTACTGGTCTCCAGAGAGAAGGAGTTCATTACTTCATATTTTGTGGCCCCCTTAATGGATATGCTTAATTACACAGCTTCTGGTGTGAAAGAATGGGGTATGAGGATGTTCACGTACGGTTTCCCTTTGCTGGGATTTGGGAACAAACCTCCACCACCTCTCCCAGAAACACAGTGAATTTTGGCCATATTGCAGAGCTGGGAACTTGCTGAATGCCTGGCCACAGAAGGCTTTTCCTGTTGTGCCCCAGTGCAATGAATATTCTGGTTTTTGGTGGCCTTTAGTTGTGCCTTGCCAGGGCTCATTCTGTGGGTTGCCAATGGCACTCGTGCTCCTGACTCCCTTTGGAGATTTTCAGCATGGAAAATATTTCCTCAAAGCTGCCCAAGCATGGGCATCACTTGCTTTTTATCTCCTGGAATAAACAGCAAAATCAGCCCCTCTTGGGTGGTTTGATCCCTCTCAGGACCCCTGGTGTTGTCACAGTTGAGTTACAGCAATCAGAGGGAATTGGTGCCAGTGGGAGGGACTGGGGTTTGAAAGCTCTGCTCCCACTGCTCTTGCTGTCAGTGGGGAACAGGAGAGAGCTCTGCCAGGACTTTTGGGGCAGAAGTGGGAAAAGGAGGTTTTTTTGAAGAGCCATAGCCTGGATGCAAGGAGAAGAGCTGCAGAAGTTGCTGCAGGAGCCCTGGGGCTGCAGTGTCCCATGCACGACTGCAGCCCATGGCAAGAAGCAGTTCTGGAGGGCACAGGCTCCTCCAGAGCTCCCACTCCATGCAAGGTCCTGTGGAAGGTCCCTCACCCTTCAGGGGAGCCCTGGCTCCACATCCCCTGGGGCTGTGTGAGGATGGGAGCAGAGGCTGGGACCTGCCTGATGGCCACCAGACCTGCCAGCCACACAAACCAAACCTGGGCTTGGGTTCAGATTGTAAAACCATGTCCCTGTTTCCTTGTTTTAGGCAATTTGCTGTCTGTGCCACCTGTCAGACAAGGGCACATTCCTGGGACACCCAGCCCCACTGCTTCAGGGAGCAGAAGCTTGTCCATGCATCTTGTGGAATACAAAAGCAACAATTCCACAATCAGCACTCCTCAAAAAACATAAACTGGATTTTTATTTCCTTTCCCAAACTTCCCTTTTGAGTTAATTCACAAGCAAGTGGGATCTCCCCTTCATCACTTACAGGGCTCATTTTGCTCCTCTGAGGTTGAATATCCCCACAGGCTCACTGCTGCTGTTTTAATTTCATGGTAAGACAGAGATGTTTCCCTAACATCATTTCTCTAGATCAGATTTGATTTCACTACAATGCATAACTTCACCAGGTGGATAACTAAGGACACATGTCTGAAACACAGCTGATTTAGGAGGAGTTCCATCAAGATTCTTCTTTCAAGAAGAGAAATACCACAGAAAGGGACAAAGAAAATAATAAGAAAGCACCAGCTCTGGTCAATAATTTATTTCCTTAATGAACATGCCCCAGATTTTGTGCTCACTTTTTCCAGTTGTGGTTTAAAATTCTTAATATTTGTTTCTTCCCACCTGCAGGTTATCTGATATGGAAACTTAACACCTAATTCATACTCCCATCTTTTTTTTTACTGTAAAATAAGGTTTATGAAACCCCCTAAGTGGTGAGGGGGAAACCTACCTATGGGCATTAACTTTCATCTCCTACAATCCAAAGAAAGGAAAATATATAGAGTGGGATCTGACCCAAGAAAAAATGCTTTTCTTTCTGAACTACAAAAATACATAATTTAAACCCATACTCTCAATCTACTCCATCCAGGTGGTGGTCCTGCAGCTCTTTTCAATGGCAAAATATTCTATTTATCTTTCCTATATTTGTCTTTTAAACTACTCTGGAAGGTTTGTACATGAAACAGATCTTCATAAAAATTGCATCTTTGAAATCAGAGCTTCAATTTGACCATAACACTGATATAAAAAAAATTGTCACTGAAGAGCTGCTTTTTTGACACATTAAAAACAAAACCATAGCTGAGAAACACCACTGAGCCTCAACCAGAGACAGAAAAAATATGGAATCTGGCTCTGCTTGTATCTCACTGATTTTATACTGATCTATCCAGTGGCAGAATGATGGATTTTATTTGTTTTTGACTCATGCCATTTTAGCTCCAGGAATAACAAAACAAAAAACTTCTATGTTTTAGGTTGGCTTCATTATGCTACCAGCACTGTTTCCCTCCTGGCCAAAGAAGTGTCAGTATTAAAAATAATTACAAGTGTAAAAGAAACTCCATAACCTAAAATAGTGGATGCACTGTGTTATCTTCAGAAAGAACTGGGTGTGTTATGTACTGTGCTCTAGGCTAACTAAATTCCTTAGCTTTAGATACTTTGGCATTAATTACCTGTAATTATTTTTGTCCTTTCATTGAGATTTATGTTGGTCTGAATCATCACCAAAAACCTAATTAAATCAGCTATTTCCTTTTCTTTTAGTCCTGTTCAATGATGAGTTTATTCTCATTTTGTTCATATTTGGACATTAATCTTCTCAATGTTTGTGGAAGTCTCTGGAGAAGAGGGAACAGGGAGGAGAATGAAGGTACTTCAGTGAACTCTGAGAGATTTTATGCACTCAGATGACAAGATTTTCTAAAATATTTACAAAAGTGATGGCCATTGTCAGTCCAGAGTTGTCTGTCATGTTTGTAAAGGGAATTTTGACTTCACAACAAAAGATTCTCTCTTCCTTTCTGTTATTTTTCCCCCCATGTCTGTATGTATACATATAAAAGCACATTTTAAATTCATTCCTGTGCTTCACTTTCAAAAAGAAGACTTGCTGTCTGTCAGTTCCTGTTGTAGCTCTGTCTTCAAAGCCCCAGAGTATTTATTCACTTCCTCCGCCAATGAATATGTAGAAACTCCATCAAAACCCAAGGAGTCACACCTGTGTAAAACTGGTTCCAACATTGCACCTATTGTGTTTAGAAGTCAAATGTACACATTTTCAGAATCCCAAGGAAGAGAAATATTTGCTTTAAATGGATGCAAGAGAGGTCATGGCAATGTCTGTGAGACCCTGAGTTTTTCACTGCTCTTTTTAACCCCTCTGA
>NW_005054369.1:11409-33219 GCF_000277835.1 Geospiza fortis | reverse complement strand
GAAAGAGAAACACATAGGGAAAAAGATTTTGTGAAACAATAGCCAAGAGTGATGTTTGGAATCCACAACTTAGTCTTATTAAAAAGGACAGGAGGGGCACAGGTGGACAGAAAATATGTCTTCAGGTGGGAATTGTCTCCTAAATTAGTCTTCCTCATAATCATGAGATGCTTTAGTAATTTTTAAGGATATCTCCTCAAACTTACTGATTTGCACTTAAATTGAGGCGCCCCTTGCACCAGAGTTGGGTGGTGTCTGCAAATTACAGATCCTTACAGCTCTGGTGCCTCCCTGTGCCTCATTCCCACAAAAATGCCATGTGCTTTTCCACTCCTGTTCCATGCATGTGCAAAATCTGCCTTAATTCCAACCAACCCCTCGGCAGATGCAATTTTAGTCCTGAATCCTGAGTTCTGAAAGGAATGAGGGGATGTGCTGTGCAGAGCTGAGTGCAGGCAGGGCTGGAGACAAACCCTGCAGTGCCACTGCAGCATCACCAGGCACAGGCAATCCAGCAGGAACATGCATGGAAGAGATAGATCATGTTTCTCATCCACACAGAGGAGAAAAAGTGGGTTATTTAACAGAAAAAAACCAACCCCACACAAAGCAGTTTTGTGGAAAAAAGCAGGTAGTCTCCAATTCAAAAGAATTTGCAATTCTGGTAGCTGTCTTACATATGTAGGTGGGGAGCATCAAACATTTACTGGATTTTTCTGATCATTTCCCCTGCTAATATCTAAGGAAAAGCAAAGTGAATTTTAGCATCTCATGCTGCATCTTTTAAAAGCTCTTCACAGATGTATTCCTTAACAGTATGAAAGCACTTCCTTAATTCTCTTAGTTGCTTGGATTGTTGTCTGTGGAAGTAATTGGTGAATAAATTGTTTTAGCTGGAAATCAATGTCATGCAGCCAAACCAACAGATTGTAGGGGTAAATAAAATTCAATTCAAACAAACAGGAATAAGAGGTTTCATGCTGGTCATGTATGTTTGATTTAAAGAAACTACCTGATGATGCATAGGAAGGGAGTGTGGGTTTACAGAGGATGATAGGAAAATATCTGTTCTAGCCCCAACCCTGAATCTACTCTAAAGTCTGAATTTTCCAAATGTCAAGTCCTATTTAATTTGTGTGTTTCATGCTACAAAGGGATGGAGTGAGCAGTGAACACTCATAAGGACAAGAGTGTCTGTTTTATCAGAACTGCCCTCCAAAATCCCCTGTTTCCTTCTAAAAAACCCCAAAACATGCATCAGAGTTGTTTCCCTTTTTGGTGGTGTTTAACAGTGCACTTCACATTAAACACAAAGGGAAGAGATCTCTGCATTGGGAACTGAAACCTGAACTGATGGAAATCAATATTCAGCAGATCAACATCTGTTTGCACCAGCTGAGAGTTGGGAGCAGTGCTGTAAACTGAATAGTGCATGCTGAATATTAAATCAGTTTTCTGCTCATACTGGGGCTGGGCAGAGCACAGGGATGGCTTTTCACTCCTAACTGTGCCTGCTGCATTTGTCCTTCTCAGCAGATCTGATTGACTGAGACAGTGGGGTGAGCTCAGCCCCCTGGTACAACGCTCTAACACAATTTCTTGTGTAACTGCCAATGTGTAATCTTATGGGTAATTACAGTTTAAGAGCATTTTACTTAAGGAAACCATAATTAGTGCTGTGATGTTTAAATAATGTTTGAAGGCTTTATTCACAGCTAGTAGCTGATGATCAGTACAACCTCTAGAAGTCACAGGGATCTGAAGCATGGATAGATTCATTGTTCCTGGTCCATGTCCAAACAAGAGGAGAAAAAAAAAAAGACAATATAATTCAAACTTTGGCACTGATGGGGGAAGGAGGGAATTGCAAATTCACCTCAGGAAAGTGTCCTGTTTTTGGATTGCCTAGAGGACAAAAAAAAAAAAAAAAAAAAAAAAAAAGCTGATTAATGTCCAGTTAGGGCTTCCTTTAATTGCTCAGACCTTGGCCTGCAGGAAGAGAATCTTCCCAAACCAGGTGTGTGCATCTGCAGTTTTATAATTCATTAGAGACATTCCCTTTCCCAGCCTACTTCCTACCTTTTAAAAGGTGGCTATATATTATCTTAGACTGCATCATTATCTAAAGATCAAGAAACCTCCTTTCCAGTGACACATTAGATGTGATTCATTGCAGCAACTTTCAATTAGTTTAATGTTAAACTAAGCCTGTCTCAGCCTATGCCAATCCCTCAGCTGCTTTATATGACAGAAAAAAGGGCAAAGGCACTTCCAGAGAGCCATTTCCTGCATTTATCTTAGAACCCAGTGACTGCAACCATCAGGTCATTTTGGAGGCCTACCTATTACATAGCAAAAATAAGGCTTAATCCAAAAAGTAGATTTGATGAAGACGAGTGGAAATATTAGAAGGAAATTATAAACAGCAGAGTTGAAGGCCAGGGCAAAGTGGAAGGCCTCCTAAACACAGCTCCAAAGCTCAGAGGATGGTTGGGGTGAGATTTTTTTAGCCAGATAACCTCTCAAGAATTAAGCTTTTCTCTCCCTCTATTAGATGAATATCATTATTGTGGGTCCATATTAACAATGCAACCAACTGCTTCTCCAGGTGAAGTTATTGACAAAAATCACTTTACCTTCCTTCCTACATGCCAACACATGAGTTGAAGGATTTAGGCTTTGTTTTTCCTGTCACAAGTGAAGACACCACTAAAGGGAACAAGTCATTTCTTCTGCCTCAGCGTTCAGCAGTTTTTGCCTTGCAAACAAAGCAAACTGAACCTGGGTCTTGGGTGGATGAAAGTTCCCATCAAAAAAAGACATTCACAGAGGTATAGGAGTGGGTCAGGGATTTATTGATTTTATCATCCTGTTCCTGCAGAAGCACAGCAGCTGCTTCAGAGGAAAGGACAGGAAGCCGTACAGAAGGCAATTATGGAATAACTTGCTGACAGGAAAGAATTCTTACTAGCCCCCATTAATTAGAGGTTATCTTATGTCCTGGGAGCATGAAGACTTACATCCTTTCCAAAAAGATTGTCATGCTATTTATAATTTCTGATTTTCACTAGCTTGTAAACTGCATCTTCAACCACATATTTCTTGATTCAGCTTAATGGCACAAAATGAACAGTATTTATTTACAATGAAGACATAAAGTCTTTTGTATAAATCATACCAAATTTTTCATTATATCACAAATTATTGCTAAGGATAACAAAACTGACTCATCTGGCACTAAAAAATAAACAGAGGTTTGAGGATTTCCCTCATAAATTCAGCAGAAAATAGTCCCATTTTATAACAACGAATTATAACAATGATTTTTCCTACTTTCAAAGTCTGCTATTAATTAGTAACTGGATCAAGCTTCTCTCTGCTTATCTGACCTGGTGACAAACATGTTTAGGAAATTTCCATCTCTGTATTTATGCCTGTCCCTCTCTGACATGCAATGCTGGGACACCCACTTAGGCTCATGTCTGACAAGCAGAAATACAAATTACAGGACTGCAACCCTGAAGCTGGAGGCTATGTAACAGTGGTGAGAAGCACCCAGCCAGTGTCCCTTAAAATATTTAAATACAACCAAATGTCACCCAAGGCAATTAAAGCCAAAGTTTGCTGTCCCACCCTGCTAAAGCTCCTGCTGTTTGTACCAGAGGTTTTTAGGGCAGCACTGACCTGCCCAGGACAGGTCATGGACAGCCCAAGATTCCAGCCATGCAGGGGCTTCCAGAACAATTCCATCCTTGCCTTTAGCCATCCTGCTTTCAGCTAAAGGGGTTTTGGGCAAGGAGAGAGGCACAGAGAGCTAACCATGCTGTGCATCTCCATCTCCCCCTGCTCCCCAGTGGGTTGCATGTCTGCTGGTTTATTCCCATTTTTTGGCTGGTAACTCACAGATCCT
Source organism: Geospiza fortis (assembly GCF_000277835.1). Lineage (NCBI taxonomy): Eukaryota > Metazoa > Chordata > Aves > Passeriformes > Thraupidae > Geospiza > Geospiza fortis. The sequence continues at coordinate 29,309 of NW_005054369.1, read as the reverse complement.
GCAGCCACTGGGTTTGGCTGGGATGGAAAAGCCCTGTCCTGCCCTAGGGTGGAAGGAGCTCCTGCCTTGGCTAAGAAGCCACCAACAAGACTTGGTGTCACTTAGGAGACCCCTTATATCAAAAGAGGAACCAATTCAGCCTCACACACTTTGAGAGCAGTCAAAAATAAGGCTTGTCTCAAACTAAAGATCCTTTTCACATCTCCTGTCCTGCCCATCAACAGCTTCCAAGGTGTCCAGACATTGCCTTTGTTCCTGTGACAGACACAGTCCTGCCCACACCTCCCAACACTCCTGGGGTGGTTTCTGTGATTTTTTTTTAATTTCTGCCACATCTGTAACTATAAACCCAGAGGGAACTCAGCTTTCACCTTCCAGCTGCCATGTGCATATACAACCTCCCCTCTTCCATCACCTGCCTTTAGAGCCTTCCATCATTTCCAGGGCTTTTTCACAGTTACATTTCCATCAATCTGCTCCCTTGGGAAGTGCCATTTTCATTTATAACTGCAGCCCCCTTGTTTTGGCCATTTTTATGGCATCAAGCCAGTGCAGAACTCTGGCCGCTGTTTGTCCTTGGGAAGTGCATCCCTTGGCCTCAGGAAGAGTTTCCCCATCTGTGTTCCCTTCCTACAAGAAGGATGCCTTTGGCATCACTGCCTTTTGTGCAACAGCTGTTGGGCTCACAGGGCTCAGCCATGGCCTCCACCTACTGACCCAGGGATGGAAAACAGCTCTAGCTTGGGAAAAACCAGATGGATGGAGTGGAGAGATGGGAGTTTTTATCATGTGACCCCAAAGTTCCAGAATTCAAGCAGGTATGGCAGATACTGGGTACTCTGCAGCAAGAAAAAACCCCTAAATATGTCAGCAGGGAATGTCAGATGGAAGAAGCTCAAGCAAAAATGGGGTCCACACTCAACACAATTGTCACACAAATGACACAGGTTAGGTTTGCACACTCCTCAAAACTTCCCAGCGCAAATGAACACTGCACTCCTTGTGAGCATAAAAATGCACAGCACTTAAACACAGCCAAAGCAACTACCACAGATACACAAGGAATTAAGTAACAGCAAATAATCAGAGACCAACAGCCACTCTGGAAAATTGATATTACTTGAAGATAGGAATCATTCAAATGTGGTTCTTCCCAAAATTACATCAGATTGCTCTTGCTGTTACCAGAGCCCAGTGAAGTAATTTCTAATTTCATTCATGCCTTGTATCTTTGCATATCTAAAAGCACAGGGAGAAATCTTTCCCCCACAGAACCCGACCCAGGACTGGCCATTGCCTTCCATAGAATTAAATATTCACCCACAGGAATTTTCTTTCCTGTTCTGGCCTCCGCTGCAGTTCAGGCCTTAATGAAATGCTGGGAGGCTCAGAAAACAGGCCCTTTATCTTTGCTATCAATAAGGGGTCAGTCTTGTGGGAATTTGGAGGTTTAAGATTACTGGGCATAGAGAGGTTTCAGGGGACAGCCCTCAAATTGCTCACAGCACCACTGGACTCCTGCAGAAACTCTGTTCTTTGGGGCTTTTTGAAAGTGTGTCTTCATACTAAAGGCACTGTTAGGTACTTTCCAGAGAAACATTTCTGCTCATGAGCTGCCTTGGGAAGGAGTCCAAGCAAGGTTGGTTTCCATGAGGCTCTGCCTGGCTCATTTTAGTTTCCATGAAACACAAAGAGCCCGAGACTGGCCAGGGTGATTCAGACCTTCATCTGGAGCTAGACGCCAGCAGTGTCCTGGCACTCCATCCTCCCACCCAACCACATATCATCTTAAGCACAAAATTCTGAATTTTTCTGATTTGTTCAATTTTCAGCATGTGCAGGCCATGGTTGTTACCTCCTACATGATACATTCTGATAGTGAACAAAACCTGGGTGTTCCAGCTCTGCTCCTTTCTTTGTTGTTTTCTCTCTGGCTGAAACCTGTGCTTCTTTAAATTCAACTACTTTTTTTTTTTTTCATATAAATAATGACAAGATTTGGCCCAATTAACATTCTTTGTCTTATCCAGAAGTTAGGGACCCAGTATAATTTTCCACATTTCCATGCACTAGTTACAGGCGTTAACATCATTTACCAGCATCAGCTAGGAGCTGTTTTGTGAGGACAAAAAAAGGACTTTTGATTATTTTAGCAATCATTTCAGTGCTTGCTTTTATTTGACCATTATCAGCTTCCATCCAGAAAGTTTATTTCTGCGTAGTTAAATACACAAACACGAGCCCACACACTTATCTCTGTACTCCTGCACATCCACACAAATAAACATTTCCAAATATTTCTGAGTGGTGATGAACTCCTGTCTCTGAGAAAGAGGAGCTCCACATGCTCATCAGAGGAATTGTGAGCCAGCAAAAGCCATGGCATTGATCATCAGACTGCTGTGAGGAGAGAAGCAACCCAGAGCTGAGAAGATTTGCAGGGTGTTGGTCACCACTTAGAATGAGGAGATTTGGTCCCAGTCCCATCTAGCATGAACAGAAAAGCTGTAATAATCTATTTTCAAAAATATGTGACTTTTTTTCTCTCTGATTAATTTTTGAAAAGCAGTGGCAGCCCCCATGGTTTTTTATAGTGTTCTAGACATCATCTGGGAATGTTTCCCTCCTGGGGGAAGGTGGGGAGAGGGGACCTCTGGGGACTCAGTGGAGTGGGTGACGTGCCAGGCTGCTTGGCAGGGTCAGGACTGAAGCAATTCTGGGTTTGCAGGAAGCTTCAAAACCAGGGGAAGCTTTAAAGGCTGGAAGTGGCAGCCCCATGTAGCTGAGAGGTCTCTGAGGTGAGGCCATAAATGGTTGGTGGTTTCCATGATCTCACCTTTTGACTTGGCTGCCCTGCTCAGCCTCTGTGAGTGTTTACATGGAGCTGGCCCTTGGAAACCTGCTCAGTGTGAGGCCAGAAGTGTGTGCCCTGGATAAAAACTGGGGTTTGTGTATTTTTTAATGGTTTTGAGGTTCTAACTGGATTTGCTCTCCTCTGTTTCATCCAGTAGACTACAGCTGGAAAAAGCAAAGCCACCAGTCATGATGTCTAAAAAGGGAAGGATATTTGCCCTTCAGCAGCTCACTCTATGGTTTTTACAGATGTCTTTTTATTGATTATAGACAGAGGTTTATTCATTAGGAAAACTCTTCTAACCAATGAATAAGAAGCATTAATGTTTTTTTCTATTTTTGCTAAAACTCCCAAGTATACATTTGGAATAGTCCATACACAAAATGTTGGTGGAATAAACCGTGAATCTGAATTTTTCAAGTCTCACATAGGTGCATTTACCAGCAGACAAGTACTGATTTCCACATCTAAAGTCTGGCCCCTCAAAATCAAAGAAATGTTTCCAGTGGTCTAAATTTTCTAGGTATTTGGTCCCTGACAGTGAAGTTTTCAAAGCACCTCCATCCCTGCTTCTGCACAGAAACTGAGCCTTAACAGCAGTAGGACTGGTTTCTTTCTCAGCCCTAAGCCTATTTGGCTTCATAGGATTTCCTGCCTGTCAGTTCCAGGTAGATTTGCTCTAAACTTATCCATTTTTACAGCACTCAAAAGGCTTTCTTTCATGTGCAATCAGATATAAAACCAGGCCAGTTTTATAACTGAAAGCAGTTGAATGTCACTCTGCCATCCTGGCACTTTCCTCAAGAATGCAGTGACTCAAGTCCCCAAATAAGACCAAATAAACAATGACAATAGCAAACCCAGGACAGCTAAATTCCAAAGCAGTGCTTCAAAACTTGTATTTAAATCATTGCCTGTAGACCACCAATAAAGTTCTTACCTGCAGTGCAAGGAATAATTCTTTTTCCTTTGGTTGAGGTGAGCCAGTCCTTGCCTCCCACAGATGTGCTCTAAACCCACTGAAATGTGTGCTGGGAGATTTCTCATGTTAAAGGTATTTCACTTTGCATGGGACAGCCAAACAACCCTTGGACAACTGAGAGTATCTGAAAATTAGGCTTTAGCCTGTGTTTGGGGATGTTAATGTCCCTCAGAGGGAGTTTGGCTGTCCCAAACAGCCCAGACTGCGAGGTAGGCCGCAGGTGCTGCCAGCAGAGGAAGGTGCTTTTCTATTTATTGCCATGAGCTCCTTACTGAGCTTTTTAATTGACTGATTAGGAAAAGCTGCTTGGAGAAAGGCTGGCAGTGAGCGAGCTGCCCCAGGGAGATTGTGTGAGGAGGCGAGCTGGCTCTGGCTGCTGGGGCCTGACCCCAGCCCTGCTGCTGGACACTGCTGCTCCTCAGCCCCGGGTTCCAGTGCTCTCTGCCAAACACCTGGCTGGTTTGGGCTCTGCTTTGAGGACACCAGCTGTGCCCCATTCCCAATTCCCTGGTTCCACCCCCTAGTGTGGCCCTTCCTTCTGTGCTGTGGCCACCTCTGCTGCCATCCTGGCATGAAAGCATCCCAGAATTGCACATCCAGGCAGCTGTCGAGCCAGGTCTCATCTCTACTCGTGTGCCAACAGCCTCGCCTTGCACATGTGAGGGCCTGTGACACTTTACCCCAGAATTGCACATCCAGGCAGCTGTCCAGCCAGGTCTGTACTCGTGTGCCAACAGCTTCACCTTGCACATGTGAGGGCCTGTGACGCTTTCTAGACCCCTGAGTTATCCTTTGGGCTGCTGGGGACACCTGGCTGTGCTGCCATGCAAGTGATGATCTCCTCTTTTTGGGAACAAAGCTGCTGTGACTGCCAGACTCAGTGTGGAGTTTGGGCTCACTCTGAAGCTAACCAGTCACACTGTCAGGGAGAGGTTTCACTTTCTGAGCCTCAGATGGATTGGAGGTTACAGATTGCTCTGTTTGCTGTGTTCAGGGCACACAGGGAGTGTGAACCAGGCAAAATCAAACCACTCTGAGCTCAGTGGAGCCAACGTGCATTGCATGTTTCTGTCACTTTCTTCCCCCCCCCATGAATGATTCTTGAAGTTTCTTGACAAATTAAGGCTCTCCAGTTTACTTTCAGGCTCTTTAGTCAAATGTTGATTCTGCTCTCATGCCTGGCTTTGAATGCCATGGCAGTGTTAAAGATTGACTCAAAAATCAGATGTTTAAATGAGGACCTTGAGTCTTCCCAAGCACATTTGTGCTGTGCCCACCAGCCTGACAGATATTAATTATCAAAGATTTTGGCCAACCCAGCCCTCTGATTGCCTGCTTTTCTCAAGGATTTTAAACCACCCTTGTTCTTAACACACTTTGTTCCTACAGCCCTGTGGGAACCCCACACTATCACTGTCCAGGGCAGCACTGCTGAAGGCAAAGCTCATCTAAAGCTTCTCTTTTTAACTTTTCTGCCCTGAGCTCATCCACACAGCTGCCCACACATATTTTTTAATGTGAGCAGCTGCTTTGCAAATATCTTTGAGAGGAAGGCCAGTCCTGTATTTCAAAAGTTCACAAATCAAGCTGCACTGAAAGGCCTCTTTAACCTCAGCCTCAAGCATCCTCAGCATATCATTAGGAAGATTAGCAGAGCCTTTAGCACCCCACTGAATTTCCTTATGTATGGAAAGGCCTGGCAGATCAAAGGAAACATGACTTCAAATAGCTTGTGACTTATCTTGTGCTTACCCTAGCACCGCTGGCCTCTCAATCATCATATTTTCTTCCAGTAGGGATTGCTTTTAAAGACAACAGTTTATCCTCCAAGTTCCTTGTTTTGACCCTTTCATCTTTCCCAACGTTCCCTTTACTGAGATGTGCAATTAAAAGAAGCAGCAAACCAAACAGTTGGTAGATAAAAATGTGTTCAAATTAAGAAAGTAGTTGTGACTCATAATTACTGCTTGGTTCTGCTAATGAAGCGCCTAAGAATCTGAGTAAAATCATGTTTATTCTTTATAGATTTGCCTGGAACTTGGCAGAAACTCTTCACAAACACTGAGGTCAATGGTATTTGGCCTTCTTTGGCGTTTTCCAAGTAGGATGTGAAGGACTGCAGAGTGCTGAGGGGTCAGTCCCAGCTCTGCAGCCACATGTGGGTGTGTTTGGACCTTTCCACCCACACAGAGACCCCAGCTCAGGGTGTTCCAGCTGCAGGGCCCACCCACATGGACTGACTGCAAGCAGAGGTGTCTGATTCATTAGCACACCTCTTATAAAAACTGTATTATTCATCGTTTTAAGGTATTAATCACTTTCTATTTCAATTTCCTTCAGGGGCTTGTTATTTATTCTGTAGGTGTGTTTTAGCATGTTGTAATATGAAATCCACTTTCATTTAATCAGCTTAAAATATTTCCAGGTTTATTACTTACATGTAAATCTGAATTGAGATATATATGCAATAACCAAGGAACATGGATTTGCAAATAAGATGTTTGACCTTTACCTTTTTTCAAAATTACAGGACTGGTGACTGCTGCATAAATGAGTCATCTGAAGAATTAAAAATCAGGTACATAACTGTTACTCCAACATATCTGTTTCAGTTAAGCATCAGCTGCTATTTCCACTCTAAATCCCATTTTCATGGGTATATAATTTGATGTTTTCAAATTATATGGGGCTTAAACTTTCCTTAGTACTCTTAACTTCACAAGTAAGCATGGCAATTTGAAGTTAAATGACTGTGCTTCAAAAAGTGTCATTTACCAATAAAAGGATAAGATTTGTGTTCTAAGGTTTGGGTGCAAATTGTGAAAAGGAACCTTGTAAAACTATGGTTTAGATTGGTTCACTGTGGATTTAACCACTAAAAAGCATTTTAAACTGAGTTTCTTGTTACTTCCATTCCACTTTTCAAATTAACTTTCAAACCCCGCACACTTTAAACAGCTGGGAAATAAATCATCTAACAGATATCATCAATCTCCCATCCTCAGACAAACAGGGTATGTAAACAACCTAATGCCACTTATCTGCAATTAAAATCAGTATCACACAAGGAAACATGGAGTTTTCACAGAGTGATCCAGAATACTTTGAGTCAGAACCAGAGATATTTTTAAAAATTACGAGCACTGTGGTCATAAATTTTATGTCACTTAACTCAGAGATAGCTGCCTTCTAACCCTGATGGACAGAGAAATGTGCCCTTCACATTCTGCTGTCATGAAGATATTAAATTTACCAAAACTCCAGTGACATACCAAAAACTAGAAAGAAAATCACTGAGCCCTATTGTTTTCAAGAAGAAAAAATCCAGTTATTAGATTTTATATGTTGTCCTTGGCATCTAAGGTAAAGGTCTTCCTATAATAATGCCCATTTTCTCACCACTTCTCCTGGTGTATTTTGTAATCTGTTGGCATCACTTTGCCTGCAGATAAGGGAGGAAAACTAGAAAGATTTGGTGTCTTGGATCCAGCAACCATTCCTTTTCAGGCTGGACCTTAATGGTCTGGGGTCTCTGGATATTGTGACAGGTTTTCTGGCTGGAGTGGAGCAAGAATGATTAGATCCCCTTTACTCAACTTTATTTAGTGCTGAGCTGTTGGAACCCAGGATGCTGAGAATTTCAAACTTTCTGTGCTTAAAGGCAGAGACCCACAAGAGAACACTGCATTTGACTTGAGACTGTGGGGAAGAATTCCAAAATTGATCAATAGCACTGGGATTACTGGTACAAAATTGATTGATAGCACTGGGATTACTCGTGTGTGGTTGGTTAGAAGTATGTAATATCACAAAGTAGAAAACTTTAAGGTTTTAAAATATAAAAATAAATATGAAGCAAAATAGAAGTTTTAAGGCACAGACAAGTTGTTCTTCTTTACCTTCTTCTTCACCTTCTTCTTCCTTCTTCACCTTCTTCTTCCTTCTTCATAGGTTTAGGTGATGTTTTGTAATTAGAAAAGTCTGCATTGCGGGTTTTGAGAGATCAATTATTAAGTTAAAAAGCTTCTTCTTCCTTCTTCTTCATAGGTTTAGGTGGTGTTTTGTAATTAGACAGAAAAGTCCCCATTGCAGGCTTTGAGAGATCAATTAAGTTAAAAAGGAAAATAATCTAAGTATCATCTCTTAATTAGATAGTTTAGTCTTAAACGATCTTGTAAAAAGAGATAGTGAGCCATTTTGTACCTTACTAATGAAAAGCTACCAAACTCATGGTTGTAAGACTGTTTTACTGAAAAGAAATAATAAACACCTGAGTCCAAACATAAACTACAGTCTCAAGTGCCTTCAATCCAAACCTCAAAAAACCAATACTGAGCCCCTCTCCTAAGGTTTGCCGGTATTTTTTTGATGCATTTAGGGTGGAGGGGGCAAGTTCTGTCCCAAAAGTCTCCAAAGTTAATCCTGAGCAGACACTGGGACTTTCTCCAGCCCCTGTGGTGCAGAGTGGGGAAGGAGACGAGCGCTGCTGGCACACAGCTCTGAGCCCTCCTCTGCAGTGCAGGCAAAAGATCCAATGGTGGGCTCCAATCATATATCATTAGCATTCATAAACCTCATTTCCTGCCAGCAACAGCCACTCAGCACTGAAAAATCATAATTTCACAGTGGATTGCCATGCAAGTTGAAATAAATCCCCGAGGCAGAGCACGGCACGCTCTGTCCTGAGGCACGGCAGGCAGCCCCCAGGCAGTCTGCTAAAGGAGATTCTGAGCACTCTGACTTTAGTGGTCTCTTTTTACACACATAAATTCTTTTTTTTAATCTATTTTTATGTGTACCTATATGTAAATATGTGTATATGAGAAGTAGAAAAGTGCCTTGGGAGTAGAACTCCCTACAAATGATAGCTATTATTAGACAGAAATATGAGACTCTGTTCCACCTCTGTACCATCTGTGTTAAAAAGCAGCTTCAAGGCTCTAGCAGCACTAAAAAAGCTGGCAGTGCACTTTTCTTATCTCTGCTGCCTGCAAAGAGAAAATTAGTAAAGGCTCCCTGATACTGAGCAATTGAATGTGTTTACCAAAAGGAGCCATCAGTGACACAGAATTCTGCTCTGGACTCTGTAAAAAGATTGTATAAACATCTGCCTTATCATTTACTGTACATCTTTCCCATGCACTTATTTTTTATAAGTATCTTAAAATACCCAGCATGTTCTTGCCATTGTATTTTTAAGAATATTTTGAGCAGATAAGCTATTTCCTTACTGATGTCTGTATTCTGCTGAGTCAAATATTTGCACTCAATTCAAAAGTAATGATGAAAGTTTGACATTTTAGGTTTTCACTTTTCTTCCAGACTCACAAACAAGAAGTAGTTTCCCCAAATAAATCTTTTCTACAAGGCATCTTTGTTCAGAGAGCTTTGTAAACACAACTCGTGGAGTGAAGCAGCACAGGGCTGAGTTCAAGGCTTCCAAATAAAATTAAAATTAAAATTAAATAGTTAATTGGGAAGATGGATGCATTTCAGAAGAAGTAAGAGCCAAGAATGCCTTCTGCCTTCATTGAAACTGGTAACACATGTTTTTTTCCTTGTAGCCCAACACAGAACCAAACAGAAGAAAATACTCTCACAAAATAATTTGATATTAGAATGATGAGATTCTGATTGTTATTAATGGATGTGAGACCAGCCTTTCATCCCACTGCAAAACTAGCATTAAACTACATATTCTGAGTAAAAGACCTCTCACTCAGGCAGCTTTGGGCTGCTGTGATTTGTTTCCACTCCACAGATTGTCCATGTATTTAAGTGCAGTTGTAAACTGCAGAGCTGATCTCACCAAACTCTGTGTGTCCTAATTCATCTTTGTGGTAATTGTCTCCTTTAGAGCACAGTGAAAGGCACATTTTGGTGTGTAACTGTGGCTGAAAGCCAAGGCTGGACATGAAACTTATTTTTTAACATTCTGGTGGTAACATCTATGAATTGTTCAGTGTATGCTGCTCTGCCACTTCATTTTGTCCTTTAAATAGGCACAATTTTTGCTCATACAAGGTGTGTTTTCCCACCTACATCTCCCTGTGGGTTGCATCTCCATGATGCAATTCATGAAAATAATACTAAGGGTAAACCTGTGTGCTTTCTTGGACTTGCCAGGCTGTGAGCACAGGGAGGGCACACAGATCACCAGAGTGAAAACAGAGGTGTGAGTTTGCTCTGCAAAGGTGGCAGGTGCATTGCAGGACTACAAAGGGGACCTGCTCCTTTTGGGAGCCTGCCATAAACACAACAGCTGAGGCAGGAAGGGCTACAGTGAGCTCATGTTTATTTTAATGTTGTTTGTTGCTCTGCTCAAACAACTCCCTGGATGATTTTGACCTCAAGTGCTCACTCCAAAGAAGCCTCTGTGTGTAAACACCACCTGCATGGTGGAGCACACCACGAGCCACTGCTGCCACTGTGTTACTTTCTTATCATTCCTAATGTGGAATTGGGGCTGCCAGGCTCTGCAGATGGCAGACATGTGGGCACAACATCCACATTTTATAGCTCTGATCAATAAAATAAAGGCTTTCCCACTTCTGATGCTGTCCTGGTAAAAATTGTCTTTCTTCAGTTACTGGTTAATCTCTGTCCCTGTAATTTCCAGATGATATTGTCTTTAAATATTTGCATTTAATTTTGGCATTGTTGAGCAGTTGGCCTACGTATTAGATTCTCCTAGACCCAGCATTTTCTTGGTGTTATCTAGAGTTTTAATTTATTAGCTCCCCTTCTTAGTGAAGAGTTAACTTTGATCTTATCTTCTCTTGTGTTTGTGGTGAAAATATCTTCTCCAGGGTAATTCCTTATTTTCTGGCTTTATGGGAGAGCTCAGAGGTTAAAATCAGCCCTTCTGCTCAGCCTGTGGTACCCCAGGGGTGCAGAGCCACCTCCCCTGAGCTGTGCACCTCTGAAGGTGGGAGCAGGAGCAAACCTGAATTTCACACCATGCCTTGGCTTTAGGGTCACTGTGTGGGGTTTCACCTGGTTTATCCTCTGAACATTCATGAATCTCCAGTGACTGGATTACCACAAACCCATTTTTTTATTGTCCTAGTTCTGAACGGGCAAATGGTTGAACCTCTTCAGGGGTTGAAGAAGGAGAAATATGAAACCTCTCAGACAGCACAATATGCAAAGCTCAGTCCTGTTTTCTCTTGAACAGGCTAACTTGTATTTTCTATCAAATATTTTCAAATATTTTTTATCTCTCTTGGCTCTTGAAAAACAGTCCCCATAAAATCGCAACTTCAGGCATTACAAATAAAATCTGTGCCTATTTACTTATTTGTTCAAACATCTGTTCAGGTGTCAAATACAGAAGAGGGGCTTTCTGTCCAGAGGAGTTATACCAACCATGCAGACTTCAACAGTGGCAGTTTCCACAGGTTCAGTTAAATAAAAATATGAGGGAAGTGATCCCACTGAAGGTGTGGCTACGTCAGCTCACTCTCTGGTGGCATCCCAAGGCAAGGAGCAGGAGCAGAACAGGCACAGACAATTCCCTCACTCTGACTCTCCCAATTTCTGACCACTCTCAGCCTCAGATGTGCTTTCCATGATTTAACAGCCCTCAGTGGATTTCCATTCCATGGATTTGCCCCATTTCCCCTTCAGCACCCCCAGCCCCATCCCTGGTGGCTTCACAGACCCTGTCAGTGCCCTTGTCAGCTGCCTGTCTCCTGGGACAGTCCCCGTGGGCTTGGTGGCTTCCCAAGTGGGAGCTGAGTGAGTGACACCCTGTCACCATTCAAACACTGCCCATCTCCTAAAGGAGAGATGTCCCAGGTGACCACAGCACAGATCAGACCGCAATTTCCCCATGGGAATCCCTCTGTGCTGGGAATGGGATCTGTATGCTCGTTTTACATGGATATGATCAACCCAGGAAAATCCCAAAGCAATGTTTATTACCTTTTCTTGCTCCTTCATGATATAATGATTAGACTGTAAGTTTGGGATTTTAAATTTTGAATTTTAAATTTTAATTAAACATGAATGCCTCAGGCATCAGAGGAATGGCACATTTTAGTGTGTACAGTGTTTACAGGATTGAGAACAGTTCTGGAAATTTTTTTTTACAATGCAAATGTTTTCAGGGCTTTCTGGTAGTTGAACCTAATCAGGAGTCATTTCCCGAGAATATTTTTTTACTGTAGATCTATAAAAGCTTGTAAAAAGCATCACCGGTACAAGTGCATGCAGGAACAAATAAATTAATTACACTGTGAGTTGTGGAGGGGAGATAATGGTTCTCTCTCCTTGACCACATGCCATCTTGGAGAGATATGGAGCATCTGACTGCCCAAGTGCTCATTTACACTTCACAGGACCATTATTTACACATCTAAATGGTATTTTTATAGTCTTATTGAGCACTTTGAATATCATCATTCTACTCCCTGGTTTAAAGATGGAACTAAAATCAAATTTCCATTTTGTGACCAGGTCCTTTTACATAAAAATAAATAAAAAATGGATGAATGGAGGTGCCTGATGACAATTAATTCTTTTGCTCTCATTCCATTTGTATTTTGTTCTCTGCAAGCAACATTTTCTATTTAAAAAGCAAACACAATAAAGAAAATAAAGTCAGGAGGAAGGAAATGTGTAAATCTTTGTCAGCTTTTCATTGCCACAGTAAATGCAATGTGATATTTCCAGCATCCACTAGAACAGCATCATTTTTGCTGCTGACAGTGTGATTACTCTTTTTTTATGGGACAAAAACAGGAGCTTTTCCCTGAGTTAAGATTTCATTTTCTTAATCTCATTCACTGGCTGATACCAGACTCCTCAAATTGGACATTTTTCTTCTCAAGCCATGCATGGATGTACATTCTGATCCTACTGTTACACTTCATGGAAAAAAAATAAATTGACCCGACCATGTCAGCACATTTTTATGAGTAAAACCCCAGAGTCTCTTATTTGAACTCCTGGTAGCTTATGGGTTTATGTGCAGCTTTGGTAAGAGCTTTTATATAAGTGAATGTATTTTAAACCAGCATTTGTCAGAATTCTGTATTATTACATTTTTCCAATTCTGTTGATTTATGTGTAATCTTCTCATTTCCTCCCTCAGTCCTGTAAAAATGATCCTCACTGCTGTGCTGCTCACACAGCAAAAACTGGCCAACTTTGCTTCAGATGCCTGCTTGACTCTATCCTGACAGTGTCCACATGCCAAAAATTCCCTCAATAATTATTTCTGCCTCCTAAATCTTCTTTCCCTGCTTTTCCCACTCCATGGAAACTCTTTCTTGACCTATATATGTGCCCTGTTTTAACAGTTTGTTGCTGTACTGTGGCTGCTCTCAACCTTGTATACATTTTCTTTTCTTCTGTATAACAAACTGCAGGTAACAAATACACGGCCTGTTAAAATTATTCCAGCCTGTCAACCTTCATTCATTTTTTTTTGGTGGGAAAATTCAAATGGAGCTCTCCATCCCCTAGGAAATCACTGCCTTAAATCTGTTGCACAGTTTGAGTCTATGAAACCAACTTGTTGCAATAAATTAACAGCTTAAATAAATTTATGTATGCCCTTGGTCCTAATAATACTTTTAAATGAAAGTGAATTTTCATGTTAAAATTTAAATTCTGCAGATTTACAAAACCCATTCTTTCCAAGTTATTTTTTTCCAAATTTGGCCCCACAAGTTATAAATTCTTTATTTAAATTGTAATCATAGAGTTATAAAATGGTTTAGGTTGGAAGGGACCTTAAAAATCTTCTTGTTTCAACACCACTGCCATGAGAAGAGTGGCCTTACAAAATATATTCATTTGTTTTATGAAGGGTCCAAGTTTCATTGCATTTTTCCAGTTTTCTTATTTCAAAACAAAAAATCCTTACCAAAGCAGCTGCCAAAATCCAAGAGGTGTTAGTTAAATAACATAACTCCTCCAAGTATGAACATTAAAAATTGATGAATTTTTAAAATAACTGAGGTTTTTTTTCTACAGTTCTGTTTATTACATTTATTATAATAAAATACATGTATTTTATCTTTATACACTTCCATTTCCCATATTTATTTGAATCCTTTCATTCCAGTTCTTTTCCAGGAGTAGGTTTCTAGATTCCCAAGGAACATGAGGGCCCCATAAGCAGTAAATGCTAAAAGTCCTTAGGTCGCTCTGGCCCCTGCCCCAAAGTGCTCAGGATAAATTATAGTGCAATATTTAACCCCAGTGCCATATTTGGGTGTGTTCACAATCCCAAATGTGCAACCCCATGGGGTGAGGTGGCCTCCCCTGGCTGAGGGACATCCAGGGCACTGAGTGTCACTGAGCAGGGGTTTGGCAGCTCCTCTGTGGGCAAGGTCTTTATCTGCTCATTCCACCTCCATCTGAAGGGCAGAATTTATTCACACCTCTGGGACTTTGAGTCACAATCTTCTCCTGCAGCACAACCTCTTTTTCACGGAATGAATTCACAGAATCACAGGGTTGGGAGAGACCTTCAAGATCATCGAGTCCAGCCCAGCCCCAACCCCTCAACTAAACCCTGGCACCCAGTGCCACATCCAGGCTTTGTTAAACACACCCAGGGATGGGGACTCCACCACCTCCCCGGGCAGCCATTCCAGAACTTTATCACCCTTTCTGTGAAAAACTTTTCCCTGCTATCCAACCTGTATTTCCCTTGAGGCTGTGTGCTCTGGTTGTGTCAGAGCTGCTGGAGAAAGAGCCCAGCCCCAGCTGAGCACAGGCACCTTTCAGGAGCTGTGAGAGTGATGAGGGCAGCCCTGAGTCTCCTTTTCTCCAGGCTGAGCACCCCCAGCTCCCTCAGGGGCTCCTCTCAGGGTTTGTGTTCCCAGCCCCTCTGGATGTGCTCAGTGTCCCAAGGTCCTTCCCAAGCTGAGGGCCCAGAGCTGGGCACAGCCCTCCAGGTGTGCTCTCACCTGGCTGTGTTGTGGCTTTTCCTCTGCTTGTCACTTTGCAGCCTGGCTGAAAAAGGGCCCAGAACTCCCTAATGAACTCTGTTTGGGCTTCCCGTCTCCTCTGTCACCAAATGACTAATTACTAATTTCCAGCTCTGAATAATTTACATTACATCCTCCTTCTTAACCTCAGGGGTATTTTCTTGGATTTATGTGCTTTAGATTTCTGCAGACATCTTCATGCTGCTGCAAAGGCTTCATTGAACACCTGCCTGAAATATAGAGCGATTTCCAAGCAACATTTTAAAATATTTTACATCTGTCATGAAAATTAGGAAGTTTATCTCTGAGTTCTCTGCTAAATATAATGTGTCAGATTATTCTTATTGTTATATAGGAGTTCTTCAAAATTCTGGTTTTCCAAAACTACAGCAGAGCTGTACTTCCCCACAGAGTTGTTCTTGCCTTGTCCTTCAGTCATCCCACAAAAATCTCTTTGCAGAGCCTGGATTATGAGTATTGCAGTAGATGTTCTGGCTGCTACCAGCCAGCCTGGTTATTCTGTTTTTTGTCACGATCCTTTCTGGTGATCTGGGCTGCCTACAAGTGCCCAAGGGGATGTTTTCCCCAAACATGTAATTATCCTCTGTTTGCCACTTCCTCTGCCAGGACCAAACCCCTGGCCAGTCTTTGATTAGTCAAATTTCGAGCCCATGGCTCTGTGCTGTTGATCTCTCTCCCCTGCCTGACCTAAATTCCATTGTACACCTGCCATGCTGCATTTGCTTAAACCTGGAACAAATTCTGGTTCTTGATGTACTGCCAGTCTCGGGTTTTAACTTGGGGAGCTGACTGGGCACGGGGATTTGTCTCTGCACTGACTTGTGGACCTGCCACAGGACTCCTGTGCACGTGCCTCTGACTCAAAAAGTCAAAAAAACCTCAAAAACTGTCACTCCAGGGATGGAGGGCACATCCCAGAGTGCAGCCTCTGCCCAGAGCCCCTCACTCCTCCTGCTGCTCCGGTGTGGCTGCTCCTGCTTTGGGCTGGCTCTCCCTGCCCAGGAAAGTCTGAGTGCATAAAACCCATTCAGTTGTGGATGAAAAAAAAATAAATAAATAAACCAACACCATGGAACAAACACCTTCTGCAGAAGTCATATTTCAAAAAGTGCAGCTCAAAGTAAAAAGAAGTTTCTTGGAGAAATGTGGTCACTGGCTCTATGTTCACTTCCCTTCTGGAAAAGATTTATATATTTATATCCTTGGTTTTTTCTAACACATGATGTAATCCATGTTTTTCTCTCACAAATAATATTATAAACATCATTCTATAACATATAAATAATAACATAAACATTAATCTGTAATTGGGGCTATGAAGTAGGGTGCCACAGTTCTTGCCACCTTCAGATGAATATTTACTTTTACAATTTAAACTGATCTGTCCTTAGGAAAATTGTTCAGAAATCTGACATATATCCAACATTAGTGAACACTAGAACATTTTGATCCAAAGAACTTGGTCAGAGCCATAGCTGAAATATGAGTGGAAAAGTCCACAATACCCACCAGACCCATCCAGGTCAGCATGACACTGTTTTCCTCTAGAACAGGATCTTTTGGCCTGCCCTTGGAGCTGATCATGGAGCAGCACTCCCAAACAATGCACAGCTCTACTCCACATTTTCACTAAGCCTCAGGACCAGAATAATGGACCAGTTGATAAATTGTAAATAATTCTCCACACCTGGAGACCCATGAAAAAGGTGGAGCATCCTATTCTTGGAAATAGGCCCCTAAATTATGCCAAAATCTCATTTGGGCGTCTAAATCCTGCTGTGGATCTGACCAAGGTGATACGATCCATCTGAGAGATCTAGAATTTAAAGCCTTCTATTCTTGGAATACCTAAACCCCACCAATTTTCCCCTTTTTGGTTTCTCTCCAATATGGGATTTTACTTTAATAAAATCTACTGTAAGGTGCAAAGTGGAACAGTTTAGTTAAAATCAGGACAATGGGAAGAGTTTCCAAGTAACCAGAAGCTTTCTTGGCTCAAACTACATGAAACACATATTAATTATCACTGCAACGTAAGTTCAAACAATGATGGAGCCAGAAAGGAAGGTATTGATGGATAAAATTGAGAAGGTTGGCACAGAGATTAAAATGAATTATTTGTGTCAGTGTGTCACCAGTAGTTTTTCAGGTGACTATAAATCTACAAAACTTCCTTGTGTTTCATGAAGGTTGCATTATATTCAAAAGTACTTCTTGATATTGCAGGTGGCACTGGAGACTGGAATTCAACCTTCAGCGTCTCCATTTGAAATTTTCACTATTGTCAAAAATGAAGAGACAAGGAAGTGAATTCTTTGCAGTTGTTTGTTGTTTGGGTAGGTAATTTGCCTTTGACATGTGTGTACAGTGCAAAGCTCCCTTGGGGTGTGACTGTCCTGTTAATGCTACCATTAATAATATTGTAAATAAGCTGTCAGCTCAATTCTTAAGTAATTCTGCCCTAAATCTTAGCTTTGATCTCTTCACATGTCAAAGGCAATACATTGATAAGACATTTTAAACGGTCTCATTCAGCTTATGCCATCTGACCTTTCAGCAGGTGGAGTGTTGGAGGTGTCTGGATCCCACCTCCCTTCCACAAAACCACATTGGGGTAAAGCACAGGGAAGAGAGGAACCTCTGGGATTAAACTGAGATGGTGAAATGGCTGACATTAGGAAATAGGGGTGAAAATTGCCCCATTGTTAGATTTACTCTGATAAATAATATGGGTTTAAGTAATTTGACTACTATTTTGATACTCAGCCATGAGGCTGCTTATGTTGATACTTTCTTTAGGGTCTGATTTACTTTCTTGTCCCTTGTCCTCATGACCAAGCCAGGAGTGGTATTGGTTAGTCTGGTACTTTTTACCACTAACAAAATCTCCACTCTGAGCTAAACACCACTTTTTCTCAGATGAATTGGTTTTCATCTTGAAAATTTGAAAATTTCAAAACAGCTTTAAAGCCCATAAAAAATCGTCAGCTAAGTTACTATAACATTTTAAACTCCACCTAGTGCACAAAGAGCCTAAATTGGATAGAAGATCTGGCCCAATTATTTGGTTAATTCTAGTATAATTTATATATTTACA
>NW_005054369.1:0-11388 GCF_000277835.1 Geospiza fortis | reverse complement strand
CAAGGTCCAAATCTCCCTGTTCCCCCAGCCCAGGAGCACAGCAGGACCCATGGCTTGGAACCAGAGCTCTACCATGGGCTGTCTTTAGAACTTTACAATGGTCCTGAAGGACTTCTGGCAGGATCTCCAGGAGATGGATGCACCTGCTGAGGTTTGCAAAGGGGTGAAGGGATGGCAGATACCTCATGGGCAGCTGATGCTTGCAGCCCTGAATTTTTTCCTTTGGAAGTCCCAGAAAAAGTGATTTCTGCTGTCTGACAAGGAGAGCAGGGCCTCCACATCTCTGGTGTCTTTCCAGTCAAGTTCCCAACTCCTCTGGGGCTTTTTAGTGCTGTAGCCTTGGAGACAACTAGGAAAAAATCAATTGCTGAGTCAATGCCAAGTGGGAAAATGAGACAAAGAGCCTTCCAAGAGCACAAAAAAACTGAGATGAGGCTGAAAAAAACAAACAAGAGGAATGGTAGTCCTACCTCATTCTGAAGTGGAGCTCACATAAAATAAATGCTGATGGGTTTGCTTTCCAAGTGGAACATGGGAGAGAGTGAGCGAGGGAGATTGTGAAAAAAAATCATTTATACATTAAATATCTGGAGGGAGCACTTTCAGTCACGCTGGAAACTCCAATTTTTCCAAAGCATCCTGCAGCAGACTGCACTGATGCCTAGGAAACTGTAAAGGTGTCTTGGATCAGGCAGCACCCAATATGTTTATGCAGCCCTGATGGGAAGAGACATGTTTATTCAAGCTGCTTGCCAAAATTATATGTGCTGGAGGCTGCTAAGGAAGGGAAAGAATTTATTATTTGTAACAGTGCAATGTTATATATGTAGAAGAAAACTCACCTAAGTAAAATGGATTCTAAGTAATTTCAAGCCAGGCTTTCACAAACTGGAGGAGGAACAGGGTGGGGGACAGGAAAATGCTTTGAGTTGGATTCTTACCTCACAGGAGCTCCAGAGTGAGTCAGTGTGAGCAGGAATTGGGCACCAGAGTGTGTTGCCCTCCACAGAGGTGGCACCACTGTCCCACCCTCCCTCTCTTCCCAACACCACCAGTACCTCCATCCTTAAATGCCTGTTGGGCAATGGGGGACAGCAAGCCAGCCTAGCTGAACTCCAAGTATTTCTTTTTTGGGGCGTGAATTAATTCCCTGAATCAACAAACCAGAAAGTTTGTAGGTATTATGGAAAATAATGTCTACATGATTCCATTCCTCTAATGGAATAATATCTACATAATGCTATTACTCTGAGATTGTAGCATCTCATCACTAAGTTGAAAAAATAAATAACTAAAACCTCCATGACCTTGAATACTTGAAAAATTGCAGAGCAACCCTTCTAGGTCCTGCAGTGATTCTGAAAAGCACATTTTCTAGCCAAAGCCAACCTGCTCTAAATTTTGGAGCTGTATCTCTTTGCTAGATTGAGCTGGATCTCACTATTGAAATGTAACTCATGTGCAAGAGCCTCATATAATCTGCCTCAAGGAATTATTACTGCACTTAAAGCAAGTTGTTTTGCAAGCACTGGGTTTCTGTTTTGTAATAAATCTAAACTTTCTTTGTCTTGCTTTATTTTGCTTCAGTGAACAACATCCACTCATTGTCTTTTCCTCCCGAGATGTTTGAATAATTATTGTTTTCAAAGCAAGAGGTTTTGTTTGATTGAGTATAAATAGTTGTATAAACCTGCATACCTCAAAACACACACAAAGAAAGACAGGAGATGAGACAGCAAAGAGAAAATGAGGAGAGCAGATTAAAGGAGAAAAAGAGAGGAAATAGAATCTTTCTGTTTGAGTCACTGCAGCTCTTTGACTTGCATTTGTGATATTTTCAAGGACCTTGAGATCCTGGTTCTCCAGAAGAACTTGGGAAAATCCAATTATGTAGCAGATGATTTTGTGGACACACATCCTGCATCCCTCTGTCTCCTCACTGGGCTACAGCCAGAGGCAAGCACAGAAGCAGGGTCCTGCAGAATCAGCTGAGTCTGTCTTGTTTTTTAATTAAATGTGGGAATTCCCTTAGATATTGTTTTAACATAAAAAAAATATCAAATTTTTAACAGGACTTTCTTACCAAGCCAAACAACAAAATGGGGTGAAGAAATTTACCTCTATCCCAGCCAACACAAGGACAGGGTTTGGCCATTTTTGTTTTGCCCTTTCCTAGAAATTCTCTCACAGGGTGATCCTAAACTGTCTGCTCAGGGACTAGCTCCTCACCAGCCCCATCCACCTGCATGGGAAAGCAGCAAAGAGGAAGGAAAAGGAGCTTTGGTTGATCTTCCTTGGGAAGTGGCATGGAAATGGCCATTCAGCAGGGATCAGCAGGGTGAAGGAGAAAGGATTTTGATGCAGGCTGTGTCCAGATGTGCAGCTGCAGTGTGGGGAATACCTTGCTTCACACAGCTCAGTTTGCACTTTTATCGTGTGGAAGCTGAATTCTTTGGGGTTTTTCTTAGGCAAACAATTGCTGTGCTATTCTTGAACCAGCGCTTCCTCCCTCTGGAAAAGCCCAGGCACCTCAGCTTCCATTCTTGTGATCCAACTCTTGGCTCCCCTGCTCAAGCAATGCATTTGTCTGATACTGCAGCTCAGGAAAAATATAGAATACAAAGAAATCTTCAAAATACTTAACGAAGTAGATCTTGAAGTTTTATAGGCAGAGATCTTGGGTGCCCTTTACCCTGAAACTTCACTGAAATACTTTGTAACTGAAGAAATTTGAAAACAAACCTATCAAAGGATTTAATTTTCCATGATTTAAGCATAGTTTTAAAGAACATTTCGCACTTACTGGCTTTGTGCTTTGTGTAAATGCATTAGCTGTTGCCAATATTTTTTAATCTGTATGTGCATTAACTTGTATTTACCATCTGTTCCTTAAATGGAGCCCCTGTAATAGGTTATGTTTAACATGAGATTAATGAACAAAAATGGTCCTGCAATCACATTTTGTAGTAAACTGTTGTCTCAGCTCTACCTTTAGTGTCATTTACAGCAGGTGGGCAATGGCAAGGGATTTTGTGATGGTGCCTCAGCAAAGTGGGCCATGGCCAGGCCCTGTGGAAGGTCACCCTCCAAGCTGTCAGGATTATCTGCTGGGAGAAATTGGTGCTGCTTCCAATGGGAGGAAAATTCAGTGGAATAGACCATATTGGAATAAGGAGTATTTGTCCTGCAAGGGACAATTCTATTGGTAAGTCAGTATTTTCAGGTGAGGTGTTTATTAAGATTTCTCAACTTGAACTAGCTGTCTTGGGGAGGTTTTAGCAAAGAAGTCAATGTGTCATCTGGCAAGCCAAGACATTTGTACCAAACAGGACACCCCAAACTCACAACAGCTGAATCTGTGGCTGCTTCCAAGAAGTTCTGTCTTAGGAGCACAGTCCCAAGTACACAGATGAGAGTCCTTTGTGGACTAAAATGTCACATTCAAAAGGAAAATCCTGGGGTTTACATTGTTTGGAAATGTCTTCCGTGCCTCCTAGAGAACATACAAACAAAAAAGAAAGTAAAAACATACAAAAGAATATTCCAAGAAAATGTTGCAATGAAAAGAAAACGACAGAGAACTTCCTCTGTTTGGATCAGTAAATACAAAGAAAATCTCTACAAACAAACTCCTTTCAGCGAGGATACCAGTGAAGTTCACAGCACAGGTCATGAGATCCTGGGCTGTTCCTTCCATTTTGAGGGGAATTACTGGAAGCAATTCCTCGCAGCCCTGGTGGAGGCTGTGTGTGTTGTGTGGCCAGGTCTCCAGCTGACTGTGGGACTGACACACACCACCCCTGAGCCTGCTGGCTGCAGCTCCTTCAGGAGAAAACCAGCTCAGCCTGGAAGCTGCGACTCTTCAGAGAGAAATAAGAAATATCTGCTGTTTTTTCAGGCAACAAGGACACTGCCCTGTGCAGGTCACCGCTCAAAGCCTGACACAGAGCATCAGCTGGGGCTGGTGGTCACTGTGCAGCCAGCTGAGGGTCACTGCCCTGTGTCCAGCGTGTCCAGCAGCCTCAGCAGGAGGCTCAGCACAGCTGCAGAGGTTCACTCCATCTGGGAGCTCTTGCTTTATGCCCACGGTATTTTCCCCTGTGTTTAATATCCTCCAGTTCACTGATTTAATCGTGGAGCTCTGGCCAAGATTACATAATTATTAAACTCTCTGTTCTTGAATTGCTTGTAGCAAAAAAACAGAGTTTTCTCTTGACCTTTTATCAGTGATTTTTCTATGATTTTTCAAATTTCCTTTCCTAACGTTGCAGAGGAAACTCTCTTCCCCTTTTTTCAGTACTCCCTAACTCCGGGACAATGTTTTTAGGAAGCAGGAAGTACCAAGTAATCTTTTCCATCTCTTTATGGTCACCCTGAGAGTGCATCCCTCTAAATCTTGTGAGTTCAGAGTGACTGTATTATCCAGAGGGGCTTTTGTAGCTTCTTGACTGCAGCACTTCTTGACTGGTGCTCAAATTTCAGCACCAACTGTGGTTCATATTTTGCATACATTTCAATGGTGGCTGGTCCCCTTTTATTGTCACCTTTTCATTTGCCCTGAAGTCTGAGCTGCTCATAGTGCTGAGCTGCTTCTTTCCTTCTGTTTTTCCCATCCTTTTTACACACAGATATTTTATTCACGTAATCCTTTCTGTTTGCTATTTGTTTTCCTTGCTTAAAACCCAAATGCTGATTAGTTGAGAGAAGGTGTCTATGCCCACAGTGCAGGCTGAATGATCACAGACTTTAAAATGCAGAGATTCTTCCCCCTGAAATACCTGCAGAGAAAGAGATTCTGTATTTACTGGTTCAGCTGGAAAATGCAAAATAGATACTGAACCCCAAATTTAACAAAAAGGACACAAGCAGCCTCTCTCAGTGCCTTCTGTGTAAGCTTGTGAGCATTTTCAAAACAGAGGTGTCTGAACAATTATTTGATTTCTTTGAATATTTAGCTGGAAGTTCTTTGCTTTTTCCAGCCATTTTTTGAGTCACAGAGCTGGGACCACACCAATGTCCTATTTCTTCATCAAGGCTGGTGTTTCACTGTGGCTCTCTGAAACAGAAGACTGAAAATCAGGGAGCACACGGCAAATGTCAAAAGAGGGAATTAACCTGCTAAAAATGCCCAGAACTGCTTCTTTTAATTTCTCTCTCTCTCTATTTTTTTTTAAGTCATTTAGGGAAGATCCAAGCCCAACCCTATTAACAGGATGATACAAAGGGATTTTGAACCTGAAACTTTTAAAAATATTCATATTGTATTATATAAAATTAAATGCTTGAGTGTTTACTTACCTTTTTGGGATTTGTATGCTTTTTTTTTTTTTTTTAATCACACTTGTCAGTATGATCCTTCCCTTCAGATTCCAGGGCGGAGTACCACAGGCCTTGTGAGCTCTTGTTCCTGAACAAAAGAAATGAAAATAATAAACTTTGTAAGAAGTGAAAATAATAAACTCCATTAAAAGTTTAGAAACTCTGTTTAATGGTTAGCTTCAACTCCTGGGCCTGCTAGCCAAGAACATGGAGGTGTTTTTAGTTCTGTGGAAATATCTCATTTTAACAGATGAAATAAATGGAACTAGGCATGTAATAAGGGCACTATTCTGTACAAATGCAGTAGAGATGGTCCAACAGAGATTACCTCATGAGCATCAGCTTGGCTGCTCTAGTTACAGACTGAAAACAAACAGCTCCCAGCATTCTGCATGAGTAACAGGCCCTCAGGAAATGCCCAAACCCAACATTTCAAGCATCAATCTCCAGTGCAGAAAATTTAATCTCTTATTGACTAGCACTGATGCTGCTCAGGACTCCTTGTGTGAGTATCCAGGAACCAGCCAGCCTTATTTCTCACTGCCTGAAAGCCAGTGAGGAGAGCACTTCCAGATGTCAAATGAACCCTCCACATTTCACACATTCAGGGATTTCTTTTTGAGACCATTTATAAAAGTTTGGAACAAGCACAGGGTATCATGTTATTAAAATTTAGGGAGGAGTGTTTTACAAAAAATTGAAGACATTACTTAGCTTTTTTTTTGCCATCACTATTAACATCTGAGCTCCAAAAAGGAAGCAGCTCTAGGCACCTATAACTAAATACATCCTCACCATTATATTAATGATTTTGCACCAAAGGATGTGTCCCAAATTTAGCTGTAGTAAGGCATCCAAACATTCAGCTGGGTCTGATGTTACTGAGAAGGTCACAGGTTCAGTGCAACAAATTGTGATTGCTTTAAGGATTAATTGCCAAACAGCAACAAGAATTAAAGACTGAGTTCTCAGAAGCTCTGCAGAAAAGGGATGCCTGTGCAGTTTTGGGGGGACTGGCTGAGGTCACACATCCAGCCTGGAGCAGCAGCCAGGATGTTTTGTTGGGCTGCTCCATCCAGCATTTCTGTCTCATGGAGAATGGAGGAGGACACACAAATGGTAAAAGGGAGGGAGGAGTGCTAGGAATACCCATCCATTAAAACAGGAGTATCTCCATTTAAGGTGAAGTTGAATTACTTCCTTTACTCTGAAATTGGATTTAGTTCGATGAGAATTTGGAAAGAATGACCAGTATATTTAACAATTAACATGGCCTGCATTTTGCATTAACAGGCTGTCAATAAGCCAAGTCAGCTTGGTAGCTTAGAGCTTGCCTGGTTCTGATGAACTTTTTTTACAAACATTAACTCACTCCTGGCATGCTCTGCTCTTGCTGCCATGGCACAGATTAGATGAAGGTGGAAGAGATTTGGCATATCAGGTTCTACAGAAGATCAGAGGTGTGCAGGCAGCAGCAGAGTTCTTGCAAAGGCTAAAAACCAGGGAAAATATAGAAAAAACACCCCTCATCTGTTCAGTTCCCCAGAACCAGGGTCCTACTGGGGACAGAGGGCTCCTATGGCAATGGGCGAGTGACCAGGAGCTGCAATGGTCACTCTGTGAGATGGTTCCATGCCATGACCAAGGCTATTCCAAGCAGCTTCTGCCTCATGGAGCTGGTGACTGCACAATAAAGCCATCTACAGTCCTGATCTATAAATTATTCTCATTATGTGCTGAAAGCAGCTGTGTTTTTATGCACATCTCAGTTCTGCTCAACAGAAGCAAAGGTTACTGTGGGTGCTCACAGTGAGATCAGTAAATCAGAGGGATCAGTAAATCATAGCCTCACCTGCAGCAGGTTGAGGATGCTGAAGGAGAGTTTTATTCCCTTTGTTTTCTCTTTTTTACCCATGAAAACCTCAATAAAAATATCCTTCTGTCATCCCCATCTGGGTCCAAGTCCAACTTCACAGCTTCAGCACTTGCACAGCCTTCATGGAAGAAGCAGGAGTCTGTCCTGAAACTTTAGATAATTTGTGACCTTTTGGAAGCTCTGAAGCAAACCAGAACACAAGGATGGAAATCTACCATTCCAGTTATTAATAACTCTGGAAAAAAAATTAAATTGTGCTGAAGAAAAATGACAACACCTGTTCTTACCTTCCAGGTGCTTGGAACAACTTTGTTGCTGAGCTTCAGGGATGAAGCAGGGATTCTGCCTGATGCAGTTAGATACAAAGTCTCCAGGGATTATAAAAGCTGCACAAAAACCTGAAAGGGAGAGGAGATAAATAATTTTTAAGGAAATAAAACTGGACAAGCCACATTAATTCTTTTCCACTCATACAAGAGAGCATACATGTAAGCCCAGTTGGTTTTTTTACACAGAATATTATAGGTGGAAGTGATTTTTCAGCCAAGTAATAATCTTGTTTAGGAGACAGAAATCAACATTGTGCACAGGATACAGCCTGTGAACCTTTTTTTTGTAGATTTTGATGTGTAGAAGGGCAGCTGGTACTGGGAAGGGCACTGCAGCACCCAAAGGAATCCATCAGACCTTCTCCAAAGTTGCAAAGTCAAGCCAATCAGGCTGATTAGAAAGAAAGGAATTTTATCACCTATTTTTATTCTGTTCACCTGTGACAGCAGACATGAAAACAATCTCTGACCTGTAAAGTTTTTTACCCAGTGTGAAATCCTTCAGCTGAGACACAAGAGCCCTTTTTGTAGAGGAAAGGTTACAGTCTCATCAGCCTGGTGGGAATTTGGCATCCTACTCCCCTGAACAGTATGAAAAATCTCGACCTGAGATCCACTCAGATATAAATCTAACAGCACCCATATATTTCCCATGGTGGGAAGCCCTGGAGATCCCAGCATGGACTGAAGCAGAAGGACCATCACCATAACCAGTCAATGAGCACAAAAGTTAATTAATACAGTGCTTTAACCAAGAGAAGCTTTACACCACAAGGGTGTGCAAAGAAAGGCTGTGAGCTTTCCTTCTGCAGAGGGAAAGCAGCTCTGGAACTAAATAGATAGGCTCAGGCTCCTTGCCACGGTAAATCTCTCCTAAATCCTTTCACCCCACTCCAGGGGTGGGAGTGGGAGGTGCAGGACAGGGGAGGGTTAGCCAAGACTTGCACTGCTCCTGAGGGAACTGGGATTGCTACAGCTGCTAAAACGAGGAGCAGGATTTATGCTGCATGTTTGGAATAGCACTCGTGTTAAGCAATATATACTTCTTAAATTATATGTTTTTTCTACTCCAGCGCATATGGCACGGCTATACCATTTCTGGAGTAAGGGAAAAACCAAAACACACTTTAGCTGTTTTAGATAAATTCACACAAAATTTCTGCACCGTGTCCCACTGAATTTACAGTGTTAGTTGTGTCTGAGGTTTCTGGCTGGTCTCTTGTTTACCCTTTTGATAATAATGCCAGGCACTTCCTAAAGCTGCACTGCATCCAGTAGAGTTGTTGGGAATTTGCTGATTTACACCAGCTGTGACTTCATGCAGGCATTTAGTGGAAATATTACGTGTTTCTTGTAGTGGAAAAAATAATCTCATTGCTGAAGATTTTTTATTATTCAGGAGTCTGTCTGTATATAGAAAAAACATGATGCCCTGTTGCTCTTTACACTTTTAAGAAACTACAGGTGACTTAAGGGGCAAAAAGTTCCTCAGTCCTTCCAAGAAAAGCCATGGGAGTCAGCTATGTTCTCCCTAGAAATGTTTTTAAAATAATGCATTAAGTGATACAGAATCCATAGGTGAATTTAAGTTATGAAGTTATAGCTGTCTTCATGTAATTCAGGTTATTTATACCAAGTTTAATATAGCCACGGTTTCAATCACTGTTATTTTAACATATTTATTTAAAAATTAAAGAATGTCTTAGGTTGCCTGCCAGCTGTATCACAGCCACATCAGTTATCGTGCAAGAGATCAGTCATTCAAATTCAGTGCATGACAAAGTGTAGGAAAAAGTAATATTCCCACAAATGCAAACATTATGAGGAAAGTGCTTTATATGTTGTGAGCCACAGAGTCAGCTGGCAGTTTTAACTGAGACACTCACTGCTCTCCCCAAGTTTATAAATAGGATCATGAAGGGTGTGTTCCATGTTCTAAACCACCCTGAGAACACAATTTAAATATTCCACAATTCACATGTTCATTTACACATCCTGAGAGAATACAATGCTAGCGTTCAGATTTGGAAGCCTGTAAAATCCCATGTTGTCTCGATGGGAACAGTTATGGTGAAAGCAAAGCAAGAGCAAAAAAACTGACTCCCAAAGTCGTGGGTGACAGCAGAAGTCCCAGAGCTCCACCACCAGAGCATCAGGTCCCTCCTGCCTCACCCAACTCCTTCAGGAAGGGCTCCTGGCTAAAAACTTGGTTTCTGTGACAGGTCAGCTTGGTTTTAGTGCCATGCTGCAGGGGAGTTGCCTTTCAGGCTGATCAGGGAGACAGGAATAAATAGTGAGGGAGAATAAGGAGACACAATCCTATTAGTCAGGCGGGAAGTGATGTCAAAGGCAAGTTTCAATTACAGCAGGATTATTAACAGTGATGGTGTCAGCCTGAGACAAACACACTCAGCTCAGCACCAGACATGCAAATTCTCTCAGTCTGCCTCTAGACAAGCTAATTTCAGCTGAGGAGTCACTGTAAGAAGTGTTGGGCACACCATGCCCAGAGGAACCTGTCACAGCCCTCAGTGGGCTGGGGCACTCACAGAGCAGATCGTGGCAAAGCCAACAGGATTTCCCTGGCTCAGCAGCCCTGAGGGCATCACCAAGGGGTGAGCCAGGAGCTGACCAGCCCTTTGTAGCCTGGGAATGGTCACTGTGCATAAATCAGGGCAGGAGTCACAAGGCTGTGGTCTGTCTAGAAATAGCACAGAATCACAAGATGCTTTGGGATGGAAGGGACCTTAAAGCCACCCAGTGCCACCCCAGCCATGGCAGGGACACCTTCCACAGTCCCAGGTGGCTCCACACCCTGTCCAGCCTGGCCTTGGGCACTGCCAGGGATCCAGGGGCAGCCACAGCTGCTCTGGGCACCTGTGCCAGGGCCTGCCACCCTCACAGGGAGGAATTTCGGTCACCAAAAACAAGATTGGACTAAAGGAGTACAGAAAGCTGAGAAAACTGCCAACTATACACTGATAAGAGCCATGGATATCTATTCCTCTCATTGGTCCTTGAAACTTATTTATCCTCCACTTGACAAAATTTAATCGACTGACTAAATCACCATCAACCAAACACCTATATATTCTAAGACTTCATGATTCTCCTTTTTGGACGATCTCTAAGAATTCAATTTCTGCTGCACAGGACTTGAATATAGGTTTATCCTCCACTTGACAAAATTTAATCAACTGACTAAATCACCACCAACCAAACACCTACATATTCTGACTTCATGATTCTCTTTTCTGGCCGATCTCTAAGAATTCCATTTCTGCTGCACACGACTTGAACATAGAAGTCTGTAATTCTTGGTGTTTTCCATAAATAATTATCACAGAAAAAAAACAACCAAACAAAAAAAAAACCAAAAAACCAACAACAAAAACAACAAAAAACCCCAACAAAACAACAACAACAACAAAAAAACCCAATAAAACAACCAAAAAAACACCCAAAAACCTCCAAAACCAAAAAACCCCCCAAAACCAGAGCATTAGGTGCTTTGGGCTCTTTGAGAAACCCTCTCTATTTGAAAGACACAAATTTATGCAGAGTAATAAGGTTCCATTTATGTCTAATGCAGATATTGTTGTACAAAATTATATATAAAACCAGTTGAAGGCCTAATGAACTTACATAAGCAGCTTTGGTAAATTGGTGTTGAAAAGGACACTTGTGAGATTGAGACAACATAAAAATTTAAAAAAAAAAGGTTGAGATCATTCAACTGAGAAATGTCATTAAGATCCTGTCTAAAATCTAGGAAGTTTATGAGTCAGGAAGACAGAAAAGAAATCTAAACCTAACTAGCAAAGCTCAGTTGAACAACAATCTAAAATCAGTGTAATTATTGCA
>NW_005054368.1:3833436-3839329 GCF_000277835.1 Geospiza fortis | reverse complement strand
GGGACATGGAAGCAGCCAATGAGAACAAGACAGCCACACTTCCCTGGACAGGACTGGATTTTCACATTAAAATTCCCTTTTTGGATATTTAATTCAGTTACACGTTGCAGACCAACTCCTGAGACAACATCTCTGGAATTTACTTCTCCAAGATCTCCTGTGCTTCTCCATTGGCAGAGCAGTGGAAAGCTCAAGCCTCAAAGCCACCTCCTGAGCTCTGCTATGAGCTCAGTACAGGGACAGTATGATCCCTGATAAAACACTTTTTTCAAAACAGCTCAGATGAAATACTCTAATGTCTTTGATTACTTCAATACAAGAAGTTTACACTGTGGCCTTAAGTTCCCCAGTAATTTCACCCTGAAACAGCCCCCACCAATGCAATAATTTCATTATTTCCACTAAGCCTCAGTTTAGGAGTCTCTTGGGAGGAAGAGGAGGAGGAGCAGCGCACCCCGGAGCAGCGAGGAGCCAGCACAAGGCGTTTCAGCGAGTGCCAGGGGCGTTCCACTGACCGGGGCCATGGGGAGTTCACGTCACACGGCATTTGCCAGGAGCTCCATGAGCACTGGCATGCACAGCGAGGGTGCGTCTCACCATGGAAGCAACAAGCTGTTAAACGCTGTGACTCATCTCACAGCAACGGAGCAGAGCAGCCTGCAATGAGCAACGCTGATAAGATGCATATTCAGAGGAATTCTATTTGGGCAAAAAGCTATTGACACATCCAAACCCCTATATACAGAAGCCTCCCCAAATGCTGACTAAAACACGTGAGCACACGCACTGCAATATTGCAGTATTGTGATAAGACATTTTGCAGATGGTTGGGTTGACAGTAATTTAATCAATTTATATGGCCCAACTCAGAAATGCAAAAATGGTTTTTAGCCCTCACAATTTTTTACCCCTTTAAACAGAGCACTCCAGAGGAACAGCTTCCAGCCAAAAGGTAAGAAACAGTGTGTGCCTTGCTTAAATCACTGACTACTTCCAACAAGTATCACCTCTTTCTTCTCCTGCTTCCAAGTTCCCCTTTTATGCAAAAGATATGAGCTTCACTGTCGCTACCTAATAATCAAATTAAAAGGACACTCAGGCAAACCAATGGCACAGAGTGGAGGCATTTTTAATTCAGAGACTGAACTAAACAACTGGAACACCTGGAGCAGGCAGCTGACCAGCCTAAGTGCTCTTGAGTGGCATGGACAGCTCATATGAAGGCAGCACTGGTCACAAAGCAGCAGCTCCATTTGTACTTTTGCTAATGGCATCAGCAAGAGTCAGACGTGAAAACTGCAAAGTTTGCAAAGAGCCCCCTTGCTTCAGCTGGCCCTGGGAGGATGTGGCTTGTTGTGACTGAAGAATGAAACCCTGAGCTGCAGGCTGTGATCAGGGAGCAGCTTCACTGAGCTAAGCTGCCCAAAGGCTATTTCCTTTTTTTTTTTTTTTTTTTGGTTCATTTCCCAAGACAGAAGAGTTGCAGCTTTAGATCTTTCAGGATTTTTTCCAGTAACTGGAAATCCTCAGGCATTACCCGGGCATAAAGGCAGCCCTCTTACACTAAAATATTTCCAGCAGACTGCTTTGTGGATGGCAGTCTCCGCTCAAAATAGCATTTTCCACTTAAATAAACATGTCATTGGCTCCCAGAATGACTGTAGATGCTACTGTATTCTGCCCTTTTCAACTTATTTTCATTTCTTAAACAGCAAGAATCAATACTGGTCAGATAATGACTCATTACAGCATCACAAGCTATTTGCATTTTCAAATTACAAGCTCCTTTTCAAAACACAAGAATTTATGTGCCACTGGAACACAACGAGGTGAAAACTGAAATCAAGCTATCATTGAGATATGCTACAAAAGGAGTTAGATCTCTTTTTAAAAATGAAGATTTTTTTCATGCACTCTGCAACTTTTAAGAGTGTTTCTCTGTGGTTCTCAGTGAGGCTCCAATTCCACTGTCATCATCCTCCTCCTGAGCTGCAAATACGGTTCTCACCTCTAAGGGGACATTGCATTTCATGCAGATCCTAGAGGAAGCCTGCTCAGTGTGTATACAAGAGACAGCAGAGCAGATATTTTAGAGGACAGGTCTTCTGTCACAGTTTAACCATCAAACTGCTTTAGGAACAGCAGAGTCTCATCACACATGAATGCATTTACATACACAAAAATTATCTGTGCTCCAACAGCCAGGTCTTGTCCAGCTGGAGAGAAATCATCTTTTAACAACAGCATCACACCCAGCAAGAGGTGGAGGCCTCCTGGTTCCCTCACAGGGCTTTCAGCAGAAATTTAAAAGATGGGAAGTTACAGATCACCTCACTGAAAGAGTTTTATCTCCCAAATAGCTGGCACCAGAGGAAACAGGTACCCATAGGGCACTACAAGGTTTGCCTAAAGCAGGAATTAGCTCATTCTTCTGGGCCACTGCCTCCAAAACCTTCAGTTTTTAGAGCTCTGGCTATGCCTGAAAGACATCAGCTGGAGAAAACCAAGAAACAATAGATGATCTTTACTGATCAGAGCATCTTCAAATATTAGGCATTCCTAACTTTACTAAATATTTCATAAGAAGCTTCTGATCACCCAGCTACATTTTAGTTCCTCCAAAAATCAACTCTCCATAACCTTATCCATGCAGCAGCAATCAAGATCTTTATTTATTTATTTTAAAAAAGGAAAATAGAAAAATAAGTTCTACGTGGGATAGACTGGACTTATCAATGATTAAGTAAACTCACAATTACCACATTGTTTAACAGCAATTACAGGACCAGGGGTAGAGAAATGTTAGATTTAGCTTCCCCATAAAGAAGTGGGGAAAATATTTCCTGAACATTCTACCAGCAAGGAGCTTCCAAGCACAACACGACAGACACTCCCAAACACATTTCCAGGACTCGACTTCCTGCTCAAGCTGTTCTCCTGGGATTAAGGAGGGAAGTCCAATGGTTGAGGTTTTAATTTGCTTTAGCATATTTTTTTCCCAAACTGTGAGTTTTAGAACAATATATACCCAGTGTCTCCTCTCTTTTTGGGTCAGTCGGTCCTTTCCAATAAAAGCATATTGCCTCCCTCAGGGTAGGGAAGACAAGTGAACTGTGAGAGCAGCCAGGGCCAGATTGCCTGCCCAGCTTCTTCACTTCTCAGGAAAGAGATATAATAAACAAAAGGAAAATACCATTTTTCCAGAAATTACAGATACAATTTTTTGGTAACTGTGCATCAAAAATACCTTAAAAGGACAAGTTTCAATAGATTATTTCCAGTACAGGTAATTATCAGCCAAGAACTGCATTGAACAATGCATTAGCACCAAGGACCTCATGGCATCTTTGTATTTTACATGGCCCTGTCTGCCACCACTTTTTGCTAACATGGCACATCAGAAGACAACTGCTCTGCTGTAAGGATTGAAGATTGCAGTCTTATTTCTCAAGAGTGACTGCATAACCAAAGGCCAAAACAAACAGCAAAAGTCTGGACAGACAATTAAAGGAATTTTACAAGTCATCAAGCAACCAGAGGGCTGTAAATGTATAATCAACACTTTGCATGAACTACCCTGAAATGAATGCTCATGAGATGCTCTGTGGCAATGAGAACAAGATAAAAACCTATAAATAAAAGCTGTCCAATTTCAGAGTGATTCAGATCAGCTATTCCCCTGAATCTGTAAGAGCCAATTATAACAGTTTATAGGGCACACTTAATGCAAAAAATCCAGTTTGAGGACACCAATTTCACCCTTTCTCCTTGTCTGAGAAGTTTATCTCTGAAGCAAAAAGACATCAAGCAATTTAAAAAGAGGATCCTTTTCTGTCCTCAAAATTCTTAGTGACCTGGAAACAGAATTAGACATAGCCATATGCTTGCACACTGACATGCCTCTCCTTGCCCACAAGTTGAAGCAGCTAAGTTTCAGCAGTTACCAGATAATCTTTGCTCAAAACAGCAAGGACAGACCCTTATCCTACTGATAAAATTATTGAGCAAGATGAGCTTTCATTTAAAGAGGCAACCTGGAGGCAGTCAAAGGAACCTACCATCAGTTTACTACAGACTGGTTGAAACAATTTGGCTTAAAACTAAAAGAATCAAGTCCTGCTGCTGCAGCTGACAGGGATCCAAGAGAATGGCAAGCATGGCAGGCTTAGGACCAAAACCTTCCTAAGGACTAAAAATGTGTCTGCCCTGCTCACAAACCCTCAGCAGCTGAGGAAGGAGAAGCATCTGAAATGATAAAGTTTTGATTAAGAAACAAGAAGTTTGTGGCAAAGGAGGAACACAGCTCTAACAGAAGGAGGGAGAAACAACCCACCCCAGATTTCTAAGAGGCTAAAAGGGCAGCCCAACCCTGAAGTGTGGTTGGGAAGCTGCAACAGGAAATGCAGAAGTGTTCAAACAATAGCAGTTAAGATCGTGATGAAAATCAAGTTCACTTTACACTGCAAGAGGAGTCTGAGAAAGCAGAAGTAATTATGAAGCCCAAAACCAGGCCAGGAATATGCCACACACTTATTTCTGGTACAGAATACACCTCCATATCATGTCATGGGAGAAAAAGAATATAGACTCATAAACCCAAGGCTGCATCCTCTGGATTTATCAGGCTCCACAGGGAGTTGTTTTTATATTTAACAACTAAGTAGTACCCAAATATCAGCTCGATTTCAATTTAATTTAATTGGTTGGGAAACAGCCTGGCTGTTGCAGATGGAAAAGCTTTAGAGAATACAACTAATTGTTCATATATATATAAAATATTTAACAAAGAGAGGGTCTATGCATCCAAGTGGGAGAAAGAAGGAAGATGCATCCAAGTGGGAGAAAGAAGGAAGATGCCAAGAGAGACCCATCTATTCTCACTAGATGCATTCAATGCTATAAATGTATGGGAAAAGGAATAGTGGAAAGGGTAAAGAAGTCAGGGGGGGAAGAAATCTCTGAAGTAATGGAGCACATTAATATTTATAGCAGGTAAGTATAAGCGAAATTAATCTGTGTTGCTAAGTAAACATACCTTAGGAGAGACATGGGAATGAAAGAGGGGGGAAAAAAAGAGGTAAGTGTTCTGACAGCTAAAATGCCATTGGGGCAGGCAGGACCTGTCAAGCAGCTGATCTAGTTTCAGAAGAGGTTACCTAACACAACAAGAAATATTTTCAGAGTAGTTGGCTTTTTCATTCCCCCCCACCGAGGATGGAAGCCACTGGGATTTCAACTATTCTCTTCCTCCAAACATTTGCAAATCAGGCATAACAGCAGTGTGATAATGCATGGGGTTTTTTAAGGATAAATGCTAACTTAGAACTAAGCGTACAGAAGTGAAAGCAGAGCTATTTTCATTCTCATCCTTGACTACATCAGAAACAGCACATGGGGGGTAGGTAGCAGCTTAAGGGGTTAACGTCCAAGGGTTTAAAATAGAGAAATACAAACAGCAAACAAAACAACAGCCTGTTCCAAGTTTAAAGAGCATGGAAAGGCAGAAGCCTTGAGAGCCGCCTGCCCAACCCAGGGCAGCGATGGGAACATCTGTCCTGCTGCACATCTCCCACACGGATTTGGAATCAGGCTATTCTGTGTCTCTCCTGGGCTTGACACAGCCCTGTGCAGATTACATGCACCGTTCTAAAAAAAGGGGCAGAAAACCACCTGAGCTGCCCGCAAAGGCAGAGCCGGGCACTGGGGATACCCAGAGGGTGCTGTCAGATGAGATCAGCTGAGCACGGCCGGAGCCCCAACCATGTCAGGTCGCTTCCACACACGCTTCCCGCCTCTCCCACCGCATACAATGAACACAGAATAAACCGGGCGGATTTATGGAAGCAGCCCCGCGCCGCCGCATCCTTCACAGAGGGGCTGGGGATGACCCGGG
>NW_005054368.1:3796971-3832900 GCF_000277835.1 Geospiza fortis | reverse complement strand
GAGGGGTCCCGGCCCTCCCAGCCCCGGTCCCTGAGGGGGCTGCGGTGGCCTAGAGGGGCTCGACATCCTCACCGCGGTCCATGAGAGGGCTGCGATTTGCTGGAGGGGCTCGACATCCTCACCCCAATCCTTGAGGGGACTGCGATGGGATGGAGCGGCTCGACATCCTCACCGCAATCCTTGAGGGGACTGCGATGGGCAGGGGGGCCCCGGCATCCCCACCCCGTTCCTGAGGGAGCTGGGGTGCCCCGGCATTCTCCCCCCGGTTGCTGAAGTGGTTTCAGCATCGCGCCCTGGATCTCTCAGCCTCACAGGTGGCTTTTATTAATTTATGTCAGCAGGGCACCCTCAGTATGTCTCCTGACTGGTGATGGTTTGTGGAATCCCATCCCGCTGGGAGCTGTGATGGTGGGTATGGCAACCCCTGGTGAAAGCTGGCATTAATGGTCACATAACGGAGCTTTTCCTTGGATTAGGCAGCTATAGTAACTCCATAATGAAAGCAGCATATAACAACTCTTCATACATCAATGCACACACCCAAACACCAAACACCGAGTCTAGTGATTGCATCTTAAGCATTTAGACATTGCCAGATGCAGAACTGTTGGGCGTTCGGGGGTCTGAAACAAAGGGTCAAGTGCTAATAGACTTCATTTTCTTTGCAGTTTCAGCCTGGTGCCGCCAAATTCATCAGAAGGAGGTAATTTGGATCAAGAATCTACAAAATTCATGGGAAGGAGGTGACTGGGATCAAGAATTGTCTCTTGGGCGTCGAATGACAACATTACATATGATAACTAGAAACTGTTCTAAATGTTAAACAGAGCAAAATCTTTGTCAGGAGTGTGTATCAACCCATAGATTCCATTTATTATCCATTATTCCATTCAGCTGATGCTGCTTCAGTCTGTTCCTCAGGCTGACAGCACTTTTTCCCTGTAAATTTAAGAACTGGAGAAGCCACATGGTCTCTCTTTAGGTTATTCCCCAGTTAAAATAATGATCAGGGAGGCTCCTGTAACTGGGCTGGGCTGCAGTGGAGAAGTCAGGCTTGCTAATGGAGCATTTTGCCTCCTGGTGGATGGGTGTGGATGGAGGATAAGGGATGAAGGACAGGCTCCCTAAATTGGACTAAACTGAGTTTAGAGTGGGCTGCACAACAAGCCAGAATCTTTAACATGCAAATATAGGGCTGCTTTCAGGCCCATAGCTCATGTTCGGGTATGTCTGCATTGATAGAAAGGATTGATGGAAGACTAAAATACCCAGAATATTGTAGCAGTTCCCTCACCTGAGACTGGTGTTTCATTCTGGGTTTTGATCAAGTCATGCAGGGATTACTATCAAGAAATTATTATTTAATCCAGGTTCCAAAGCAGGCTTTTGTGTAATTTTCATATACCCTGTAGATCTTCCAGGTATTTGAACAGCAAACACTTTTAAAAAACATTTACCACAGGTAAATAATGGAGTTGCTATCTACAGTTCACTAAAAGTCTGACTTATCAGTTATTAGCTACAACAGCCACAAATTGTGACAGGTCTGCAGTCTCTAGGAAGGTGTAATTTGCATGTGCATTTTTTTTTTTTTAGCAGCAGAATTTAAATGTGGAGGAGGAGGCTATAAGGCAGATGCATTGGGATTGAAAAGAGCAATTAGAGGGCAGGCTGTGGTCATAGCATCAAGGTTGGTACAAGAAACAAACTGGAAGCTTGTGGCCTTATTCTTTCCTTTGCTGGCAGCACTGTGGTCAGCACCTGCTGCTTCAGCCCAGAGTAGTATTTCAAAGAAGTGGAGCTGTACATGAGCTGGTTTTGTACACATTTCCAAAACTGACTATTTAATACACTGCAAACATTTCCCTGGCTAACACAACTTATTATTACTACATGTTAGGGCTTTTATTGCATAATCTTGGCATCAGCTGCAAAAGACAACAGAGTGCTCCCAAAATGTATCTTACAGAGAAAAACAACAAAAAAAAAAAGATAGAAGAGGCAATTCCAGCAAAACATCTGTGATGACATATTCAGCCCATTATTTTGTCAACAGTGCAAGTATTTGGTGGCATAATAAAAGGATACACTTTGCTTAGCAAAAACATTAAGGGATAACAGCCAAGTTAGACAGAGTACAATTAAAGGTTTGCTTAACCCACAGGATTCCACTTCCAGAAAAATAAAAATAGAGCTGTTTTGATCCATCCTTCTAAGTTCTAGTTGTATATTCTTGTTTGGGGATTGAAGAAAAAATCACCTTTTTTTTTTTAATTTATGTTTCATCCTCAAAAAGTTTTGTAAGTTAATCATAATAGCAACAGAATTCTGAATTGCAAAGGGGAAAAACCAAGCCCACCTGGGAGAAGAGATAACAGGAATTAATCATGAGCAAACTGCTTTGAGGAAAAAGTGCACAATCCAGTTTAAAGCTTCATTTAAAATTACTCCTGAGCACTAATTTTCTGCTTCATTTTGTTAACATAATTGATGCTAGACTTCAACACATCTTGGAAATGCCCTGCAATGAGCATATTTCCTTCTGATACATTTCTCCAAATAAATAGCAAAGAAATGATAATTTATTATGGTGTATTTTTCACAAGAAAGTTGACCTCCTCTATTTCAAGGTTTCTTACAGGCTATCCCATGAAATGGAGACTAATAGAGGGCAGGGCACCTTGTACCTTGACAAATACCATAGATAAAGTCACAGTTCAGTTTTCCTGCAGGTAGGCAATCCAAAGGTTTTGCCACTTCCAGTATAAAATACAAAGAAAGAAGCAGCATTAGATAAACCTCATTTCCTGGCAGAAATTGCCATAAGTTTCTCAGTTGGAGGTCATGCCTCACCCAAGGGAATTGCTGAACAGGCACCTGATTTACATTCGTGTAAATGAGTGCAGAATGCCTGTTGTAGATGTATTTGCCTTCTCCTTTTCAAAGAATATAGGAGAGATTATGAAAGGGGATTCATCAAATTCCTTTAGATTCAGGTTTAAAAGCAGTCTGACAAAATGGCACCATGCTCTCCCCCCTCGTTAATGCTTTTGTGCCTTTCCTGCAAGGCTGCTTCAAAGCAACACAAGCAAGAAAGCCTGAAAATGTTTAAATTGAGTTTGTAATTAATTTCTTTTTATGTCTGAGATTCTCACATCTGGTTAACTCAGTCCTCCCTTCAGCTGGCAATGGGCTTGAGACAGTTGTGGACTTTGTGAGCCTTGAATCTGAAGGTAACCTGTCACTGGTACCTGCAGATTCTCTATTTGTGCCCTTAATGTTCTCTGTTGCTATTCATAGTCTTTTCTTGATTTTATTTTATTTTCAGTCATGTGATGCAATGTTCTAAGTTCAGTGCAGAAGAGTCTGTTGGGCTGTGCCAAAGCCAAAAGACAACCTACAGCAATTTTGAACGTGGAAAGACATAGCAACCTTTGGGATTATTGCTTAGCAACTGCAAACACACAGAGGAGTAAAACTCACAGCCCAGCTCCACAGCAGGTCTAAGAAATCCCTAATTCACTTCAAGATTTTTAATGGTTGATGGGCATATGTTAAATCCCTGTTGATTTGCAAAGCCACTTTGAATGCAGGAGGAATAAGATCTATTTTGATACCTGCTCCAAAGGTAAGAAAAACAGTTCTTCAAAGCTTCAGAAAGCAAAGGAGAAAATGTTTTTAAATTTTAATTGTATTGAAAAGGTTATGTATGAAAAGGGTATTGGGTTTTTTGTGATGAGATAAATATGCTTTATGAAACACATGAGGGGAAGGCAAAATTATTTCTGAGGAATAGAATGTCAAAGAGATTGAACTTTGTTTTTGAAAGGACTTTTATAACTCAAACATCTAGAAAATATTTACCTAAACAAACTTTAGTCATTCCTAGCTTTATCCCACCCATCAAAATTCTCTAAGAAAATAACAATGAAACCATAAGAATATTGTTTATGAACACATTTGGGTTTTCTACAGGAAACACTGAGATTATCTTTTTGTACCTGCAGGGATTCCAACAAGAATATTTTTTCTTAAAGAAAAGGAGCCAGGGAAGTGGCATCCTACTAAATAATGGAAAGCTTATCTTGCCTTCAGCTTG
The DNA here is from genome assembly GCF_000277835.1 of Geospiza fortis. Taxonomy (NCBI): domain Eukaryota; kingdom Metazoa; phylum Chordata; class Aves; order Passeriformes; family Thraupidae; genus Geospiza; species Geospiza fortis. The sequence continues at coordinate 3,828,801 of NW_005054368.1, read as the reverse complement.
AACAAAGGCTTACAGGAAACTTTATATTCACACTTCAAATTTCCTGGGTGTTTCTAGAGCTTGCCTCTGTGCTCCATGCTTGCTGTTATTTGGGCTCCATTTGGGAATGCCACAGGCCCTGAGAGCTCTCGATATTATTGTAAAATCATAGATTTGTAGAATCAGTAAGTTTGGAAAAGACCTCCAAGATCATTGAATCCAACATTTGACCAAACACCACGTTGCCAGTGTGACCATGGCACTGAGTGCCACGTCCTGTTGTTTTCTGAGCATTTCCAGCAATGGTGGCTCCATCCCTTCCAATGCCTGACCACCCTTTCAGTGGAGAAATTCTTCCTTATGGGCCAAATTCTCAACTAATGAAAATCACTGAAGGTTATGAGCCAATGGAGTCTTATCCACTGTGTGTCTCTGTAATCCTCCACAAATCCCAAGTTTCATGACTTGATTGTAGCATTCCTTTGTTGTTTTTTTTTTTTGTTTGTTCTTCCATACCCTCTTAGTCTTCTCCATCTGCACTGCATTAAAGCACTGGGCACAGTTCTCCATGCTCTGCTTCCATTCCTGGAGTTACGTGGATGCCATGGAATGGAGACAGAGCAGTCACACTGCTTGTTTCATGTTTTGTTTTGGTCAGAGACATGGAGATCCTTTATAAACATTTACTAATCCTCAAAACCATACTAACAAAAGGTTGAGAGCAGTGTAGAAAACATATTCATCATCTGTCAGAATCAGCCACCTCATAAAGCAGAGTGCAGTTGTCACTTTAACATTGCACAGAAACTGCAGAGAGTTTCATAAAGGATGTTTAAGAAATAACATAAGTATTTGAAACTACAAGAACAGTTTATTTTGGCACAACAAAACCAGCTGATTTGGAATGTGACCAGAACATTTGGTTAACACCCTGCTTTGAACCAAGGACTCTGGTTTTACAGCTTGTTGAAAGGAACTCACCTAAGCAAGGAACAATTCCACAGGGTGGACAGGTTTCCCTTTCTACCATTGTAAATCCTTTCCAGTTCATGTCCTTTGGTGGAAAAATCAACTACCAACCTAAAACCCTCTCTGTGGGTCATGTAGGCAGCTGCCAACAAGCCCATTGAGAAAACAAACCTAGAAATTTAATGCTGTGATGCATCCCACCCATCCAGGCAGTATTTGTACTCCAACAGTGTTAATGAACCAGAAGGTCAACATATTCATAATTAAATTTGTGTGCCAGGAGGGCTGTAGATCACATTTATGCATTTCCTGGAAAGCTGAGCTGCTTCAGAACAGCTACAAATGCTTAAACAGGAAGAGCAGTGCATATCAAAAGCAGTGCTATTGCTATGGATACTGAAAGGCCTCAGTGAAAAGCACTTTTATTTAAAAACTTGCAGAGGGTAGAGTGGCAACAAGTTCAGAGTGGAGTTTCATCTCTAATTTGGAAGGGTTTTAGATTATTTTTTAATATCATCCTTCCCTTGCTGTTTAACACTGAGCTAGGGGATTTTCAGCATGCTGCTGCTTTTTCATGCTTTGAATCAAGTAGTAGCCAGTCTTCTGCTCCATTCTGTGTGTGTTAATCCCATTCCAGATGCAGACAGTTATGCATGGAGATATATAGGGACATTTTTCAAATTGTGAGCAGCTCAGTTTCTTCCTGATATTTCACAGAATGAACATTTTAAGCAGTGAAGTTCTTTAAATTGTAAAGGGATTATTATTTTACAGAGTGATCTACAACATAAAATGCTTGTGAGCAACTTAATCACAGAATTCATGGTATAGGTTTCTCCTTTCTGTAGAAGCTCTGCTGACCCATGCACCTGTGTCCCTGTTACCTTAACAAAATGTCCAGAGCAAAAAATAGTTGCCACAGTTGAAGTTAAGCAGTTTGTGGGACAAGCTTCCTCACTGTTCTTCACAGCCTCAGAAAAGCTGAAGCAGAGGAAGCATGTAGAGGAATCTTGCTCCTGAGTATCTGGAATTTTCCATTACTTGCTTCCTTTGTCTCATATCCACTGGATTTCCTGGAGGCAGGGAATGGACCTAAACAGAAATTATGTGCTGAGGGTAAGAGGATTCCACTGGTTGGAACTGGGGGGACAAGTTCCAAGCACTGTTCACTGCTTGATTTCTGAGTCTCTAAGTGACCTGGAATTAATCATTCCCCTTTTGTGTCTCAGTTTCTTCTGCCCTAAGAAAGGAACACATTAATTTAGTTGCTCTGTCTCCAAGGGCTGTTGTGATACATAATTAATCTTTATAAATCATTTACTGATCTTTGAAGTAAAGGGTCTGTATTTATTTAAGAGTACAAAGCAGCAGTAACAGAATAAAAAAGGAACATAGAAAAAATATTAGTTAATGCCTAACAATAGACTCTATTCCTGTGTCACCTGTTAGGGCACTACTGCATCTTTTGGCATTATATAACAGCTCCTTTTTTTCTGTGTCACAGTGGTTGAGGTATGGCTGCTCAGCCAGAAGAATCAGCCCAGTCTGCAGATCTACAAGATCCTGAGCTTGGACATAAGGATGGGACTGCAACAGAGATGGAAAGCAATCAGGGGAGTCATGAACTGCCATGTCCTCATCATTACACTTCCTGGCAAGAGTGTTTTCATGAAAAGGTACAACAGAGGTGTCTGAATCTGCAGGAGACAAAGATGAGGTTGTTTCAAGCACAAAAGGCAGAAGAAGCAAAGGTGAGGAGGAGAGAACCTGGGGGCTGCCTGGCCAGAGAGTGGTACAATGAGGAGGAGAAGACACTTGATACTCGCCTCTATTTGCTCGACAACCTCCTCCCTACATTAATCCCAGGAACAGAAAACTTGTTAATGGCAGTGGAAAGAAACCATGTGCTTGTATCAGACCAAGAACCAACCAGATTTAAGCCCATTAATTATCTTGCAGAATACCTGATGAGGCATAACCCTCAGTACAGTGTTCCTACAAAACCAGGCCCATATCTGAGAGAAATGGAGGTGGTCTCAGAGGAGCTCAAATCTTTGAGGCAAGGTACAGCATCACAGAGGTGAGAGCACTGACAGGGTGGCTGGTCACAAGGCCAGAGCTGGTGTCTTGGTCTCTGTTTTACAAAAGGAATGGTGTCCCTGTGGCCTGGCTGGCAGAATCTTGAGCAAAACACACTTTGTGGAGTGCAGTGCCAGGAATTTATTTGTCTCATAAAAACTTGAGAAGCAGGACAAATACCAGAACATGGCACACAAAATGAAACACTAGTTATTCCTGTTTAAGGCAATATTCTACCTTTCATAAGGATATAATTCCTCCTTAGACTCTATCTTAATAACACATGAGCAATGCAAACTGCTTCCAAACTGGTCTAGTGCAGTGACAGCAGCTCTTTGGGACAGGTGTTAATATGGAGGGTCTGGAGACTCTTCAGATAGTTTCTTCTCTAGTCTTCCAAACTTAATAAAAACACAACCTAACCTTTTTTTCCTCCTTCAGGATGATTTCTCTTGACTAAGCCAACAGCATTGTCCTGGCACATTGTAGAAACTCCTTCACCCAGGATTTTTATTTAGGCTTTCCTTTTATATTCTGTTTTTCCTTTTAAAGTAGAAACTGTTTTGTATTTTGTTCTGTTGCTTATTTCTGGGCTGTTTGCTTTAGTATAATACTTAATGAATCTTGGAACAGGGTTCCATGGCACCTTACAAAATGCTACGGTTAAAATGTGAGAGCATTAGATGAACAATAATTTATTTTCATTGCTCTGTTCAGGAAAATATAGATGTGAACTTTTCAGTTCATAGAAGATCCAGAGATGATTGTGATTAATGTCAAAATTACTCATTCACTACTAGATCACTTTATTCTGTATCTGTGTTTGTAGAATAATGATTTCTGTTTGAATGACTCTCTATTTGCATAAATAGTGCATACACCTTGAAAATTGGTTTCAGTGTCAGGAATTAGGGAAGTAAAATGTTGACATGTCTTATGCATAAACCCTAAATGAAGATAATTGAAGTTCCCAGTATTATAATGCTTAAAAGGATATGTAAAGTCTCTCTATCTGAGCTTCTGTCTCCACATTTCCATTAAACATACTGCTGCAGTTTGTAGGAACATGCCTGATGTGAATACAACAAAGCAGCGTGAGAAGTGAACTTCATGCAGTCACTGATAAAAGAATTTCAGTTTTATTTTCTATTTTTTTAAATGTTGGTCCACTGAAACAAATGAGCTGGGGAAATATGTCTTTCAGTGAGTTTTCACTCAAGCACAGACTGTTCTGAGGGGATGTTTAGGATGTCAGCCTTGCCACGCCTTTGCTTTGGGAACAGTTTTATCATTCCTGTTGGTTCACAGAAGGACACCTGGATATATCTGTTTTATTTTGAAAAAGTAATTGAACCAAAATGCATAAAATCTCCTGAGGTTTTGGATTGGGCTTTTGTTGAATACAAAGTGTTGGATACCCATGACCTGTTATCATGACCTTTGCTGTTAAGCCCGTCTTTACATTTGGAGACAGATTCTGCATTTGTAGCTCTCAGAACTGAGTCAAAGGAAGTGACTATCAAGACTTACAGAAATAAATATCTCCATAGACAGCATTGCCAGGGGGGTTCTGTAATCATGGCTGTAGCAGGTTTTGCATATCCACTGGCAGTAGTACCATGGGATTTGCATTCACAGTAGCTCAGGATTTACATATTTGTGATGACTGTATTGTGGGATTTGCATGGGATTCTTAAATCACAGCAACACAGGATTTTAACAGCACCACACAGCAGTGAGACTCTTCATGTGAGTCACTGGATTCAAACAGGCTGGAATTGTTACAAAAGCAATGCCAGTCTGTGCTTAACACCTCTCATATAAGCACCAGAAAGGTGAGGAATTAAATTCTGGCCCAAATGAAGGTCCTGGGAGCCTTGGCATTACCTTCAGGCAAGGCAGGATTCATCACAGGTTCCCATCTAACACTTTTCTATCCTCAGTGAGCTCTCTTGGACTTCCTCCAGTTTCTCCTTAACTGCCACCTGACTGGGAGTCAAGGCAGGAAGGAGAACAGATGGGAGAAATTCCTTATGCACATGGACTGATACCTGAAACAGAGCCTTTGTCCAGGGATGGGAGTCCTTCAGGCTGAGTCACCCATCCCTGTGTGGGAGGCAGGCAGCTCTCTTCCTGAGGAAACATGTTTGGTTCTGCAGGGAGAAGTCACCTCACTGCCATCTCATCTTTTCTGGAAATGTCTGATCCAAAATGAGCTCACTTTGCAATGGGTGCTGCCTGGTACTGTTACCCCTGTTTTGCCATTATTGTCTGAGGGACACCAGGCAGAGGATGCGGCTGCCCAGTTTTATGACCCTAGAAATGAATGCAAAACTGCAGCCCAGTGCAGGTGCAGCACAGAATGTAACTTGTGCTGGACACTGCCCAAATTAATCACCAGAGCACCTTGGCAACTCTGAGCACAGCCCAGGCTCTGCTTACAGTTTGCAGACAGAGGAGGAGCTATCTCTACAAGTGGTCTGGTTTTCTCTTTCTGCTGCATTGGAGAAAAATTCGTTTGTCCATTTGGGTTGGTACCTGATGCATTCCTTCTCTTCTCCAGCTCTGGGAAGGTGTCAGAAGTTGGGAAAATATTTTACCCTCCCTCTGCTATCAAAGTGCCCGAGGCTGAGCTGCCTCAGCAGCACTTGTGCAGTGCCCACCATTGATTTAGGAACCAAATGATTCATTAAGAAACCTCTGTGATAAATGGCCATGAAGAACAAGGATCTTGTGATAAAACTTTGATCCAAGTGTATTGCTGTGACATGTAAAACAGGTCTTTCTGTTCATTAAAGAAAATATTGATGGGTTATATTTCGTAGGATGACCCCAGAGGAACGGAAGAGGGCAGGGACAGGATCAGCCCATTTCACAGCACGTGACACACAGGGGGAAGAAGGGAGCAGGAATTGTTAGCTAAAATATAGTTTTTGGAGGTCTCAGGTACAAAAGAGGAGTAATTCCCCGTTCTCTGAATAGCTACAGGGGGTGTGAAGGCCATGAAGACGAGCAGCTGCCTCAGTGCAGGGAGATTCCAGCAGCCTCCATGAACAGGAGCTGTTCTCTCCATATGAACTGATCATTTGGCTTTAAGCATTTTGACCTTCCAAAAGGGTTTTTCCCCCATTTCATAAATTAACAAAGTCAAAATCAAAGCAGATGAGTTCAGGATCAATTTTATTCACTTCTTTTGTTGTGTAAAATGGAGGATTGGGAAAAACATGGCTGGGTGTTTAGAGAAGCAAAGAAAACAACAGCAGGAAGAAAGGGAGCTGACTGGCAGTCCAAACCTGCAAACTCCATGTGTTGAAAATGATGGAGAGACTGAGGTATTATCCCTGTCCTAAGGCAAAAAGGCTCTATTGTGTGAGGCTGCTTCAGAAATTTTATTGAACATTGTTCTTTGCCAGTGAAGTGCTTGTGTGAAAAGGTACTTGAGTTTGGAGACAATGAAGTCTGATGCAATTTTGTTGGTAAATCAAGTGTAGCAAAATTATGCACCTGTCTCCCTGCTAGAATTGAAAGGAAATTGAAGGACATCTACACAATAAATGATGAATGTCATTATAAATGTGAAGGTAAAATGTGTCACTGTTGAAATGACACAAAACTAGGAGAGCTGCACAGATGATTTTCCATTAAATGTCTTCCACATAGACAGGAATTTGAGCAGAGAGTTGCTGCCTTTTGTTTTGTTCTTTAGGGTAGGCTTAATCACTCTTAAGTATGCCTGTGATGGTCTCTTTCTAATCCATGTTCCTATGTCCTACAGGCTGGTCCAGATGAGGGCTGAGGCAAAGAAGATCCATGAGGAAAGGGAGGAGGTGGACAGACAGAAGGCTGAGGAGACAGCAAGGAGAAAGGAGGTGTTGACAGCTCTGTTCAAGGAGTGGACAGTAGATGGCCATGAAAGAATCCCAGCAGCACTGGTAACTAGGGGAGATCCTGCTCTGGTTGTTGCAGACAGGATGAAAAGGACATTTGTGCTAGTGCCATGTGCCCTGGCATAGCAGCATGGGTGATGGCTCTGCCACCACGGGATCAGGGGACAGGGCACTGTTCACAAATCTTACCTATGTGTAAGACCCATGACTGCCCCATATGTCTGATTATTCTGGGTGATTTATTTTAGTAATTGTCTACTGATGTCTGCATGACACATGCTATTACCTTGATTTTTAGGTTCAGAGTGCCTTGAGGTTTTTTCCAGATGTCACTGATTCTATTCCTGAAGATATGAGAAAAGGCAAGTTTTCAATGTATCTTCCTTAGTTTTATTGCTGTGATCTGAATTCTGATGTGAACTGTGAGCAAACAGCAAATGATTTGATAACAGAGAAAGAATCTCTAAGGGTAGTTACATCCGAATATCAACCACAAATCTTCAGATCGATTGAAAAGAGATAGAACCACCATGTAATTCATTAATATAGTCTTGAAAAGTATGGAAAAATGTTTAAAAAATCTTTCAGGGAGATAGAAAGACCAGATGCAGACCTTCTCCACTTACATCCCTTAGTAGCCACGCATTGCCATTTGCTTACTGCTCTTTTTAAGAGTCACTGTATCAACCTCCTCCTTTTTGAGTTTGTCTCATGGGAGGTCTTGGAAATACTGGCATACTGGGAGATATAGAACAAAGGTGGGATCAACAAACTGGCAGTGTTGTTACCTGTTATGGTTTCAGGGGAGTTGCTGAGGTTTACCTCATGCTCCACCCAATAGCTCATCTCATCAAGCCCTTCCCTTGGCCAGTCCCTGGCACCCAGTGACACACAGCCCAGGGCCTCTGTACCAGAGCACTCAGCTCAGAAAGATTTCCATAATTCCTGTCCACTTTATACAGCTCACACTTGACCTCCCCAGATGATGATAATTGAATAGAACCAGGAACACTGAAGTGGCAGCACAAGCCTGCTGCCAACCCTTTACATTGAGAGCCTGTAATGATCATCAGTGATAACAAATGTGTCTTTGCTGATTTGGGATGATAAACTGGACACTCCAGAGTGTTTCTGTTGCTGCTGGAGTCACCTCTGCCTGGAGCTCACCCTGTCTGTATTACAGAATTGTTCCTCTGAGTAATCACCCAGTGTTGGTAGGATGTTGTGTGACTGCCAAACACAGCCCCTGTGCTCCTCCTGTGGAGCTGTGGTTCCCCAGTGCAAACAGACCCTGGGACATGAGATTGTGGAGGAATTTCCTGCCCAGATATTTGCTCTCCAGATGCTGGGGGTGCTCTCTGTACTATTTCCCTAATAGGCTCCATTTCTTAATTTATTTCACTTAATAGCATTTAATGTACATTAATAGAACATTACACTCTGTTTTATAGTTCAATAAGAATAATGTACAGTTTAGGAACATATCAATCAACAAGAGATAAATGCATTCTATGATGAATTTTCTCATTATTCCTGATATATTTAGAAGAAAGAACAGAAAAATAATGCCAATAGAAATAGCATGTCTGTTCTCAAAGAACTCATTCAGAAACCTGTATAGATGTTTGATGTCTCTTTTCAGTTCCACTATAGCAACCCAGAAGCTGACCAAAACATACTTTTGAATATCATCATCAGTAAAAATATTCCCATATTCTTGAGAAAATTACTATGATTTTCAGATTCTTCTCTTGCAAAGCAGAATCCGTGTCTCCAGACTTCTAAGGCAGTTTTATCTGTTTGTTAAATCAAAAATCATTTCCTCCCTCACATAATTAGTTGTAAGTACTGTTAAAATCATTGCAATTTGCACCAACTTATGTCAAGAATAAATACAGTTCTGAATAGCTAAATGGAGATTCTCAGCAAGAGAAATGCAAACAGATTTAGATGCTCTGTATACAGTCAGATGCTTCAGCTACTGTGGGATAACCTCAAATAAATGTCATCCAACATGAGAAGAAAGTTAATGTAACAGCACATTGTGCAAAAATATGTGTACAATATGCAAAACCACAACTGTTGCTTTCTAAACCAATATCCCTTCATTTGTTTTACCAGCAACCCATGACAGGAAGCTGAAAATCTTGAACACATTGGAAAAACCAGTATACCTAGATAAGTTCACAAAGGTGAGAAATGAAATAAGAGCATTTGGTTCAGAATGTGGCATTTATCACAAAGTGTCAGCATTTCCCTGGGGACAGCCTAAAGGAGTAAGTGAAGGGCTTCCCTTCTCCAGCATCCCAGGTGACTGGCTGTGTCTGGACATTTCACATTCCGTCTCCATCCTCTGCTGTCACCACATCTCCACTCTGGCCAGCTGGAGGGAACTGTTTTGCTTTCCTCAGAGCTGCAGCCTTGCTGCTCTTTGGGAGGTTACTCCTGGAGCAGTGGTTTTTAGGACACCCCTCCCTGTCCCTTTCTAAAATGTCAAAGCCCTGAATCAATTGTGAATTCAGACTCACAGGAGGTTTGGTGTCCCACTACAACCATTAGCCTGAGCTAATTAGTAACATCCTCACAGTATTGTTATTTCTGACTTAATTCCATTGACCAGGATGAACCCATGAAGACTTGGGATGAGAAGCCTTCTCCTGAACTATCACTGGGCTGAGCCATAAACAAACTGCAACAAGTCTCATAAATATTCATGAAGCATAACCAAGTAGTTTTAAACTCAAAAGCTGTCATTGGGAAACATCAGAAGTGTGGTTTCAACTCATCAAAATCATACAGTTGGAAGTTTCACCCCATTACTCTGCTGTTCCTTAAGCTGAAAACAACCAAATTGTTTCAAACTCTATTTATTGAAAGCTGTCCAGGCCAAGGCTTTGCCAGCAATTTTTACCTGAAACAGAGCTGGATTTTATGGCTGGGTAATTAAACCTGTAAAAAGGGGTGTTTAGAATAGGAATAATGGCAGACCCTCATTGCAGCAGTGCTAGTGGGTACGGCTGTAATAATTAAAACCAGAGTATAAAGCAGCTGTGCAGAGACTAATTCCAAGCAACCATGTGTGATTTTTTGTGCCTTCTTCCCTCTCAGGAGACTCACATGTTTGGTATTTTGCACAGAGATGCATTTTTATGGTAACTTGTTGAAGGTTTTTTTAAGCATGAAATGAGATATTTTTGAATTTAACCTCAGAATTATTGCATCTAATTAAGAAGACTATTGTGGATAATGAGAGCCCAGAGAATTGCTTTTGTCACTGCAATGAAGCATCAGTCCATAACCCCTACGGTACATATATATAATCACTGAATGAATTCATGCTCCATTAGCATTAGAAAACTGTTTAAAATATACTTTGTGTACTCTTTATTTTAACTCAGTTAAAGACATGACAACAGAGATCAGAAGCACGAAAGACACGGATTGTCAGGCTGTGTGATTTGCCAGGAATGTTCTCTCAGAACATATTCTCTGATTATTTTTCCAGTCTGGTTTTAATTGAATCAATTGATGAGTCTTTCATCACTTCCCTTGGGAACTGTTCCATCATCAGGACAGGCTGCTTCTAATCCTCAGCTACAATTTACTTTTGTTCACCCCTTTCCATCATCCACCAAACCCAGAAAGAGATGATCTTCCTCCACGCTGGTCACAGCCCTTTCCCATGTGGAAAGCATTGCTTTTAATGGACCTTAAAATTAAAAGGCTTTTTTTTTTCCTTCCTTGAATTTAGTGCAGCTTTGGGTTGCTTAAAGGCTGTTAGGAACTCAGTAAAGAGACCTCACACATCATTGTTTTTCAGGTTTGGGGTTTTTTTTTCAGAAATGCAGAACAGTGGTTGTTGTATTCTTACATCCTTTGTGACAACCTTGTGGGGTCTTTTATATGAAAAGCATTTAAATCCCAGGGACCAGCCCTTAATGGTTTATTTCACAAGCTTTGTGCTCTAACACACAGAACCCCCAGCAGTCTGGCACAAAGCTATTGACACCAAGGGAAATGCTCACATTGTCTTTGCAGGGTCAGAATCAGGCTTTAAAGGTGAGATTATTTTCCACGATTGTATGAGGCTTTTTCCACTTCTAGTGAGATCAGTAGGAACAAGAACAGATCCATTGTTTTTGATGATAATGTGGTCACAAACTATACCAAGGACTCTGGGTAGCAAGAAGGAGGCGTGCCAGCTTTCTTTGGGGAGGTGTCAAAATCTCTCAGTCAATAACAAATTAATGTATGTTAATTATGTGTACAGTAATTTACACATCAGCTAAGCAAGGCTTAAGCCTGTGGTGGTGCCTCCTGCCCACATGGTGCTTGTAAACAGTGTCCTGTGAAGCTGTTAGACACAGTATTAGTGCAGGATGTGTCATCAAGGTGACATTCAGAATAACAAACTGCTTGTCCAACCTGCCTGCTCCCAACAGCCTCACCTTTAAGGTTCTCTGTCACAGGGCTCTGGGTTCTAATGACCCCAAGAAGCTGGTGGATACTCATAGCCCCAGATGTGCCACCTTCTCTCCAACCTACGTCCTTTTTAATGCTGAAATGAAGAAAAAAACCCACATTGCATTAGGAGTTCTTCTTTCCTACCAGCCACCCCTCAGGCCATTGATTTTTTTCTGCTCTTCCTCTCTTTTCCACTTGTCCCATATATTTGGAAATTACACAATATAGACATGAATAATAATAACACATATTAATATTTCAGCTGGTTATTGCCTGTGTGGCATTTCAACAAGCCCAAGATATTTTAGCACTTATGTCAGGTATCCATACTCTCAAAATGGGATAATGGGAAACATTCTGTGCTTTGGAAATTCCTCCTTTTAACTGTATGAGCTCCCTGTTAGTGTGGCTGGCTCAAGAAACCTACTGTAATAATTCAGCCCAGGCTCTGGGATTGTGGTTTGTTCTGATGGCCATTATTATTTATGTCATGCACACCACATTTTTAGAACCATATTGCTTTTGCTCATAAAAGCCACATGGCTATAAATCTAAAGTGTTAAGGTGTCTCCAAGGCTGGAATGTAAAATCAGTCTCAAGTCAAGAGTATTCCCAGTGTCAGAGGACTTGGGTGACAGCAGGCTCATTTTCAAAAGGATCTTCCATTTTTTTTATTGTATCCTACTGCTCCTCTAAACACTGAAATTGTAGGCAATGCTCCTTTTGTGGCATTTGAAAGTTGAGTGACTATCACTCCTGCAGAATGTAATGGCTCAAAATGCCTCCTTGGGGGTGAAGTCAAGAATACTAAATGCTGCAGAAAACCATGGAGAAAATGGAGCTTAAGCCACAACTTTTCATAGGAGGGATCTGATCCAGCATGTCTGCTTGAGCTTGATAAGTGACCTCTGGACCAGGAAAGGAACTGTTCAGGATACATTTCTGCAGTGTGCCAGGCTTGTTTGGAGATTATTGTTTCTTCTGAAGGGGAGAATGAAGTAGGCACCAAGTCTGTGTTGTGTTGGCAGATTAAATTACAAATTCCTAAATATTTGATTGCACGTAATAGATTTTTAGGAGTTCAACTAAAGGTGAAAATGCTTGAAGAAAGATAATCATGTCCACTGCTGCTTTCTCTCTATAGCTTATCCTTTCCTACGCTGAACATGTTTCAAGTGACAAGTTCCAAGAAATAGTGGAATATCTCCATAAGTGTGCTGAGGACTTCCAAGAAGCAACGAAACTTGACACACGGAGGCAGATTTTTATTGACCTCTTCCGAGTTTGTGATCATGGAAAGGTAGGCAAAGCAGCTCAGCCTAATTTCAATGTGGGCCTGCTGCCAGTTTGGTATTTCTCTGGGTCACTGCTTGCTTTTTCTTTTCCTCAACTCTAGATCCTCTCTTTGTGCTTACTCAGCAGTATTTTAGAGAACAATAGCTGCTGCACTGTTGTTAAATTCATAGTTCTTAGACACAGAAACATCCAACAGCCTATTAACGGATGGCTAATTAGAAACTGAATTACCTAAACTGATGACTTGGGACTGAAGTTTGGTGATTCTGGAGAAGAAATTAACCATGGCCTTTAATTCTAAAAAATTACCTGCTTCCACAGCATGTTCAGAATATTTAAGTGCTAATTTATCTATTCAGCCACATTTCAGCAAAGCTAATCTGATGTAGATTGACTTTAACAAATGTGCACATTACTTCAATAATCACATATATTGCATTAATTATATTGCATTACTTCATAGATCTGAAGGGCTTCTATCAATAAATCTCATAGTTAAAATTTAAAATGCAAAATAATCCACCTTTACAGCCTCTCTGAGAACAGTACTGTGAATTTCAGCCACATTTTATGGACAGGAAATTAAAATACAGTAAGTCAGTTACACAGCTGGAAATGAAACTCAAAAGTCATAATTTGGTTTTCAGCAGCTTTAAACTCTATCTATCATCCTCTCAGTACACCTGCATCTCCATTAAAAAGCAAACAAAAAAAGTGCTAGACTCATTAGAAAACCAGTAAATAGTAAGAACTGAAGAATCAACGGCATAAACTATTGCTAAAAACTTGGGCTTCATCCAAAAAGTGTGGTACTTGTTATGAGTACCCTCAGTTTGGCAGTTGCTGGCTCCTACAGAGCAAGCAGTTGCCCTAACCTTAGTTTTCTCCCCTACATAAATTTTATATTCCACCCAGCACTCCTCCAGCTATGCTTGCAGAGCCTACCCAGAGTGAACTGTGCTCTACAATGTCATGCTAATAATGTCATTACTGCCAAGAGAAAGGAATTACAGGGCTCATTTCAACACCAATAGTGTGTTGTAGAGAATAGCAGGCAAGCTGCTGTTTCAGGGATGAGGGAAGAAATGTGTCTGCTTCCCAGCTAGGAGACATTTGACTTTCCTAAGGCTCTGTCAAGAAGGGCTGTGATGGATCCTCCTGGCTTCAAGGATATAGAAACCTGAGTCCTGTCTTTGCCGTGGATTTCCAAAGGATCCCTTCTTTCCTTTCATGTTTTAAAGTGACTTTCTTCCTATTATTTCTGTGGCAGTAATCACCATCTCCATGCTGCTAATCCCAGTGGAATCTCAGAGGCAAAGAGCCAAAAATACTAACACAACAGGAGTGAGCAGCTATCAGCAATGACGCCACTGCTGCAAAAAAAAAAAAAAAAGATCAGAGCACAGAGTTGTGGTTTCCAGGCTCCGAGGTAGCCCTGCCCTGCAAATTGAGTTCACTAAAGTGTCGTGTGGGCTACGCAGCTCTTTTAAACTTGGCCTGGTTTCTTTTGTAAAGTTCTACTGTACCCACAGGGGAGATAAAATGCAAAGTAACCCAAGGACTTCTACCACTTGAATGTGATCCATTACCTGTAGAGCCCATTCTGCAAAGCACAGCAAAGCAGTTGTTTCAGTTCCTAATTTCCATTTGTTTGGTAGCAGGCAGTTATTCCAGTCTGCATGGTGAGTGTGGCTGGCTGCCTCAATGAGCTGCAATTAGGGCCAGGGAGCTGAGAAAGCAGTGTTTAAATTACAGTCAAATTAGAAGGTATCCACATGATCATTATTATGATTTCAAATGCATGCATCCAGAAGGATGGCAGCTCAGAAGGACAGCCTGGACTATCCACTGCAGCAGAAACTTCCCAAGACAATCCCAGAACACAGTTGGATCACTGCTAGAATACCCCAAAAGGCAATGGCTCTGTGAATTTTTAACTTATTGTCCCTGTGCTCACTTGTATCAGTTTATTTTATAACTCTTCATTAATTTCCAGGGAGGTTTTAAACAAGGGATTTTAAAATTAAATTTAATTTAGTCAGAGATTCGTTTTCAAGCCAATGTAGTTTGAGGCACCCCTGATTATCTTTCTTGCAGTACAGCAACAACAAAGTCTGCTGTCTCATGACCTTTTTTAAGTGTCTGTTCTACCCTCTTGCTCACTAACAAGCTCATTGTAGGGTTCAGGATACACACATCACATTTCCAGAAAAACAATCAAATGGTTAAACACTGACCTATCCCTGATTAAATGGCAAGTCTGGTTTAGTCTGTGTTGCCAAAGGAATTACTCACAGGTCACAGAACATTGCTGAAAACAGCTGAGAATCATCACCTGCCAATATCTAGGTGACAAAAAAATTAGGTCAACGTGTTTCAATTCCCTGGGCACTAAAGCTGCCCTGAGTTTTGGGCAGCTGTACAAACACAGACAGATTTCTGTTGTGGAGGGGAGAGGCTGTACCTGCCCTGCTCACAAGGTGCTGCACGAAGGGCAGGTGGGCAGGAATCTGTCATAAGCCTCCTTAGTCACACACCAAGTGCAAAGAAAAGTCACCTTTTCTACTAAATTTAGGAACTGGGGAAAATAGCACAGCTGGGGAGAGGAGTTGGAAATGGTTTCTTGTTGTAGTGCTCCTCTCTTCTATAGGTGACTGTACGGTGACATTTTCCTCCCAGGGTAAGTTGTAAGGAAAAGTGTCCTGAAATAACAGGAACCCCTGCTAAAATGGCAAATCTGTGTAAATTGGAAATGTTTAAATAATTAAATAAATCCCTATTAATATTTGACAATTTCAGCTATTTTATCTATTTTTATATATATACCTGTTTTATAGAAAAATAAGCTTATTGGATCCAAATAACAAAAAACTCCTCAAGAATTTGAGTTATCTAAATCCTCCAATTATATTATTTTAATATGACAAAAAGGTAACTGAATCCCAAAACAACATCCTTATTTTCTTTTTAATAATATCTCATTCATGTATTCCCATTTTAATGAAGTAAAATTATGCATTAGTACTACAAAGTTCAGGGCAACCAGCAGATGATTGTGACGAGTAACAGCTGAGGAAATCTGAATGGAAAATTAGGTGTATGTAATGGAAATACTGAATGGAGGATCCAAATATTCCACAGTGATCTGGGAACACCTTTAAAACATTGTGTGTGTGCATCTCCTAAATGGATCAGAGCATGATCTGATATATTCAACTGAAAGACAAATAACAAGAAGAAATGTTTGCACAGGGGCGTGCAAGGTATCTGTATGTTAATGTCAAGATACTGGGAATCAGGACCTACATCTTGTAAGTTTAGGGACAGAATTCTGTGATGACATTTGTTGTTCCAAACCCACCCATAGCTGAAATTCAATCCTGACTTCCAGCATTTTTTTTTTACCAGCAGTAATTAAATTACCAGATACTGAAGCACTAAAATTGTACCAGATGGCTTCTTACATTTCAGTTCTGGTCCTTTCTGCAGAACTGGCAAAACCCCTTCCTTGTAGAGGAAGGTGCTGCTGTACCAGCAAATGTGATGTGTTCACTTAGCTCCAGCATTAACTTCACCAGTTGGTGAGATGTGTATCTCTGGGTTGTTTCCATATCCTCTGTTTTTAACTACTGCTGCCAATAATTACAGTTTCAGGTTATAAACAATGCAGTCATCTTGAGCTAATTTCCAGAAAAGAACAGCAAAGTTCTTCCTTTATTTCTTTAGTCTAAGGGCAGGCAAAGTTCACAAGAAATTAAAAGCCTGGTGAAATTTGCATTTTGCAGTTTTTAATCTAAGAACAAAATGTGAAAAGGAAATCAATAATTCAGATGGAAAGCTATTCACTACAAATAATGAACTTAAGTAAATCTGTTTCCAAATTAACTACTCTATTTCACTAATGGGAGGGAGATTACAAAGGTGGCAGGACTTAAATAATGGCAATGGGAATATATCATAAAATGGAAAACTTGCAATCATTTAGTTTGCTTTACTTTTTAAACCCCACAATTTCCTGATTGGAAATGACCCATTTCATTGCCTTTTCCTGAGTTTATCGTCTGTGTACACTCACCCTGAGCAACTAGGATTTAATAAACTCTGCACCTTCCTCTGCAGTGGAACTGCTGATACCTCTCTCACCTCTGTGGTCAAATGTCTATGAATTTTTAAAGGAAATTAGGGAGGTTGTCATAATAGCTCGGATTTTTGGACTAATTATGTTTCCAGGCCAATACATCACACTTCAAAGGAGATGAAGGGGCACAAAACCAAACTACAATGTGCAGTCACTGAAGTAACACAGCACAGCCCATAATACATGGAAATTCTTCCATGGTACTGTCAGGCAATCAATATCTGTCCTGAGAGTATGAAGTGTTGAAGCTTTGATCTTTACACAAAGAACTCCTTTGGCAGAACAGTTACAATTTTCTCACTGTAATTTGTCAAGGACATGGAAAAGGAAGAGCCTGCAAAGTAATATGTGTGGAGAGTTCCAGTTCAGCCCAGAAGAAATTTTTGCCTTTATGAAATAAATTAACTTCTTTGCAATTTGTAGTGATGTTCTGGTAATGGATAATTATCAGCCACAGGTAATTCTTGGCTGATGGTGCCTTTGTAGTGCTGCAAATGTTGATGTAAGTCAAAGAACCACAGGAAAAACCCAATAATTGTAATCTTTTTGTCTAGGTTGGTGTCTTGGATAGACAAAAAATACTGGCCCTGCTGAGACACTTCTATGACAGAAGGTCTGCGAGTCATAAGTGGGAACTCTGGAACCCCAGAGAATGTGAGCACATGGGATGTTTCAGTTGTGGTTAAAACACTGGGAGTCCACACAAGGCTGGATGGTTCAGATATGTTTTATAAGTGTTACCAGAAATGGACAGAGCCCAAAAAAGTGACCCAAATGACTGCTATGACCTATACACCAGAATTTGCAAGCACATTTGGCAAACTGTGATGTAATGTTCAGAAATGCTTCAGCATCCAAAAGTTTTCCTTGCTACAAAATTCTGAAGTACTTTTTAGGAAATAGAATTAAAGAAAGATTATTTCTGAAATTATTATTAGAAGTTAATTTTGTGTTTGCACTAAAATACCTCCAGAAAGAAAAAGAAAAAACAGAGGGAATCATCTGCATGAAAGTAAAATATTTTAAAGATATTGGACATTAATTAATTGCTGAGATCAAATGCAAGGTGAATTACATCCCTCCTTCTTAGTGTAGAGAATGATGAAATATTTATTTCAAAGGAAAAGTGGTGTAGTACTTAGCCAGAAGAGTAGATCTCTGCAGGCAAAGACATTATTCTGAAGTTTTGTGTTTCTGAGATGTGTCTTTGCAGAAGATACTTTCTGGTAGTTTGTATTTACTTGGCATTACCTTTTTTTCTTTAAATTTTCTTATGCAATACTAGAGAAGATAAAACCAGTAGACACTATCAGATTACACATATTTTTTCTGTTTTAGGGCCAATAACTGATCTGCAAGATATTAATCTTATGGATTTCTGGGGAAGCCTTGGTGTTTGTGAGGAAGTTTGTGAGGAAGTCAGTGAAAGTTTGATCTGGTCTGAAACGGAAATTTCTGAGGGAGAGATTTTAGGATATGAACCTATAGATGATGATAGGCAAGAGACTGACAGAATGAGCACCAGTGTTACAGAAGAAGTTGTTGAAGAAATGGACATGAATGGAACTGAAACTGGAGGAATTTCCAAGGAGGAAAATGAAGTAGCAGAGCCAAGTGTTTCTGAAGTGAGGAAGGAAGGTGAGGATGCTGTGTCAGCAGTGGACAGCACTGGCCTTGAAGCTGCTGATTTGGATGGAGAGCATGGATCTGAAAAACCAGAGGAATCCATCCTGGGTAGTGAGCCTGAGACAGAAACAAAACCAGAAGAAGATTATACCTCAGACAGAGAACCTGGATCAGAAGGGCAAGTTAGTCAAGAGGACAGTGGAGTTACAGGGATATCACCTGAAGGTACAAGCACAGCCTCAGGAGAGGGAGCTGTGACAGACACGGATGCCACTGATTCCCAACAGGCTGTGAAAGAAACCTCTGCAAGCAATGAGAGCCAGTCTGACCAACAGACAAGCTCAGAGATAAGACTGCATGACCAGGGTAAAGTATTTTCTTTTTTCTGACAGACTTTAATGAGATTCTATGTATATGTTTAGATTGGTTTAACTACAGGGTGTTTTAAATCCATTTCAAAACCATGTGAGTGATTTCTGAGTAGAGAAGACCATAAGCTTTGCTATCTTCTCAGCATGGTGTTTTCTGCCAAGGTTTCAGAGCTTATTCCTCTCACAGGAGGCAGGTGAGTCACTTTGCTGGTGATCTGTATTCAAGGCCCTCAGCAGACACTTTAATTCAAGTAGGGACTTTGTGAAGCAGCAGCATTTTTATAATAAGGAGAAACTTTATGTTCTGTTTCACTCTGTAATATTACCATAGCAAGACAGGAACCTGAGCATATTAAATCTAGAAATTACTTAAATAACTTTTAGACTGTGACTGCCTATAGGGAGATGAGCTATGAGATCATCTAGCAGGAACCTTTTATTTTAATCTCTCACTGTGTTTCCAAAGGATGATCCTACTTCATTGTCTACAAAGGCCTTTGTTCTAGGAAGGCTGTGATCAGACAACTGTGTTTCAAAGAGGTATTTTCTTAAACATTCTAGAAGGGCCAACCTCCTTGCTAGCACTCTGTGAACACTCTTGTGTCTCACAGTTTAGAACACTGCAAGAACTGGGCCTGCATTGTGTGAACAATCCAGTGACAGGTTCACATGTAAAGCTGATGGTACAGCCCCCTGGGACCTACAGCTTTCTGTGGTAACTTCCAGTGCACAGCACTACCCTGTCCTTCAGTCAGTCCTTGGATGTGCCTCCTGTCTGTCTGGGACAGCAGTCCCTCGGTGTGGTCTTTGTCTCAGACAGCCCCCTGCTGAGTAACAGCAATTCCAGCTCACCTGTAGTCAGGGTTTGACCTGGCTGCAGGATGGCATCCATGCCAGACTGGATCTGCAGAGCTGCTATTAGAGCTCTATAAGTAGATTAAGGCCTTTACTCAGCATGGAGTCAGTCTGTATTCAGCTGTAATTTCCCTGGATAGGAAGTGCAGGATTGAGGGCTGTGTTGATAGCTGCCACGTGGTTGGCTTTAGGGCAGCATTTGGCTTCCTGTGACACACTGTGCTTTCTGCCTTTCAGACGCAGGTTCCAGTGTGGCAGAGATTCAGAACCGTCAGGATTCTTTCAGCTTTGCTGCAAGCTGCCTCACCCTGCCACAGTTTGTACAGCTCATGGACAATTTTGTTGATGAAGACATTTCTCTGCCTACTGTGAAGAGGCTTACTGTATTTATCAAAAGAGAATACAAACAGACAGAAGAGGAAAAAATTAAACAACGAGAAAAAGTAAATATTGATAAGTTTTGCTGATCCCATGTCCAAACAAAAACCAAGCAAATGCCCACAAACACTTTGCAAAGTCAACTGTTAATCTGATGCTGGCAGAGCTCTCCACTTGCAGCCTTGCATCTCCTGTTCCTTCAGGAGACCTTTTACCCCTTTGTCTTCATATGGATGCTCCATCCCTAGCCCTCAGCTCTGGAAGTGATGACAGACTCATCCTGTTAGAGGTTGTCTGTCTGTCCTAGAGTCGGACTCATTGAGACAACAGTTGATAGTTAATTGTGAAAGAGCCCAAAACATTCCATTCTGCTTATTCACCTTTATAATAGCCAAGAACCTGATCTCTGACCTACTGCACTGGCATGTACATAGGAGGTTGTGGATGTTTGGGGAGGATTTTAAAACAAGTGTGTTTGGGTTTGTTATGTGCATGGCTGGATGTGAATGTGCACAGGCTTACTTGGTTTTAAGTTACAAGGTACTCTTGCCATGTGTTGTAAAAAAATATTCTCCTTCCTCATGCCCAGCATCAGTTTGCCTCATATCACTTCAGGTCTGTTTTGTGGTGCATTTCTCTAGCTGTGTTTTCCCCAGACCTCCTTCTGGTTTCCCTCTGTGCTGCTGACCTAATTTGAATGAGATATTGGATCTGACGGCTCCATAGTCCTCACTGAACACAGCACACACGGCCAGGATTTTGGCCTTTGAGTGAATTCCACTCCAGCCAGTTATCCCTCTATGCTGGGTTTAGAGGACAAATGGTAACGTGTTTGCTTGGAGCCACACACTTCAGGGCAGCACCAGCAAAATAACAGTGTACAGAAATATGAACTGTCACATCTCTGGATGTCAGTGACAAGGCTGTGGTTAGCTCTTGCTGGGGAGACATTTGTGTTCTGGGAAACTTGCACTTACCTGAGCTGACATCACCTTAAATCCAGCACAGGCTTAATTTGTTCACTGTGAAATAACTCTCTGCAGTGCTGGTCCTACTTGGTAAACTGAACTGTCACCTGTGTTTAGTGTTTCTAAGTTATCTCCCAGGTTTAATGATTCATCTCTAGGTCTGAGCCATGTATATATAGATTTGGCCTGGCCCATAGGAATGATGTGATTGGCACAACCACTGCAGAATTTTGAATTTTTACACTTCTGGAGTGTCCCCATTTGTGTAGTGTCCAGCATCAATGTCCAGGAGTTATCAAACACCAGCTGTTCCTCTGCTGCAGGTTCGCCGCATGTCTCACGTGGCGCAAAGGAAACATCTTTTGGAGGCACTGTTTGAAAAGTGGGACAGCAAAGCATGTGGGTCTCTGGACCTGGAAGAGGTGATTGCTGTTCTGAGCACATTCAAGGGACATGAGGGAAAAGAGGCCTTGATGAAGGGTAAGGAAAAATCTCTGCTGAGAACAACACAGGAGGCTTCAACCATTCAGTGGCAGGGCTAATGAGGCTGTTGCAAGCACCAGTTTGGTTTTGCAAGCAATCATAAGCATACACAGTATGAGGTGTAAAATGGGAAGTAACAGTTACCCAGACCTATTTGTTAATGCATTGCTCCATCCTCTCCTCCTGTGTAAGAATCCCAGGCAGAGAAGGAGCTCAATGGTTTAATGGCACTGGGATGAGTTGAAAAATTATTTCAGCTGTAACATGCAATGTATACATGTGATATGGCAGTGAAAAAGCACACATAAAGCCTGAGGACATGTTTGCACTTTTAGTCCGGTCCATCTGTGTTATCCAGCTATTTTTAATAGATACATTTTGCTGTGCTTCCAGCAGAAATGTACCTCACAGGAGTGAGCAGCTTTCCTTATAGATCTCAAATAGCCTGTAGTTATTCACACTGTCACACAGCTCTTATGAATTACAGAGCAGCCTTGAATATCACTTCTCTGTTGGTTATTTCACTGCATAAACTTAGCACATTTGGTCCTTGATAGAAAAGGCTTCAGTCCAGCAGAAGTGCTACAGGTTCACCTGAACCTGTCTGGCAGCCTTGTGCATATTAACATGTGGGCAATAAGGTGCTCTGAAACACAGTATTAGCAATTAAGAACATGACTGCATGTGTGCTTGGGTGGACAGGTCTGTTTTTTTCATCTCCATGCTCATCTTCATGTTGCTCGTTCTGCTGCAAATCACTAAAAATGGCTCACTTTGGCAACCACCAAAAATCTCTTTATCCTTTAGCTCACTGAAGGCAGCTGGTGGGGTGGGGAGCACACCAGCATGTCACTGTTAATAATATCCAGGCTGTCCAGCCAGGAGAAACTGGCAGTTCACTGCTCTCTTGCATTCAAAGCATGCCAGAACGTACCATGGAAATATGGAAGGACACAGTCCCTTCCATGAAGGGCTCATAAACTAAAGGACAAATAAATAGAAAAGGAGAATAGCAAAATCAATACCACCTAGCAGCAGCATGAATTATTTCTAGCAGCCTCAACCTAATCTCTCAAGGGTGTGAGACAAGCAGGTTTGGGGGAAGGGTTCACAGATATTGCACTTCTCCTGGATGGAAACACAGAGTAAAAAGTGAGTAGAATTATTTGATTATCCCTGCAAGTGAAAAGTGTAACATTAGATATAAAGGGGAAAATAATTCATTATGCTGTGGCTCAGTAGTGAAGGAAGTGATCATAGCACATTCAACTTCATGTCTATTTTTTTTTCTGTATCTCTTTCTTCAAAGTGAGGAGAAAGTGGAGGTAAAAATCCAAATATTTTATATGATCAAAAAATTCTCCATCCTAGTTCTGTCAGAAAATCAGAAATTAAATTAAAATACTGAATGTTCCTTAGATGATGGGCTGGATAAGACAGCATTAAGCATCATGGCCCCACTGTAATTGAGGCCAAGTTAGTACTTGCTGCTTCTTCAGCTAAAATCTGTGATAATGATGATAAAATGGTTTGGATTGGAAGGCACCTGTAAAGATCATCTATTCCAACACCCTGCCATGAGCAGGGACATCTTCGGGTCCAACAGGATTTGAAAACAGGATGCAGAAAGAATGATGGAAGCATCAGTCACAGAGACGGCATGAGCCCGGGGCTCCCGGAGCCAGGCAGCGCCTGCACGTTGCTCAGGCTGTGCAAGAGCACCCCCGTGAGCCCAGAGCCGGGGCTGGGCAGAGCCTGCCCGCGCTGGGACAGCTCTGACAGACCCGCTGCGGAGTTAAGCAGCACCAGGAGAGAAACCAGGGCTGTGCGGGATTCTTTGTCATGGGAGGGAAGCAGGCATCTAGAGAAAAGGATGCATCCAGTCTGGAAACTGGAGATTACCGGGCAGTGTGCCCACTTCCATGTAGGAGACAGCTAAAAGAAGCCTAGAAGGATAGGCTGCATGGACTCCACCCAAAGCCTGTTTAGGTCTTGTTTGTTTCCTATTTTGCAAAACTGATCAATCAACTAAATTTTCCCTCTTATTTTCTTTTTTTCTTCTACTAGCAAAGGAAGAGCTTTTCTCCCGATACCCACAGCTCAGTAAAGTGGGGAAGATAACCCCAAAGGCATTCCAGATTTTCCTTGAATTAATTGCTTCCAAGTTTACTGGCAATGAGGATGAAACTATGGATAACTTGGTGAGTTTCCTGACCACAAGTGTGGAACAAAGTCACATCAAGAGCTTGCAAAGCTCAGCCAGGAGGAAATGGCTGCAGGATATCCAGAAAGCGGCTGAGACCAGTGGAACAAACATGGAACCAGTGTACAAAGCAGTGATCAAGGCCCTGTACCAGGTAGGCATCCTTGCTCTCCCAGTACTGAAGGAATCTCAGGGATAATTTTGTCTCACTTATGGAAGACCTGATTCAAGGCAGATCTGGAAATCCATAGTTGTAGTTTTGGAGCTTCTGAAATGAAACACACCAGAGTCAGTTTGGGAAAAGATGGTTAATTTGTAGTAGAAATAGTTTCATTTTTAGTTTATAGCTGCAACTTTAGCTGTTTTTCTCAACAAAAAAGCCCTCTTCAAAGCCAAACTTCTCTCAGTGTAGCTGAAGTGTTCTTGCAGTATTGTCTAGGTTTGTAAATGTGGCAACTCTGGTACTTGTTTGTTTTTTTCTTAAAGAAATCTCCTATTGGAGAAGAAATCCATAGGACTTTTTCTTAGGCACAGATTATAGTTAGGGATTATTTTTCTATTTACTCCTTTCATTAGCAACAGGGAAAAGGAAATCAGTTTCCCTTGCCAATCAAAATACCGAGTGTTTGTGCTTGTCACAGAGACACAGCCACGTCATGGGGTTGGTGACACACAAACTCGGTGACCCAGAGCAGCATCTCAGCAAAAATTAAACAATTGCTAAGTGCATTAATTAAGTGCCAGTGGCTAATATACAGACTGTAATGGGGAATATTTGGTTGCTAGGACATGGAAGCCCACGGGAATAACAAGACAATCAGTGCATACATTGCCCTTTTGGAAGAGAACCAGCTCTCCCCAGAGCAGGGACAGGTTCTCCTGCGCTACGTGGCCTGTACCACAGACAATGCTCCCTACATCCTCAACCGAGTACTGCACAGAGACATGAAAGGAATCAGGTAAGAGAAGCTGCAAATACCTGTTCCTTTTCCTCTAAACTGCTTGGAATGTATGGGGCAGTGTTTGGGATACTCTGAGGTTTGGGAAACTGAGGCTGATAGTGTACTCCAGAGAGGAAATCTCCCAAGAGTCTGGTGTAGAATGATCCAATATCCTATATGTATTCCACATGTTCTGCTTAGAACTGCTCTGTTTGGGATTTCACTCCTTTCCTTGGGGAGATTAGCTCACAGTCTAATAAATCTCATCCTTTAGCAAATGTCTGTAGCATTGGGCCTACATTTTCTTCTTTAAAAATTAATTCCCTTATGCCAGTTTATATCCACAGGATATTTTTGAGAACAATGCCTTTCCTTCCCTAGTGTTTATGCTATAAACAGCTTTCATGCTTCTTCACTTGTCATTTCCAAAAGCCAGACATATTTGTCTCTTTAAACATTGCTGCCTCTAACCTATTAAATGTAACTGCTGCTTGCTTCTGTATTCCTTTTCATTCCATTCATTAGCTGATGTTTTTAAAATGTCCTAAGGATGAAAAGTGCCTCTTTATTACCACTGCCTTTGGGATGCAAGTGGTAAATGTGGTATTGCTGAGTGTGGTCAGAGTATGAAGCTCACACCTTCCTTCTCTGATGCCAGAAAACAGGGAGAGATCAAAGCTGCAGTATTTACTGTTTCACTAAAGGTTTTCTGCTCCTCCTGACAAAACCTCGTCATAAATTTATATTTCAGCTTTGCAGCCATTGACCAGGGAAAGCCAATCTATGTTCCAAGAGTTCAGCACCACGGAAACATTCACTTCTGGAGCTCTGACAACCATGAGGAGGAGAAGAAAGGTTCACTCCTGGTGCTGCCCCTGCATGATGCTCATTGGAGAGTTTTTGGTGTTCTAGGACTTGACACTCTTCGGGACCAGAGTCATACATCCATCTTTCTGACCCATGAGATCACTTTCTATGAGGTGGGCACCATCAGAAAGCAGTTTGTTACTCCAGCCTGCAAAAAAACTTGTAAATTTTACATGTTTGTTCTGAGTAAATGTAAGATGTACAAGTAAAAAGATATCTGTGGGTCCCCTTCTGCAGTATATGGTGAAAGTGGTGTAAGGAGACCACCTTATCAGTATCCTCCTGATTAGCATCTTATCTGAAATTTATTATGAGGTATCACTTCATCAGTAATTTATTTAATCTTCTCCTGACTAGGATGTTAATTGACCTTTTCTGCAAATCCAAAGATAGCAGCTTTTATTTCCTGAAGCTCTCAATCTCATATTTGTGTTCATTTCTATAAAATGACACAAAACCTTACTTCTTATGTGGTGGAATAATTAAAAGTGACAGCTCTCCGGATTTCTTTGGGATGCTCTTTGGGATCAGCCTCACTGTGGATGCATCATCTGGGCAGCAGGGAGCGCAGCAAGCCAACCTTACCAATCCATTTGGCTATTTCCACTAAAAATCAGCTCTGTCTGGTTAAGGACTTGGCTGTGACTGGGTACTGAGTACTTCAGGGCATCATTTGATAAGGGACATTTCACAGTCACTTTTCCGCTTTACAAATTCTGATTAAAGCAATTTGTTACAACATGAACATTTTCCCAGCTTTTTTCTCCAAAATTGTGTGAAATTGTCTGGCTCACTTGGAGGATTCTGCTTTCACAGGGAGTTTGCCATGCATTCAGCAAAGCCTACCACCACATCTGCATGCGGGAAAATGTCCTACAAGTGGCTGTCACTGCTCTGGACTGGTTGTATCCCAGGACACCCAGCATCCACGCTGTCACAATCTATCTGGTGGAACCTGGCACAGACAAGGTACTGCAGAGAAAAGCTCTGGAATCATCAGGGGCTCAAAGGCTGCTTTAGAGAGGATATGCCATCTCCAGCTGCCTGTGTTTTACCAGTGGTTTTATCATTAAAGCTGAAACCTGCACAAGATTCTTGTGCCTGCTCATGCAACAAAAGGGCTACAAAGGTAGAGATGGAAGATTCCCTCTGTAATGGAGATCCCTCTTCATTCTTTTCATCCTTCCATGTAAAAGAATTCAAAAGCACTACTAGTAGAACCCTTTCTCCATATGAAAAGGGTGTATTCTCCTACTTCAGCGCTCACTGCTGCATAGCAACCAATAGAGCAGAACCCCACACCCATCCATCCCTTCATCCATCCATCCATAGCTTTGCTGTCTGGGACTTCCACTAGGGAAAATGCTTCTCTCTGGAGATCCTCTGCATGTCAAAATTATGGTATTTTATAGGGACAAGAGAATGTTCCAGCTAATATATTAGCTCTTTCTTCTGAACTTATGTCAGCAGCCAAGATATAAATACAGCTCAGGAAGTGACTGGTTCCCAATTAGCCAGCTTGTAAAGGCAGCCCCACTCCATGCAGGTCATATTCCAGTTGTTCAGCCAGCACTCAGGCCCTGGGAAGCTTGTCACTTCATGTACCAGTGAGTTAAGAAGACAAAAAGTATATGCAATATTTAGGACTGATCCCATGTCATCCCAAAGTCTGTATGACATCTGCTGCAGTCATAATTCAGCTGCTTCCTCTGATAAGCATGGTTTATGTTGGCAGTGTTCTGTTGTCATTCCAGGCTCAGCACTGTTCCCTTGTTAGCTGCCTGATAGCCAGGTCACTCGGTCCCCTCTGTGCTTTTCATGTGTCAAGACACACTGACACAAACATGACATGAGAAAGGACTCAAGAGGATGGGAAAAAGAATGGAAACCTCTAGGCCTGTGGGTGTTCCTCAGTGTAGAGCCTGGGGTGGATTAAATAGTCTGGCTGAGGGAGATCCAGGGCACATTCTTCACCCATCTCTGAGAATAAAACTTAGCAGTGTTGGGAGATGTCTTTAAACAATCCCATTGCTCTTGAATGTACATGGGAGTTTCCTATAAGAAACCATTTCCTCCCTCTCCAAGCTTCAAAATGTCTGTTTCTTTCTTGCATGCAGCTAAACCTTTCTTTTCTCTCTGGCAGAACTATGCTTTGTGCAAGATGATCACTACAGATAACACAGGACAAAAGGAAATCCACAGGTCTCCTGTTGTTCTCCTCAGAGAGGAAAACCTCCTCAGGTAGGCTCCAGCACCTGCAATGGGACTGCTCCCCTCTGCTCCTTGACTCAACCTGCACCAGGCTGACCCACATTACCTGAAGCCCCTGGCAGAGCAGCCCTGGGAGTGTCTGGCTTCAGCTCTCTCACTATCAAGGCTTCTGGTGTGTATGCACAGGGCACTGAACTGTGAAGGGCTGAGGAGTATTTTCTCTTTGACTGTAGGCTGCAAAAACTTCTGACTTAATGCTTACCAGCTGAGCTGCCAAGGTTTGCAGGACCGCAGCCTACACTGAATGATTTTGCTCTTTAGAATAATCTGTATTTTTTCCTGGCCATATTAGTCTCATTTCCTTCAATTTTCTGTTTCCTTCCACTGCCAAGATCCTCAGACTTGTCCTTTAAGGATATCATCCTTGTTGTCAAAGTTGCTTGAGCAGCCATTTGCAGTTCCAGCAGCTGTTTTTACTTTTTATAAAACTGTCTAGAACAAATGTCAATGCAGTTAGAAACAGCAAACTGCTTTTACAGCAAGATTTGTTAAATTCTCATGATTTTCAGCAATCACCTTGACTAAGAAATATCATGTTCCCAATGCTATTTTTTCCTTTGTGTACATGCCTTGAATGCTACTTAGAGCTGTGCAAATTTCAGTTCAAGGAAACAAACTATGATTTAGTAATGTAATACCTTTATTTTAACAACAAGAGATGAATGGCATCTTAAATACGCTAAGTAAATCACCAAAACAAACCAGGATTGTAAACCCTAGCACATTTCATTTCAGAGATTACCTGTTCAAGTGCACAGACAGTTCAGAGGTCACTCTCACTTCTATCTATGGAGAACACCACATTGCAGTACCTCTCCATGACCTATCAAGACAAACTCTCGGCATATTTGATATCAGCATCGGCCAGCACAAGAAATTACCACCTCAGGAACAGAAAGACCTGCAGAAAATGCTAAAGATGGCCCAAGCTGCCTGCTCAGAGATCCTGCAGAGGTCTCTAGAGGAAAGAGAACCAACACAAGTGCTGGGTATTGTGCATATAGATATGAGATCGTTTTTTGGGGTGAAATTAGGAATCTCAGTAAAACTATATTAAAAAGTATCCTTCCTACAAGTATGGAAAGACAAATACAAATCCTTGGTATATATAAACTACTCCTGAGCAAGCCTCAGAGCTTAGCAGAGTGGAGTTAAACAGAATGGGCAGATTTTAACTCTGGCTCACAGGGTACTTGGTGCTGAAATCAAAGGTGTGAAGCAGACACCTTGTTGCCCTCAGGAATCTAGCACATAGACTGTCAGTCGGTAATGTAAGTCCTCAGTAGCAGATGTTTCTGAGCAGCTTCTTGAGAGGTTTGTTTTTGATTGCAGAGGCAGAACGTGTGACAAATGTGAGGCATGCAGGGATTCTGTTCCACCGGTTCATGCTGCAGGAGCTGCGTGAATGTGTCCTGAAACTCGGTGCTGAGAGCTTTGCTGGAATAAAGATCTGTGCAGAGCCCCCAGCTCTGGTACACGAGGTAGTTAAAGCTGTGCTGCTGCTTTTGCATCCTGACTGGAATGGCTCAGAGGAGATTGAGAGCTGGAGTCAATGTAAACTGGTGAGAATTCAAATTCTTTAGAGTTTGTTTTCTATTCTTCCTCCTCCAAGAAGACGCAGTGGAATTTCCCAAGGGGGAAATGGCAGTGAAATAATTAATTGCTTATAGATTTCCTATATGTTTCTCACGTATCTTTTATTCTGTAAGCTTTTCACAAACACCGTTAACTTTTTGTTCTCTGCATTGCAGAAACTTGATGACAATTTGATTCAGGAGATTTATTGCTTTGATCCAACTGCTTCATCTTTGCAAGTTCAAGCAGAGCTGCTGCTGGACCTCATCACTGGTAAATATCATAAACTCATTGGGAGGTTACCAGGCACGGTTCAACAATGAAACTGTGTCAATGGCAATGTTCAGCTGAATGCTTTTAAGGGCCTTACTTCAGAAATTAACTTTGATTTCACAACAGATTAAACAACAGGTAACGGGTCCTCAATATCAGCAGTCTTTTTTGGTCAATAGAAATCAACCTGTTAAATTTAGATTCACAATTCACTGCCTTCAGGAAAGGGGAGCAGATCAGCTTTGAAACCTTACAGAACAAGTGATCTCATTGTAAACGTCCTGATAAGCTTGAAGAATGAGGGTTCTTTTGGCAAGTAGTATGTAAAGACATATGAAGAATTATGCTTCTTTTGGCAAGCAAGTCTGCTTCAGACCTCTGTGCCCTGCCCTGGGGACTGACCCATCTCCAAACAGGAACACACAGTGTGAGTCCTCCTCTTCATAAACACCATCTGCCAAGTGCTCAGTGTACTCACGGGCCATAGACAGGAGCTCTTTGTCAGTCTGTCTTTTTCTGCTTTAATGAACGTGAGCTTTTTTTGGTGCCAGAGCAGTCAAGAGGCTGTTATTATTATTTGCAATATCTCTGTAAGAGAAATTACTTGTTCTCGTTGAGATCTCTCTTTTTGTGATCTAATACCAGTCTGAGAGGCCTGTTAAAAGCCAAATGTGGACAAGAGTTATTGCTTTAGCTGGGGATATTTATCAACATTACCCTGCCCACTGATAAAGAGTAAACACTTGAGGCAGTGATAGTTCCTTTTCATGTGTTCTCCTCATATATATTAAACTAATTCACTGGAAAGAACAAAACAGGCCTAGAGAAAGAACAAAACAGTTTTCTGACAGTTAGGGATGCTGATGTAATTAGATTAAAGAATGTAGCTTTGGAAACTGCAGATGTGCTGGGAGAGGTTGGCTTCCCAGGATGGAACCTATTCTGAGAGAGCAGTGTCAGACCAGGGGTGTGCATGCAGGTATAACTCACAGTTATGGGAATTCCTTTAAAATGAACATCAGGTAATGTTCATATATCTCAAATATACGTGCTGGTTTAGCATTAAAATATAGCAGTCCATTCACCACAAAATAAGATAAATTATAGTGGAAAGTCAGCACTTGACAGGTCACTGTCACAATATAGCTGTGTGCTTTTCAAAGCATCACCATTCCTGGAATTTCTGGATTCAGGGTAAACTCTGCTGAGGGGATGATTTTCTGTTCTTGTGGCAACACTGCTTGTGGTTTTGACTTTCCCTGTTGGATTTCCAGCTATTTTTTTTGTTCCAGGTGTCCCTCAAGCAGCAGAGTGGCAGCAGGACTCTGCTCCAGCCCAATACCTGTACCAGTGGCTTCACACCTGCCTGGCACTCGTGGAGATCACAAAGACCCAACACACTGAACAAAACCATCCTTAGCCCCTTTTGGCATCTACCATGCCTCCAATTAAATCTCTTAATTTCTCATCTAACCCTTGTGATTCTGGTGTTTCACATCTTTTATTAAATTAACTGTTGATTTTCTATTTTTTATGCATAGGCACTAGTATTTGTTGTTAATATGGCTTAAATCTGTTAGGGATTATTAGTTAAGATAATACGGAGTCTGTTAAGGATTACCAAGAAAAAGCAATAGAAACATTAAAGGGAAGAATTTTGCCAGCATAGCTACCTTAAGGCTTAATAAAAGTTTTACAGTTTTTAAAATTAATTCTGATGAGAAAATGAGAGGAAGGGACATCTTTATGGCTCCGAAGTTACAAGGCTCATAAATGACACAGCATTAATTTTCAAGGTTCAGTCTCCTTAAAGGACCTTTTTGGAATAATTTTAAATAAAGATGGTTAATCAGCATTTTGTAATGTTCTTCTGAATGCATCGCAGAAAAGCCTAACACTATTAATAATACACAAAAAGCTTTCTTATTGGGATAAAGCTTGAGATTACAGCAACTGCACTGTCTACAGTGAGATTTAATCTTTCCAATAACGTCCCTTTTGGCAGAATCACTTTTTTAATAACATTTTGGGAAATTAAACTCCTCTTTCAGTCTTTAGCAGGAAACAAGCGACAGGTCGGTGATGGGGGGAGGAACCAGCGTGGCTCAGCCTCGGCCCCAGGAGCGTCTCGGGGGCTTTTCCCCCTCAGGGCTTCTCCCTCCTCGGGGACCTTTCCCGCCGCTGCCCTGAGGCGCCCCCGACTCCCC
>NW_005054368.1:3783087-3796762 GCF_000277835.1 Geospiza fortis | reverse complement strand
GGGCCCCGCCGGGCCGGGCCGGGGGCAGCGCTCGGGGCGATTTGGGGCCGGCGCTGAGGGCAGGGGCGAGCGCTGGAAAACTCGTGCTCAGGGACTCGCTTGTCCCAGGTGTCCGCCGCGCGGCCTCGCTGTGTTGGCCTGACTTTAAAACTGTGTGTATTAAAAACAAGCAGAACTTGAGCAGCGGGCAGGCGCTTGAGGGTGCGGGGGTGTTGCCTGGGGGTGTTTTTCACTCTTACGGAGGAGAATCTCCTCAATGTTCCCTCACACCTCCCACTCTCGGGCACAGCCGGGGCTGCTGCTCGGTCTCCGCGGCCGGGTCCCTTGGAGCTGAGGGCTGGCTCAGGGCTCAGGGCAGCAGACAGCGCTCACAGGAATTGTGTGGTATTCCAGAATGTTGGAGTGTACCCATGTGTGGTACCCCAGAATGATGGGGTGTACCCATGTGTGGTACCCCAGAATAGGGGGGTGTTCGAGTCAATTCAGCCATACACCCTGTGGCGAGCGATGGACTCAGTGATGGACTCAAGGAAAGGCAGCTGGGCGAGAAATCCCCGATTTAGAGGTTGCTCAGCACCCAAAGGAAGTGGGTTTAGCACAGAGATGGACTTTGTCAGCAGAAGAGTTGTTTCTGTGTGGTTAATTAAACGCAGCGCGACATAATCTGACTGTAAATCTTGTTCTTTGCCATAGCACCTGTGGTTACATTGCCAGCAAAGCTTGAAATTACAGCACTGCAAACATAGGCATGGAAAGTGCTTCGTATAGACTAAAAACTAAATCCTTTCTGATTAAACAGTTGGTATGTTAAAAAAATTTCTTACTTCTCTGAGAGAGAAAACAAAAATTCCTTGGAGAACTCTGGACAAGAGGGATTTGTGTCCTAATTTAGGACAATCATTACATCCAGAAACTTTGCATGGGAAGCTGGCTGGTGTGCTCTGCTGCAAAGGCTACTCACATATAACTTCAATACATTATGTTGCTGCTGACCTTTTACTTCTCAAATGGTAAATGGCAGATCTTTAGTTTGGAATGTGCTATGTTGTAAGTGATGCTAAAGGTAACTTTTTTTTTCCTCTAGATATGGGCTTATTATGCCCAAAAAGTTGCCACAGAAAAATCTTGTTTCAAAGAAGCTCTCAGTGTTTGCAGATGAGTCAGATGAAGAGGTCAGTTCAACAATTTTCTTCTAAAATTTGCCCTGTATTCTGCAAATTTATTTGTGTCCAGCCCTTAATGGCTGCATCAGGTTTTGGCAGTCATTAGGATATGTGTCATCATTTTGGATTTGAGTGTGAAATATGATCTGTATTTTCTTTAGTACACATTACATGGCAGTGATGATTTTTTGTTACTTTCTGTCAACTCTTCCAGAAATTCAGTGCTGTTTGCCAGAGTTAACTGTAGCTTGTAAAGAGATTTCTGGGCTGTCACTGGTGAATGCCTGCAAATGGAAAGACCAGTATTAATCAACAGGTCTCACTCAAATACTAAGTGTGGTAGTTACGTGTGTTTTATCCTTTAGCTCATTCCACCCAAATTTGATGTAATTGATTTTATGATGTTCATACTGGGAACAAAAGTAAAGCTGTACAACCCAAAAGTTCTACAGCAAGAGAAGATGTATGATATTGTGTGAGAGTGTTCTTTTCTATAATCTTTAATTTTTAATTTCTTTTAAAGTATGAGATTCCAAATACTCTGTCTCTACCTGCCCCAGCAGAGGGCACTGTGTGCTGTGTAAATCCCACCTGGATGTGCTGCTGGAAGCAGGGGAAGTGCCCAGGAACAGGCTGGGATATGGGCAGGGCTGGGGTCCTAACAGAACCCTGTGCTACAAACATCTTCTTTCCTCCCTAGAGCTTCACTCCATGCTTGCTCTTCTGTGTGATCGAGAAAAACAATGCTTAATAAAGCATCAAATAATTTTGGTCAATTTCTGACTCACCAAAATATTTACTTTTAAAATCCGTTTTTATTTTCATGAACTAGCAGTTGTTAATTTTATGTCACAGAACGCCTGAATTTAGCAATTCCCAACCTGTGTGTACCTGGTTCCATTAGAAAATCTGGAATGTTGCTGTTGAAGGTGTCTGAGCTCCTGTTTTACAGGGCAGGAAAGGGCTGAGGACCTTTCTAGTGATGCCCACTCAACCCTCAACATGAAGCTGCCTCAGTGCAGCTTACAGGACACAATTGTGTTTTAAATCCCATCTCTTCCCTCACTTAGCTGTGATCCTCAGAGGTGCATCCCTCCCCTGTGGCTGTAAAGAGAGGTTTTCCTTTAGGTACAGCTGCTGGAGGTGGTAATGGAGCACTTCCCCTCTTAGATGGGATTTGGTGTCTTTCTCTGCATTAAGGATCTGACCCCACATTTTCCAGATCCCAGGAATAGACTTCATTTAATCTGTCGTCATTAAATGTTGTGTGGTAGGTTTGGGAACCTCCCTAGGGGTTGTCTTGTATTTTTTCACTTCTTCATTTTCTCTTAATATCTAAACATTGAAACAAAAGAATGAATGTTAGTAATTCTAGTAAAAATAATATATGATGCTGTCTGCCAGCTTTTAGCTTAACCTCTCAAGTATCCTCCCTTTCAGAAAAGCTAACAGATTCACTGTCAAAGTCTGTTATAAAAGCTCTTAAAAGTTGTTGTGCTCATCAGTATGGTACATACCCAGCAAAAAGTAATAATCTCATAACTGCCTTTATCAAAGAAGATTGGTTTTTTTTAACAAATCAGAATTACTTTATTAGTTCAGTAATGATTTCAGAGCTTTTCAAGATAAGGAGCAGCATTTGGGAGGGGTTTCATTTCCTGCCTGCTACCTTATCAGTCGGAACTACATCTCAAATGTCTGGAGATTATGTATTTTTAACTGAACTCTAATAAAGTTTGTGCTGGGAAATCTGCAGACCTGACTTGTCTGTGATTATATATTAGATACCAAACCTCTGCTCCCTTATTTTTAACATTACTGTGCATTTTTCACTCAGATTTTGCCTCTACTCATGCTGAAGGAATTTGGATTTTTATTTCTTGTGGTTAAGTACATTAATGGCTGTTAGTTGCTGAAGATGGTCTTTCTGTTAGTTCATAAGAAACAGAGCATCTGGGATGGAAATTTTCTGGAAATACAGTGTTGACTGGGAAAAGGTGGCTTGTCAGTCTGTGTGATGTTCATTGTTCCTTTTTACCTTTGGAGTTTAGTTGAAATTATCTCTGTGGTACAGCAGATAAAGTTTCTGGTTTGTGGTTGCACCAGAATTATCCAGTGTATGTTCCTGTACTGTACCAGTCTTTCAAAACTGATTTGTTAATACAGGATAAAAAAATAACTGCAAATAGACCTCAGTAGGTGCTAAACTCAGGAAGGAAATTGTGGAGCCAGTGTGAACAGTTCTGTGAATGTATCAGCTGGATTTGGTGGGTTCTTAGTGACCACCTACAAGATAAATGGAGTGTTTAAGCAGGCAGAAGCTGAAAATAAGCAGAAAACTCTATCTTGTAGACTCAGATCTTTAGTTTTGCTTATGGATGCTTCCATTCCCTTTGCAATTTTTCAAAGGAAAATTCTGACTAAAAGGATTTGCTGAGTAATTTATGCTGGTGCTAACCAGAGTTTTTGCAACAGTTTGCATGCCAGGTAAGACTGGGTAAAGGGGCTCCTAGAAAAGAGTTTTCTGAGGAGGAGGAAGTGGAAAAGAATCAAGATGATGTGTGTAAAATCAAGAATAATTCAGAGAAGTAAGGTGATGTTGCCATTTCTCATAATATGAACAGTGGGTTGTGTTATGGAATCACCAAGTAACTGGTTTAATCTAAACAAAAGGAAGTTGTGTAGTTAAGGTGTGGAACTCCTTGCCACAGGATACTGTGGCATGGCCAGAAATAGAAATGGAGTCAGAAATGGATTAGTCAAATTAAGGGATGCTCTTGGTGTCAAACAATGGTTCAGGTGGATCAAGGACTTCAGTTCAGGAAGTCTTTGATCTGGTTTCTGGAAACTAGGATGGAGTGCTGAGAAAAGCTATATCTGAGTACCTGACTTGTTTTTCATGTTCATTCTCTTGATCTTCTGCTAGTAGCCATGGCTCATATTGTGTGTGAATTGAGAGGAATCTGTTGCCTGATGTGATTTTTGTTTTTTAACTCCATGAAGACTGGAGTCTCATGTGCAGGTTGTACTTGCATTGTACAGTTCTCTGTGAGGGCAGGCCATAAGGATTCACTCCTAAATCCATGTACATGAGGGTGTAAGTGGCTCATTTTAGAGTGAGAAGGAGCTAAGAAATGGAGAGAACCATGAGAAATCTTAGCAGATTTGTGTAATTCATTGTTTGATTTTTTTAATAACTTTCAGTTGTGTACAAGCCGTCTCCCATGGGCTGGTAGCAGTGGTGGACTGGAGAGCCTCATTTCTCAGAGTTCCTTGATTTGCATGGATTCTATGTCCTTTCACAGGATAGGGTTAAAACGTTTTCTTTTCACAAAATATTGAACTATAAGCTTTGTGCTTCAGAAGAATAGCTTGACTTGAGGGAGGGAAAAAGTGTGAGACAGATTGCTGAGCTTATAGGGCCTTTAATAAATGGGCAGTTGATAAGTAAAACAATACAAAAGGACGGGAAGTTCTCATCTGTCAGAGCTCAGAGCACAACAGGAAATTGTCCACCATAAACCATTGGGGAAGGTGTTTGTTTTCTGTAAACTTACTGCCAGTCTGGAGAAATGGCAGATGGACTTCTTTACCATCATATGTCCAATAATGAGGATTATGTATTATGTTAGTGTTTACCTTATCTTTGTAGATCAGTGCATTTATTACATGTAGGCAGACACGGAAAACATTCTAAGCAGGGTTTCAAATATTTTGGTGGAATAGAGCTTGTTCTGTAAATGTAACTGCAGAATCTGTTTTGTTTTTCACTGAGCCCCTGCTTTCTGGAGTAGTGCAGGGGAGATTCTTCACTGCTGAGGAAACTTTTTGTTAAACCAGTGTAAGAGCTTCCCACAGAGGAAACCTTCAGGGTGACCCTCAGTGTGTCAAACAAAGGACCATCTTCTTTCTCAAGAACCAGGAGGAAATGGAGGTTTTCTGTGTAATGCTGATGTGTGTTCTGTGCTAATTTAAAATGACTGTTTATGGTTCATACTGACTCATTTATAGCCTTTACCAAAGAAGGTGTATGTTATAAAATTAACTACAGCATTGTAAATTATTTCTGAACATTAGTTCTTCAGAACTTCAGAGTTCTTCAGTGTTGAAAGCAAAGGTAAACATGAGATGAATGAAGCCAGGATTCTTGTAGGTTTTAAACTAAATAATCCACTATCTACTTCCCCCAGTCAACCAACCAACCAACCAACCAACCAACCAGCTACATAAATAAATAAGGGACTGTATGCAATTCTAGTCCAAATAATCAGCAACCACAAATTACAGAAATTCTTTGCCTTTTTTAAATGTGACACAAAGCATGTATTAGTCAAAGTTGCAAAACTTGGGAAGTTGCCAAAATGCAAAAGGATTTTTCCTTCCTATTTCTGCTTTTTAAGATTAAGAGGTATTTAATTACATAAACAAGGATACAAGTCCTGCCATTATACTGGATCTGTTTAATAAACATTATCTATTATCTATTGGTTGAGAAAAGATAGATATGTAGTTTAGGTCAAAACTAATTAAAAGAAAAAAGTAAATAAAATGCAAAGCATTTTTGTAAAAGACAGTATGATTAGAGAACATTTTCAATAGGGATCTGTTTCTTCTTAGGAAAGATTAGTATGGCTATTTTGTAGCATGCTTGAGAAATTAAACAGTAACATTTGAAGTACATGCTGTTTAGCTGTGTTCTTACTTCTGAAACTACACAACTAATGATACAAATGAGACTTGAAATAAATACCAAATCCTTGCAGAATTTTGTATTTAACTATGAATACAGTTTTTCTTTTTTCGTGTGATTGTCAGTATCTGTGCTTGTTACTGCTACATCTCTGATGGATGTGCAGGAAGAATCCAGTATTTTCTGTATCACACCTGTCTATAACTGGACTATTATATAGCTGTTTGTTAGAATGGTAGAAAGAGAATCTGTGACAATGTAATTAATTTTGTTTCTGTAATGCATCCTTCCTACAGCCAACTGTTGGGGAAAGTCTTCAGAAAGAGGCATTGAAAAAGCAAGCAATGAAACAGGTAAGGGATTATTTTTAATTTACTCTCAATGTTCTGATGGGTGAGTTTATACTATAGATCTGTTTAAATTATAGGAATCATATATTTGAAAATAGTAAAGATTTCATTATTATTATTTTGACATCTTTTCTTCGCCTCCTCCCTGTTTTTGTTTTAGACTAAACTGGAGATTCAGAAGGCTTTAGAAGAAGATGCTACAGTATATGAATATGACAGTATTTATGATGAAATGCAGCAGAAGAAGAAAGAAAGCAGTGCCAAATTGTTAGCGGGAAATGATGACAAAAAGGTCGGTACCTGAGAATGTGTCCTGTCTGTTCACCTCTGTCTGCTTGGGGTAACATGAGTGGTTAATTTGTAAACTTCAAAGCATTGCTGGGTTATCTAGGCAAGTGATACTTTCATTGTTACTTATTCTAGTTCATTTCTAGGCTCTTGTAAGGTTCTGGGATCAAAGGAAGCCTCACACTCCTTAAAAGAAGGGCAAGGCTGTTACAGCTAGGAAGACAGGGATGAAAAATGAAAAAAACGTTTATTTTCATTTAGAGTAAAAATCCTCCTAGTCAAAGGTGGGATGACTGTTTTGATTGAATGCAGCAGCCTCTCTTGGTACTGGGAAACCTGCTGTGTTAGGGGTCTGAGAGGAATGGCAGTTTGTTTTGGCTAGCTATCAGTCAGAGGGAGAACACATTAGAGTAGCTCCTGACAGTTTTCTTCCATTACCAACTTAATTCAACATCTCCATCAATCCCAATTTGTGTTTTCTCAGCCACCACAATTACCTCTCAGCATGGTAACTTTTTTCCCTTCCACCTCAGCCCAGATACATCCACAATATCCTCAAAGCAGCCGAGATTAGGAAGAAGGAACAAGAAAGACGAATGGAAAGAAAAATTCAGAAAGAGCGTGAAATGGAAGGAGGAGAGTTTGCACACAAAGAGGCTTTTGTGACTTCAGCCTATAAGAAGAAGCTGCAAGAAAGAGCTGAGGAGGAGGAGAGAGAAAGAAGAGAATCAGCTCTCGAGGGTGAGATTCACAGTGAAATAATTGCCCTGAGAAAGAAGTAGGGCCTTGTACATGATGTACAATATATTCATCTGGTGGTCTCTATGTGAGGGTTGATATAATTAAAATCAAAGAGGACCCAATCAGCAGATCTTGAATCAGATCAACCTTGGCCTGTTACTTTGCACGTGTTACAGATTGAACAGAAGAAGGTCCTCTGTTTATGTGTCAGTACTGTTTGGGTTGGTGCTTTAATTTTTGAGGGAGGGTCAGTTGTTGAAGGAAGACTTGTAAGCCTGGGGTACAGTGATGTTTCCAGTCCTTACCTCAGACATTCTGGCCAGGATCAGGAATAGATGTGAAGCACAGGATGTAGGATGATTGGCTAGATTGGGCTGTATTGGACCTCTGAAGGTCACCTGTTCCAGCTGCCTGCTCCAGGCATGGTCTGCTGTGAGGCCAGATCAAGTTACTCTGAGCTTTTTCCATTTCAGATTTGAAAACCCCCAGGATGGAAATTGCAGTTGTGAGTTGTGTGTGATGAGTATTTGTGGCACAGTAAATACAACCTCCCTTTCTTTCTCTCAGCATACCTAGATGTGACCAAACAGAGGGATCTCAGTGGATTCTACAGACATCTTTTAAACCAGCGTGTGGGGGAAGAGGAGATGCCAAAATGCAGCTTCCGTGAAGCCAGGTAGGATGTGATTCCAGCAGGGTTTCAGGTTTGAAAACCAGCACTGGCTGTTTGTGAATCTGTATTCACTGGAAGATTAGACAGAGCACTAAAACTGTGGTAAGGTAAACTGGTAATTTCATACAGCTGATCAACTGAATTATTTGGTAAATAACCAATGATCATCATCGGTGACACAGAAATTAAATAAGCAGGACAGGGGTGCTGTCTGAAAGGTACGAAGAGGACAGCTATGATTGTAATCCTTCTTGTTATTATTCTAACCTACATTTTCTTTGGTTTGCATAGTATTTAGCAATCTGTATAAGTTACACATTTTGAATCATGAGGAAGACAAGAGGTAAAATAGTGAGCATAGCAGTAAGTCATAGGAAATGAATATGCTATGAATTCCCTGTAAAGAATGTGTCTCTTCACTTTGTACTTACTCCACATTTAGTTGCATGAAAACTAAATTGAGTGTTGATACAGTGTAAAAGGAAATGAGTCAAATATATGGGAAATCCAGTGGAAATCTGAATATGTGAACATTGCAAAGCAAAGTAATGAGATGAGACTGAATTATTTAGGTGTTTAACATGGTAACATTCTGCCATGTGGATAAATGTGATGAAGGGGATATATTTTGTATGCAGCAATTGATAATTTGAGACAATTAAGTCAGGTTAAACTTCATTTGATAGAGGTTTAAAGCATAGATGTCACTAGTTAAGTGTTTGCTATCACAAATAAAATGCAGCTTTCATCAAGAAATCTGTTAGATCTGAGATTGTATTGTTAGAAAGTAAATTAAGGAAATTTCCTTTAGTGGCACATACAATTAATTCAGGGGAAACAAATTGTCCTGTAGATGGTGTTTCCAGCAAGGCTTTCAAATAAACTCAAGTGTATATTTTAATTTTGTTCTTATTCATGGTGATACAGCAGGATACAGAGAGAAAACAGCTCCATTTTTAGATCTCAGAAGTGCCCCTAAAGTAAGTCCCACCTTTGAGTTGGATTGCTAAGTAAATTACCAAACTTTTCCGTGTAATTTTTAGTCATTGTTCATAGGCTGTCCGTGCCTTCAAGCATTCAGCAGACACAGAATGTCTCTGGTGGTGTGCTGACTCATGAGAGAGCCCCACAGGCTGTTCCTGAGCTGTGTGATTAAATGGAAGAGATGTGGCTTGTGTGAGGGAACGTGGATTTCCTCATCAGCCAGAAGAGAATGGCAAGGCATAACCCCCTCAGCATTTTGAGTCAGCATTTTGCATGTAAGAATATTTGAGCTGTAAAAAGTTACTGATTTCTGTCTAGCCACAAGTGAGATCTTTAGAAATACTGGATCAAAAAAAACATGTTCCTCTCTCTGTCCACAAAACACAAAACCTGCTTCTTCTCTGGATGTTAATAGAGGACCAAACACGTAGGAAAACCTGTAACTTGCCAGCAGGCTTACACAGGAACACAAGTTAATGTTTTTTTCCTTAGATGGAGGCTGCGCATACTTTACCATAGTCATACTCTTAGATAAATTCCTCAGCTCACATTCACCAGTGAGCCACATATGGATACTTTGTGCTGGAATCCTGGAACCTGAGCCACAGACACAGATTTGCTTTCTTAGAGTTTCCAGCAGCATCTTTTGCCTAAGTCCTGCCAAAAGTCAGTTTGTAGAAAAGTCCAAGATTTCAGGCTTTTTAATGTTGTTATTCTTTTCTAATGTAAAAAATGTAGGATAAAGGAAGAAAAACCTGACACTCAGGATGAACCCAACGAAAGGAGCAAAAGCCCATCTGAAAGACAAAGAGTGAAGCCCTCTAAGAAAGAAAATAATCCAGATGCTGATACCGACCTAGGAACTGATAGTAGTGATGATGACAAGAGACACAAGCATAGTAAAGTAAATTTGAAAAAGAAGAAAAGAAGGGAGAACTCCGTGAGCAGTGAAGAGGAGGTTAAACATCACAAAAGCCAGAGGCATTCCAGGTCACCAAGCTCATCCAGTGTGGAGGAAGAGCCACGCACCAAAGCCCAAACAAGTCACCAAAGGGGAGAGAGCAGGCCAAGCAAAAGGGGAAGTGATGAACAGTACAGGGAAAAGGATTATGAGAGAAGTAGGACCCATGAAAAGGATCACCAGAGGGAAAGGGAAGAACGACACAGGCATGGGGATCACACTAATAGAGATCACTACAGGAGGAGGGAAGATCAAGATGATAAACAAAGGGGGAAGGAAAGAAAAGAGAGGGAGGGGCATGGCAGAGAATGGAGGAGGGCGAAGGAGAGAGAGGAGAAGGGCTCAGAGAAGGAACGAGAGAAAGAAAGAACCAGAAATGATAAAGATAGATATAGTGACAGAGAGAAGGAGAGAGGAGAGAAATACAGAGAAAGGGAAGATCATGCAAAGGAGAGGAGAGAGAAATATGGCAGTGAGGAAAAGAAATACAGAGAGAGGAGAGAAGGTACTCCTACATCTTTGGAAAAAGATGGGGAGAGTGATCTGGGAAAAGAGA
The DNA here is from genome assembly GCF_000277835.1 of Geospiza fortis. NCBI lineage: Eukaryota > Metazoa > Chordata > Aves > Passeriformes > Thraupidae > Geospiza > Geospiza fortis. Next base: position 3,786,356 of record NW_005054368.1, on the reverse strand, counting down.
GAAAGGGAAAAGACAGAGAGGTGGATGAGAAGGGAAGCTCCAGCTCTGGAATGTCTGAGCAGAAACGTAAAGCTGGAGAAGAAGGGGAGAAAGATGAGAAGGAACAAGCACAGAAAGCACCTGAGACCCTGAGCAAATTTGCCAAAAGAAGCAACGAGGAGACAGTGATGTCAGCACGGGACCGGTACCTGGCCCGGCAGATGGCCCGGGTCAGCTCCAAGCCCTACATCGAGAAGGAGGAGGATTGATTGATGGCCCTGGGCTGGGCACAAACACCTGGGCTGTCAGCCAGGAGGAAGGGCCACTGCTCTGCAGATCCTTGTGCAGAAAAGGTTATCCTGCCTATTTATTCCTGGCTTTCCTTTGAGAAGTTGTGTGTCCCTTAAGAGAACAACTTTTGGAGTGGATCAGTGGGTCTCTTGACACACACCCTTAGTCTGTCTGTACAGCTGAAATGTTAAATGTGGCTGGCTGTCCACCCTGCCCTTCAGTAAGCATGTCCTTGGTACATAAGGATTTTGGACAGACCTGGGAGTGTTAAGCAGTGTAAGGTGAGAATGCATCCCTGTGCTCCTTTCAGCAGCCAAAACAGTGAGCTCTGCTGAAACAAAGGTGTTCTCAGCCCTTAGGAGAGCTCATTGCCCACTGCTGCTCTCAAAAATGGGGAGCAAACCTGTAAAAGTGGGTGAAAAAGTAAGAAAACCAGCCTGAATAATGATCTAGGAGATTTCTGTATGTAGAGTGAAGTCCTGTAAGATACATTCATATTGAGGTATGAATTTTGTATTATGTGTGGGTTTTGGTCTGGGGACCTGATGTACAGAAACAGTTAATAAAGTGTAAGATACATATTGGATCAAATGTGTGGGTCTTTTTTTGTGTGTAGGTTATTTTACTGCGTATTTTTTGCATGGAATAAGGTAGATGAGTCCGTTTTCATGTATTACAGTTGTATCAACTTGTTAAGTGATATTTTAGATTTGTCATATGAACCTTCTGTTCAAAGGTTCATATTCAAGAATAAAATTATCTTCCAGCTAGGTAAGTAGGATGTCTGACAGTGGTCGTAGCTTTTAGAATACATTTTCAACACCTTTTTAATTGTTCCTTTCACTTTGTTTTGTTGCAAGTTTATCACTTTTATGCTAGAGTAAGTTGTACTTCTATATTTAGCAAAAAAGGTTTTGAGATTGGTGTTTCCCTAATTATTTGTTCAGCAGACTGAGCAATGATACAAAGTGTGAGTAAAATTAAATGCAAATGCTGCCACTTTATAAAGGCTTGGAATGAGTTTTATATGTCAGCTAACCAAGTAGTTCAGCACATCCTCCAGTGTGAAGCAGTTTGGTTTTGCTGTTCTGTGTAAACAACTGTAATGAGCTTTGGTTCTTCTGTTGGAATGCAATGAAAGTGTTTAGCAGTGGGCCAGGGGTCAAACACTGAGGGAAATCCTCTGTTTTTTGTCAGAGGCCTTGCTGGACTAGATATTCTGCTGTTACTTAGAATTGAGATTTTTATTTTTGCTCTTCCCAGAAGAGAGAGGCACAAGAGACGTCTGCAGATGGTTTATGAATATTAAATTTATTACAGTAACAGTTTACAGTACAAGGCACATACTGATGACTTACAATCAGCTTGCAACACTTGTAACTAAACAGCTGCATAAATTAATACAGGTGCATCATGTACAAGTTGGAAGGAATACTTAGTTCTGTACAGCTAAAACTCCAGTTTAATTCTCTTTAAAAGGCAAAGATGGTCCAAATTTACCATTTTCATGACTTCCTTTTCACTGTTCAGAACAGAGGGTGGAATATACTCGTGGTGGATGAGTGGAAGGTGAGCTGAAGAGAAGGAATATTTTTGCCTCAAAACACTTTGTAACTGCAGTGCAGTTCATTTGGTATCAATATAAGTAGATTTTGTACAAAACCAGTGTTTAAGGTATGGCTACTTGCTGAGCTACCTGATAAATATTGGTTGCTTTACATGTTTTCAGATGAGTATGTTTAAAAAAAAGAATTGTATAAATAAATCAATTTCTCCATATTTCAACCACTCAGCTAAATAGAAATACTAAAAAATGAACTTACCATAATAAGATATTTGAACCAGTACACCATGTAACAAAAAAGTAATGAGTTCTAAACTGCCTTTCAAGTTCAGCATTTATAGCATGAAACGTGGATGTATTTTATCTTTGTATTATTCAGGAAGGGAAAAGCCTTTTTAATCTACATTGCTTTTTGTATCTTCAAGTAGTTCTAAGAGTTTTCATCCTCTCTCAGTATCTCAGGACTCAGAGCACATTGGTCTCACATTTCAGCTGTTGCAGGGCTTGTGTTACTATCAGGGCTTCCTGGCTGACTTAATTAACTAGAAAATTTGATATTTCTTGGGAAATCTCTCTGAAACCTCCCAGAGAGCCAGTGTCTATCCCGTGTCATAAAGTTACAAATTTTTTTGTTAGCTAAACGCTGTCTGAAGAGGAAAGAAACAGGATAGGGTTTTCTCCTTTATTTCCCACGCTTTGCTGTTGGATATGTGCAAATACCTTATTCATCTTTCATTGACATTTCATTCAATTTCAGAAAATTTAACTTTTTGAAGTGGGTTTCAAATACACTTGAGGCATAAGCTACAAAACTTTCACATGTGTAACTGTCCAGTAGGACAGATTTATTGTGTTTTTCTAGTGGCAATTAAAGAACATATTCCCTTTTCAAAAATAGTTCAGGAGTCTAGTTCTGAAAGAACAGTCCTTGTCCGTCTTATTTCCTCATTGGAAGTTGGGATTGAGACTTAGATGAACTCAAAAGTCATTATCCAAAGTAGAGGAGGAAGTGGAAGAGGCCTTTCTCCAGGTTCACAGAGGGGGGAAGCTTTGGCAGAGGCGATGGAAATGTTTCCAGAAGGCAAACACAGCATCCCTGCTTCCCTCTCACCCGGCAAGTGCTTCATACCCAGGTCAGCTCCCACAGGTTCCTTAATGCCCCTGCTCTGGCTGCACAGGGAACCTTGGCAACTTTAGCAAAGGGACACAAAAGAGACTTTGATCCTCTAATTTATTTTACTTTCGTCATAACCTGTGTGCCAGAGTAAAAATACAATGCAAGTTTGTACAGGAAAGATGCCTTCCTGGGTTTGCACTCCCACTGCAGCAGAACTCATGTCCTGCAGGGGCCAGGGCAGCTGCATTTGGGAAGCACCTGTGTGCATGTCATGTAAAGAGCTTTGTATGGACATGGGGGTTAATTTGTGTGTCAGTG
>NW_005054368.1:3744566-3783077 GCF_000277835.1 Geospiza fortis | reverse complement strand
TCTACTCATTTTCTTGATAAGAAAAAAAAAATTCCTCTCTTTTTCTTCTTTAGCTTGAAAAGCCAATGGAGTCACATCGGAGTATGAGCTACTAAACCTTCAGAGTAGATTTGGATAGTTGTAAATGTACTTTTGTCAGCCAGCCAAAAGGATTATTCTAAATTTTACTTCTGTACTAGGAAAGAGGAGGAAAACCCCACAGGCTGACTCTAGCAAATTTTAGGTGTGAAATTAACTGTAAAAAAAGGGAAGTGAAGCAGAGAAAGAGATCTTTAAGATTGTATGTTTTGGCATCAGAACTCAAAAAGATTCATTGTTGGTCTTTAGTTTCTGTAGCTCTGCCAGGACAATGATTGGTTATGGAAAGAGTACAGTAAGTGCTGGCAGCTTAAGTGGCTTGTCAAGTAACTCTTGTTGAGTTTTTGTGGCTTGATTGGGTCTAAAGGAAAGTGGAGCCTCAAACATCACAAAAAATATTTTTGTAATTCTTTTTATGCAAGAAACAATAGAAATTGTTACCACCTACAAACCAGAGGAAATGAACATGAGGTCGGTGCTACCAGTTGTGTGCGCTGTTGTGTGCAGAGCTGTGCTGCTCAGCATTTTTCCTCTCCCTCTGTCTACTCCACCACCAACCTAGGGAACTTTCATATTTTTGTTTTCCTAGTGTATAAACCCCTGCGTTACTCGAGTAATGTATGGCTATCAGAAATATTTGTGCATTTTCCCACGTAGTTGAAGCAAGTAGAGAACCTTAGAAGCGAATACGACATTGCCCGGTACGAACGATCACACGGAGGGAGGGAGCTGCAGGAGCACTGCCACACACTGGGGGTCTACACCTAATCCTGCCGTGCCTTGCTCGTCCTGGAGGGGCTGCTGCAGGCACTCGGTGCCACTCCCGGAGCAGGGATGTTCCCTCGTGTTCCTCAGTGAGTGCTCAGTTCAGCCTGCTTGGAAGTGCACAGTAGATGTCCTTGAATTGCTTGGATAAATGTGCTGGAGGCATCACCTTTCCCAATGGTGCCAGTGGTGCAGCCTCCCTGGAAAACTCTGTTTGTTGTCTCAGCTGGAAAGGAGGTTCTTTGGGGGGAGGGGTGGGGGAAAATGATATTTTGTGCTCCTCTTCCCTCCCCCAGAACCAGGTCAGCTTATACTGCATTCATGCGGATGTCTCCAAAGGGAATTTCTGTGGCTGTTTCTGGAGTAATGCTTTTCAGAATACGCTGTTGGAAAGAAATCAGAAATTGATTGATTTTAGAGGTAATACAAATCATGTCAGCCATTTAGAAAGAGATTAATAATAAAGTATGACTTTGACTTTCACCTCTTGAGCTGCTTAAGAGTGTTACAGGCCTCTGTTAGCACTATGAAGATGGAAAGTGCTATAGAAGTACACAGCAGGATTCTTAAAATTATTTGTAACATAATTGGAATCAAAGCTTGGCACATGTCATATTAATGCTTTAGGACTTTGCAGTTTACTGGGATACCCTGAGCCAACTAAATATATTCTTTATGAACTGGTATTTATTTAAACTTAGAAGAAATCTCAGTATTGTCAGTACAGATTTATGGCAGAGAAATTTTACTAAATGTGTGAAGGAAAAACAAGCTTTTCTTACAGATACACACCAGGAAACCAGCCTTTCACTGCCTCATTTGCTTGGCTGAGGGATATTGAGTGTCTGGGGTGAATTTTAGGAAGACTCTCCAGTTCATCAGAGCTTAAAAAACTACTTGATGCAACATTTTATAAGAAATTGTCAGCAGCCTCAGTAAGAACTGGGGAGATTTGTGAGAATTCACAAACAGAACAGCCAGCCATGATATTTTTAGGAATCACCTCCTTCCTAACAGTCAAACAGAAGCAAGAGAGCATCAGGGATACCTCCTTGAGTGTCCCTGGGGTGATGACCAAGCGATAGATCATGTAGATGGGAATGAAGATGATGGAGGAGGTTCCTATGCAGTACCCCACAACTGTGGTCCAGTAGGGATAATCATAATCAAAAAGCCTCAGCTCAGGAGGGCTGGACAGAAAGCTGCAAGTGACGAACTGAAAGAGAAAGAGGGGAAAGTGTGAATATGTGGATTTTCATGGCGCACACTTTGGGGAATTCTGTGTTCCAGTGCAGCACTGAAATAAAGAGAAAATGAGTAGGACTCAAGATTAAAAATATGTTGACACAGAAAAAGAATCCTAAATTACATGAGTGTATATTTAAAACAAATCAACAACAAATCATGACACAAACACCAGATCCTTCCCAAAGCAGATGCTCTCCACTCTACACTGCTCTCTGTCAGAACAGGAAAAGGAAAAAAGTCAGCTCAGTTACTGCTGTTGGATCATCTTCCTGAGCATATCATTCATGACTGAAAAATTCCTTAGGAAACAACAAATACTTTTAGTTGAATATTACAGGAATAATATTTGGGACTGACCCATGAAGGATCTCTGACTGTTTTTTTTTCCAGAGTATCATCAGAAGCTCAGGATTTACCAACAAAACTTCCATACAGAAATGACACCCTACATCCTGAGCTTTCTTTATTTTAGGTGGGTTTCCACGGGGAATACAAATAGCTCTGCCTGGTAACCACATCCCCAGAGCTCTGTGCCTCTCTATTTTGCTGGTTTAGGATTACAAAGAGGACAGAAATATAAAAATTACTGTGGTGTGACATTTTAATTTGTAGATTTCTCTTTCTAGGGGTAATAAAATCAGGGTCTGTTAATTATGCTTTGATCATTACAAGTGTGTTGAATTCACTCTGTAGGCCTTAAATCTACATTCTGTGCTTCATAAGCTCCATCTTGACCTGCTCTGCTCCCACTAGGCCAGTCAGAATAAAAGATAGCATGGACTAATTTTGAATCAGGAAATGAACACTTTATGTTCAAATGTTATTAATAACACTGCCAAGCCAAACACTGGGACAGTATTTCCAATTCTGAATTATAGATTTATAATGGTTGCAATTAACTGCTGGAAATTTTAAGTGGAATATTCTAAAGTTGTCCATCAGCAGTTGCTGAGACAGTGTATTTACTTATCTTGGTTTTCCTCCTCTGACAGTATGTTTCATCAGCTTTTATTGCTACATTTTGCTGAGGTAAACATAAGGCAGCAAAACAAAGTAAATTTGTTTAGCAGAGGGCAGGGGGGGAGTTATTCAGAATCCAGATTTATTCAGCTAATTCAACTACAAAAATCCTTAAAACTGTGATTTGGTAACAAGACCTTGCAGCATTGTATTGGGTTTTTTACTAATTGAGCCTTTTTTGTTTAACAAAAATTGTTACTAAAGAACTTCATGAGAGAATTCTGGAATTAAGCTTTTAGAATGAGCTGCATTGTTCAGTGGTGATTTTCTTGGTGCTGGAAAGAAAAAGCTCTAAAGAAAACTCACCAGAAGGAAAAGTGGACTAATTGCAACCCAGCAAACTCGCCAATACCAGCCTGGGGCAGAGCCCAGCATTTCTTTCACATCGTTGCAAAACTGGGTGATGCCTGTGGACACAAGTGAGAGAAGAGGGATGACAGCAGATCTAAGATTTTCTTAAGTAGATTCTCAACACTTTTTTATGCCCAGCAAGTAAATTCAGAATCTATCCCAGAAGACCATTTTGTTCCTATAACTCTTAATTTTACTAAATCCTTAATTATTCTGAATTATACCTCCTGTTACTTTTAGCTGTCAGAGAGCAATTAACACTAATTCTCACTGCTTTAGTTATCAGCGAGTCTGTAAAAAGCTTCTGTAAACTTTTTTCTGGGGAATGGGTGATGTTGTCTGCAGAAACTGAGGCAATGCTGAGCTGCAGGAGCTCAGGAGTTGGGGTTGGGGTGTTTGGAGGTACCATAGAACCAGGACACAGCCACTGCCTCCAGGAACACGACGGTCAGGACAGCTGGACCCGTGGCATATTCCTCAAACAGCTTCACCACATATGCTCCTCCCTGGAAAAGAGATCAAGCTGTCAGTGTGCCCAGGATGCTGCCCTGCTGCTGCTGGAGCAGAACGTTCACAAGTGGGGAATTCACCCAGTTCTGTCACTTTGTGGCCGTTCCTGCCAGGGAAACCCTGGTGAGCTGCTCACCCTCTGTGGCCACCCCTCACCTGGGGGCTGCCATGAAGGGAAGCTAAAATCTGCTGGCACTTCTGGCTGGATTTTAGTGAACAAAGGGGATTTTACAGCTTGACTTTTTGCATGCCCTCTTCTTTCTCCCCCAGGGATCATAGCTACTGAACAGCAAATAAATAAAGTGTTGCTTTGCTTTCTTTCCATTTGGGATCTAGAACCACGAAGGAGGAGACCTCTTGCAGAGGAACTCGGCATCCTTGTACAGCAAACACTTCACATGAGAAGGAAGTTACACATAAATGAACAAGTAGAGTGAAACATGACAGGAAAGCCAAGTATTTCTTTCTATTTCCCTTGTGGTCATTACACTCATTATTCAAAAATTGCTTGTTGTGGGAATGAAATCCACAAGCCCCATGGGAACAATTTGATGTGACTAATGGTGATTTCTGCCTTGAAACAGTGAGGAAGATCCAGGAAATCCATTACTAGATTTTTTTTTTTAATTCAAAATACATTTTACACATTGTGAAGATTATAATAACTATTCATGTTATTTTTAAACACAGAGCTTTTGGGAATGAGAAATAAACCACATAAAAATGTGGCTGGTTGTCTGCTGACTGATGAGCAGCACCATTTATGATGTGTAGCGCATGATGAGTTGCAGGAGGATCATTTTGCAACATATTTCCTAGTGAAATATAATTCACATTTATTCCAAGTAATAGATTTCTAATGCACAGAGAAAACAGCCTGGAGGTTCAATCTGTTTTCTTGAAACTCTCTTCAAAAAATGACTGCCCTCTCCAAGGTGTCATTGGCAGGAAGCTGCAAGTGAGGGAGGCTGAGGGTGGGTGAAATACTCACAAATGTCAGGGTTGCCAGTGACCCCAAAAAGCAAAGGATGGTCAGACCAAGGACAAACAATTCCCTGCGTTTGCCCCAGACATGTGGGAATTCATCCAGGACTCCAGTAATCACTCCCTCTAGTCCTGCAAACTGAAAAGCATGGAAAAGTCACTGGGAAATAGAGGGCAGTGTTACCTCTCAAAAGTATGTTTGAGTGCTTAAAGGAGCACTGAAACATTGGTGCTTTGTTCTGCTCTGGAGTTGGTGTGGGGTTTTAGACAAGTGTTTCCTCCTGACTTTTTAAAACTCTTCAGGGTGGGGATTTATTGTTCAGGTGTCCGTGGGGATGCCCTGTCATCCAAAGGCAGCAGGATGTGGAGAAATGAGAGGCGGTTCAGTAGGACCACGACTGTGAAATCAGCTGAGTTCAGCTCTGCTGGAAGGAGCTGATTCTCCACCTGTAAAACCAGACTCACATGACAATTTTTTAGTGTATCTCCAGTTCCCACCTTTTAAATCCAAATTGTGTGGAAAAAAAAATCCAGATTTTCATAATTGCTTTGTAAGTTTACAAGCAAGAAAGGAGCCTGGAAGGCTGCATTCAACCAGGAGTGTATAAATCAAAGTGCTTTGCTTGTATTTCAGGGTCTTGTTAATTGTCACAGCATGACAGCGACAAATAATTGATTACATTCAAACCTATTCAGGTAAAAATTGGAGTAACAGATGCTGTCTTACAGAAGGCAGCTGGCACTGCCAGTCCTGCTGCAAACCCCTCAGTGCCAGTGCAGTGTTGGTAATTCTGTTTCTGTGGTGCCTGAGGGGGGCCAAGGCTGTGTCCCCTGCTGGCTACTCACCGTGCTGTCCAAGCCCAGCGTGAGCAGCATGAGGAAGAAGATGATGGCAAAGAAGGTGGAAGCTGGCATGTTTGCAATGGCCTCTGCGTAGGTGATGAAGAGCAGGCTGGGTCCTGGAGCACAGAGATGGGATCACTGTTAGCACATGGTGTCTCCCAGGGGAAAACTTCTCCCCCCAGGCTGCTTTGCCATGGCTGTGAAACTGCAGATCTGAAATCTGGCTTTTATATGTGGTATTTATAGGTTAATTTTGTTGGCTGGACTGTGTAACAGTGCCCAGTGAAGTCAGCATCCTGAATAATACATTAAATATTTCTCATCACTTGGGCTGCTCTCGATCTAGAAGTACATATACAAATCTGTTCTATCTTAGAAGCAGTTTGAGATGTGTATGAAACATTAACCTACCAGTGTCTTTGGCAACCTCTGAGACATCTTCATTCCTCATCTCAGCCATGTACCCCAGCACGGTGAAGATGACAAACCCAGACACGAAGCTGGTCAGGCAGTTCACGGTGCTGGTGACCAGAGCGTCTCTGCAACAGAAGACCTAACTCTCATCAGGGACCTAACTCATCTGTGTCTGCTAGAAAGGGTTTACAACCTCTTGGTTTACAATCTAGACACACTCCTAGAAAAGCTAGGGGAATACAAGGAAAAAATGAGCAGCAGATTTGAAAGAAAGAGGGAAAAAACCCAACAACCCATGACTGCTTTTTCTTCTCAAATCCATACAGGTGCTGTAACATCAGTCTGCCACTGGATTGAATGTTGGCTGTATCCTGCTGTTTTAAAAGAATAGGAATTACTACGTGAATATTAAAGAATTGAGAATTTTATTTTAGAAGTTAGAAATAGATTTTTTTTCAGGTAACAAGGAAAAAACATAAATTGCCTTTCTGCTCGAGACTATGAATTTATTTTTTAACTGACTACTGGAATTAAATAACTACAATGTGACGGTTTGACATGGGTTTAGTCCATTTTGTTGTGGCAGGTTTCTACATTTTAGACCTCTTGCTGTAAAATTAGTAAAAATTATCTTACTTTAAGGTAGGCAACAGAGGAGAAATGCTTGAGATTGCAGGTTCTCTGTTACACTTGCTTCTGATTTCTATGTACACAGGTCTGACAATTTAGTGCCTTTCAACAACACCCTGTTTCTTTTTCATAAATACCCACACTTAGATTTTTTAACTCGATTTTACTTATAGAATAAGGTAGAACTCACTGGTAGCAGTTGTTGTGGAATTTGTTGTAGCTGGAATAAGCTAGCAGGACTCCAAAGCCTGGTCCCAGGGAGAAAAAAATCTGAGCTGCTGCATCCACCCAAACCTGTAAAATATTGAAGGCCAAGAAAAAAATGCCGTGGAACAGATTGAATGAGTTTAGCATATTCAGAATATCACTTAGGTCTACAAAAGGGTGTTTCACTGGTCTGCCTGTGTCCTAGTCCTGATCTAACAGACGCTCTGTTGAGAGAGATGTTGAAATATGAATGTTTGTTGTGGAGCTGTTGTAGCTGTTGCACTTCTGACAGCATCTTAGATTAATTCAGTCAATTGCCTGTAATCAATTTAACACAAGTTTTGCCGTGTATGGAGAACTTTATAACCATGATTTTGAAGTCTTCCAAATCTTCCACCAAACTCTGTGTGCTGTGGAATAGCCCTGTGCTTGGCAATGTCTCCTCCAGGCTATGTAGACTTTTCCTGGATTTATGGAAATCCATTTGACTGTGTGGATGCAGTTCTGGTTCTTGGGGCTCAATTCAGCTTTGTTGTAGCTGTGACAGATGCAAGTGTGATGATCTTGTTATGAAAAGCTTGTTGTACTTGAAAAGTGGCCACAGCCCTAATGAGTAATGTTCTAAAGTACAATATCAGCTCTCTTTCTGAAGGTGAAAGTCCTCATTCATTTATTCTCTTTTGATTGAAACATGGAGTTCATTACAACTCATTTCTAATATTCTCTCCCATCGTGTGAGGCCATCCTGTATCACCCAGACAGAGCTCTGTCATCACCCACACACAGATTGCAATCTGCTGTCCTCACTCCAGATACATCCAATACAATATCAATGCCCTTTATTGCTTTTTCAGAAGATGTGGTTCCTTATTGGAGATGCTGCTTTATCAGAGACTGGTGTCTTTTCATTTCCTCTTCATTCAAAACTCTCCATATCAGCTGGGCAGCAGCAGACTTGCAAACATTGGAAATTTTTAATCTTTGTGTTTGTAGTATTTATTGCGTTGGGGTTTTTCCATCACCCTCCTCACCAGACACTTTCAGAGGCAGTGGAGTGAGCACAGCCTTGAGCCTGATGGATTGCTTGTCATCCACAGAGTTCAAGGCTGGATCAGACACTGGAGGGCCTGGGGTTTGTTGGTTAGCTCAGTTTGTCCTGATTCCTGCTTTCCTGTCAAATTTTGGTGGTGTATGCAGGCCTGACTGATTTATTCCTCCTCCACAGGCACTTACATGAGTTACTGGGCCAGGGTTTAGTTGGTGTCCATGGGCTCATCTGCCAAAGCTTGTTACAGGATGGAGACACAAGTTTCTGCCCCAGTAACCTGAACTATTTAAATAGGGGCAGCTGTGGACATTGTGGGGCTGTACTCATCCCCTTAAGCCAAAAATCTGCAGCTCCACCTCTTGTTAGGATTTAATAAATTCAATTTGCTCAGTGTGACTCTCACAGGGGAAGGATTTTGTTGCAGTGTAGGAACACTCACAGCTTCTCACTCAGTGTCAGCCTGGTCACCATTTTCCTGGTGAAAAAGTGTTTGGCCACCTGTTTTCTACTAATCAGATCTAAACTCATTCTGTTCAACCACTGTGTGGGAGCTCTGCCTGTAGTTCAAACTAAACTGAGGGTAGACTCTAGTCTTTAAAATTCTTTATAATTATGGAAAGAGCATGGGCTCAGGCTTTTGGGTCCATGCTACTCATGCTCTGTGCATCTATGGTGATACACACACAGATAGGCTGAAAGCAAGTCTCCCTTTTATAAAGTTCTTTACCTCAGTGGCCAGGAGTTTCTGCCAGTCAGGTTTCAGGTAGTAGAGGACACCTCTCCAAGCCCCAGGCAGAGTTGCACCTCTCACGAGCAGGATGAAGAGGATGATGTAAGGGAACGTGGCAGTCACCCAAACCACCTGTGGGGAAACATGGTGAGAGTGTTTGCCATGGGGAGAAAGTCAGCAGGGATAATGAAAATTAGTTAATCATATTAGATGTCTTAGCATTTATAGCATCTTCATGTGAGCTTCTCTGCAGGTCTGTAAAGAGGCAGTTTGCACATCTGAACCCTTTCCCTGGCAGGGTTGGTCCTGCCCAGAGAACAGTGGTGTCACTTATTTTTGTTCTTTATTGCTTAGAGTAGCAGTCACTGTACAGCGAGTGCTCCCCAAATACATCAGCCCATAATCCTGTCATGAAAACAACCTGAGCTGATCCCCTGACAGTTAATTGGCTCAGGTAGAGCTGCCTCTAGACAAGCTGTTGTGTCTTGCTTTTGCATTCACCTTGCCAGATGTTTTGACCCCTTTCCAGATGCTGAAGTACACAATGGTGAAGATGAGCAGCAAGCAGAGGGTCAGCTGCCAGCTAATGCCCCCCAGGTCATCCAGCCCATTGGACCTGTGCACCTGCAGAACCTGGCGGCTGCAAGAGGAAAGAAAAACACAGCAGAGATACTTTTTAAACAAATGCTTACATTAAATGTGCATTTCACAGTCCCATACTGTGGTCTGAGCATTACGAGGAACCTTGGGATCTTGATAAGCAGCCTTCAAAGTCATGACATTTTGGATTCATTTTATTTTACTTGAAAGTTTGATATTAGCAGCACACCAGTGATGATAAGTGACAGCAGACAGCAATTGGGGAGCCCCTAAAACACAGAGCACACCCCATGCACCCTAAGCTTACACCCCCTACAAAAATCCAGTGATTTGAAGAGAGTGCATCAACAATCAGCCCTGCTGGCCTCTGAGGAAAACCTTGCTGATGTCCCAGCAGTCTGGCTACCACCACCATCCTCACTTACATGCACTTACGTATAAAATTCTTCTGCAGGAGAGATGGAGTGCAGGGACCAGCTGACATTGTCCTTGCTGAAGTAGTTGGTGCAGTTTCCTGTGTTCCAGGGGTTTGTGCAGCTGGTCCAGGGCAGCTCCGCCGTGAAGGAGGAGATGAGGTAGTAAAAAGCCCAAGCCATGATGGTGTTGTAGTAGGAGGCTACGTAAAGATCTATGATACAGATGGCAAAGCCAATTCCTGGAGAGGCAGGAAAGAATTGCATTCAGTCAGTCTAAGTTTTAGGCAAAAAAAAAAAAAAAAAAGAGAAAATAATTGGTTATCACATCAACAACTGTTTGTCTAAGGCAGCTGTGCAGCTGTAAACCCTCCCAAGGGTTTACAACACTGGCATTTCTTGTGACTTTAGAAATAGTCTGGTTCCAGCAAAGCATCCTTAATCAAGACAGAACATTCTTATAAAGAGATACTTTCTATGTGTTCCTAAATTTCTGCAATTTAGAAATAGGCATCTTGCAGTCTCAGCAAATATAAAGACAGGATCAGAGCTTCAGCACTGGGAACCAGAGTAAGTGAGGATATAGAGCAGTTCTTTTTATTGTTTATCATTTTAGGCTTGGTCAGCCTCTCTCTAATCAATTTGAGTTGCATACTGTACGTGTATACAAGAGTAACACACGTGTTCAGATGTACCTGGAGTTTTGGGAAAGCTTTCTTTATAAAGCCAAAATCTTGTGCAGAACAAGTCTTACTTGGCTTTGTGAGATTTTCTTTTTTCGCCCCCGAAATGCCACCTTTATAGGAAAATTTTCCAGTTATTCAGAAAGTTCAATTTCCCTTTGTTACCTTTGAATATAGGACATATTTTTCTCCAGATGGAAATACAGCCATTCCTGTGGTACTGTCCTAGTGCTAATTCCATGTAGAAGAGAGGAATCCCTCCAAAGAGGGCCATGATTGTGTAAGGAATGAGGAATGCTCCTGCAAGAGAGAAAGCAGATGATTTTAACTCTTCACAGACTTCACCTCCAACATTACCAGCACTCCATAAACAGGAGTTCCTTTTATCTCACAGGGAAAATGCATATCCCCCCCTAGCCAGCACACCTCTGAATTACTGTGGGATTTCTCATAAGAATAACTACTCAACAGTGTGAACAAGAAGCAACACCCAGCCCAAACTTCTCACATTTCTGCAACACAGGATTCACCAAGACTCCACTGACTCTCACAGCAGTGAGATGGGCTACAGATAAAATCATTAATTTCTCCAATAAAATGCCTTCGTTACATCAGAGAGATGAAAGTCCTTTCTAAGATGTCCTTGATTAGATTTTAGATTTGTATTTTGTCTCTTATGTCAGTGAGTCAAAGACCTAGCCTTCCTCATGAGTTGGTTTAGACATGTTGGTTTATCAGATTTTAAAATGCTCCTTGGGAAAGGGATTGAGGTGTTGGAGTGTGGCTCTGCACCTACCTGATTCTCAGCTTCTAGTTGTGCTGTGCTAAACAGCTTTTCTGTGGCTATCCTATCCCAATATTTAGGCTTTTCAGTGGATAATTTCTCCTTGATCATTTGTTACACACAGTGTTTTAAAAGCCACTAAATCATCCATTTATAAACCAAGAAATTCAGCCCTGAGGAACAACGAACACAAGTGGGCACTGACCTCCTCCATTCTGATAGCAGATATAAGGAAATCTCCACACATTTCCCAGATCCACTGCATATCCAATGACAGAGAGGAGAAAGTCAATTTTTTTACTCCAGGTCTCCCTGTCCTCCAGCTCCATCAGCTGCTGCTGAGCCTCAGCCCCACAGGTGGTGGACGTGGTGGTGGTGGTGGTGGTGGTGGCTGCTGGGGCCGTGCCCTGGGCATCCTCCACCTCTCCATTGCAGGGAGCTGAGCTCTGAACCCCTGAATAACCATTGGAGATCTGAGCTGCCTCCCCTTTGTCCCCCTGGCTCGGGTGGGCTTTGTTGCCATCCTCCACCAGCCGCAGGGCAGATTTAGGGTTCCTGACCACAAGTCCGTTCTCTTTACAATCTTCTCCTTTGCTACAGTCTGAGGCGTCTTTCTTGGAAGTCAGGGGCTCTTTCTCATTGCTTGTGGTCTTTTTTTCCATTTTTGCTGAGATTTGCTCTGGTCACTTGCAGACAGGCAGCACCACAGGGTCCCTTCGGGGTTTGGCTTCCCACACCTTTACTCCCAGCACTTTTAGAATTCCTCTTCCATACTTAAATCCATCAGTTTGAAGGCACAAACACCATCTAAGAAATGAGAAAGAGTTGAAAATCCATTACAAACTTTACTGGTGCTGGTAATTTTCAAGATACAGCCAGCAGATTCTGTGATTAAAATACAGAGGTAATTAACCATCACAGCATGCAATGTGGATCATGGAGCAGATAATCTGGGATTTTGTCCAGAAAAAGGCAGGAAGAAATCATCCTCTTTGACAGCAGAACCTGGTGTACCTGGATCACACCCTCTCAGGAGGATCTGCTGGACTTTGTGCATTGCTGGGCACCTCACACCCAGGCGCAGTCCTGCTGTCTTCTGGTATCACCTCCTCCTCTGAGCACTGCTGGACTCCCAGTTTGCAAACTGAGGGCAGAGATTAGTGGGACTTTTATTTTCATTTTCCTAAGTTCATCCTGCAACTCATCCTCTCATCTTGTGGCTATTTCTAGGTTCACCCAGTATGAAGGGAAAAGAATTCGTTAAACAAATACGAGATAACTGTGGATATAAAAATTACATTTCATAACCACCTTTCTTGAGAAATCCCAGTGTCTGCTTTGTTTAGCAGCACATGTGGAGGGCTTAAATGAAACTTCAGAAAAGTATTTAAATCTCTGTGGTTTTGCATCAACTAACTTTTGAGACTCAGTCAACACCAATAACAAGAAGAGGTCATAAACTTCAATTTGATTCTTCTCATTAAGAACTAACGTGTGAGTCTAAAGGACAAAACCTGTCCCTGGTTTTATCTGACTCTCTGGGCAAATAAAGCATCAGTTTGGATCTGCTGACACTGTGGTGCCAGCCCTGGGAAGGGTGGTGGGCACTGCTCCTGTGCTCCTGCCCACTGCCAGCAAAAATCCCAGGCACTGGGAGGATCCCCGGCTTCTCTGCCCTCTTCTGGTGTGCTGGAAACAGAATCCAAGGGAAATAAACCATCCTGAAATAAACTACAACACAATCAACTCTTCCTGCAGAACAAAGAGAGCAGAGGAGTTGTGATTCTGGGAGCAGGTCATGTTTTGTTTTCTGCTGATTTGTTCAGGTAAACACCCAGCTGCCTTTACCCAAGAAAACCCTGGAACAGGAGCTGATCCCCCGTGCTGTAAATTCCCCAGGGCAGTAACCCTGCTTTATTGCTAGCAAAGAGTCACACAAGCTACACCATGCCAAGATCAAGTTATTACATCTAATTTTTCCCTTTCAAAACATTTTATCATGGTAGTAAATGTCATTGTCACATCCTAGCAGAAAAATGAGCATTATTTCACTTATAACTGCAGGAAAAAACTAAAGCAGAGAAGACATATGATTTGCTTATTTCTAGAATTTGCTGATTATCAGAGCTATTAAAACTCAAGTTTTTCCCAGCTTTCCATCTTTTGCAAAGACAGTTTATCAAACCTTTTCTAAACATTTCTCAGCGCAAGCAGAAAGAGAAGGAAAGTTATTGAGCTGCAGAGCAAACAGGAGGATGGTTTTGAGATAAAATTCACTTGAAAATAGTTCTTGTAACTTTCAGAAATATTTAGTTCTTCAGGTTTACATTCTGCCTCTACCTAAATAGTCTCTTTTTTTGTCATAGAGCAGGCAGTGCATCATTAATGTGAATTCTTACAAGAGCAGGTGCTTCACTGCTGTTAATTAATTACCCACAAAGATTGAAACATCTTCAAGTTCTAGAGAAAAACACCAGGGCAAAGAACAGGAGGTTCTCTTTTACCTGCAGGACTACAAAACCTGAATGCCTTTGGAGTCCAAAGCCTTCCAAATGTCCCAAGAGAGGTTCTGGAGATGGAAACAGCCCTGGTGGCCACAGAGGAATCCAAGGGAAGGCCACAGCCTGTCCTCCCCTTGTACAGAGCATGGTAAATACCAGGTGGGAATATGGAAAAGTAACCTGAGCCCTTCTGGACTTTACACCTCTCACCCACAAATGGGAACACTGTAAAGGATGTTGATTTAACTGCATTATCTCCTGGGACTGATTTTTCTGTACCTGAGGCTTAAACTCTCACTGTGTTTGTAAAACTCTTTATTTCTGCACATTTTTCACTGCTTTCTTTACTAAGGGGTGGTCAAGGAATGTATTGTTGATATCCAAGATTTGTGACAACCAGGATTGTTGTCCATCCAGACCTAAACTCCTTCTCCTGTTCTTCTGCACACCAGAGGAAAAAAAAATCACATTATTTGAAATACTTTGGTTGAATTTTCAGTAGTTTGAGCCTCAAATATGCGAAATTACATGTGGCTTTTCAGGGGCTCCAGGTGAAATCAGAACGATTTCTTTCTGAAAAAGGAATTCCAGCTTGTCAGCTGTCCTGGGAAATCTCTGGAGTGATGAAGTCCACGGCTACACAGTGGAATTCACAGGGGAATGGTTGGCACGTGCGAGCAGAACAGCTTCAGATTATCTCATTACACCATAGAAAAATGTGGGAGAATGTACATTTTTCTTTGCTTTGCTACAAATCAAGGAAAAAACAAATTGAAGGCACTGTGAGCACTACAAGGAGCGTAAAGAGCTGCAGAGAGAGCTCTTGGGGTGGGGAACATGCTCAGACACAGAGAAGATATCCAGGGGAAAATGACCCCAATAGTGAAGGATTTTGCCCACCTCAGCCTCCACTTTTCTGCACAGATCCCCAATTCAGGTGAATGAATGATGACAGCAGTGATCTCAGAAATAACTTTATTGCCTGTTTTCAATCCGAGCTGTCACAAAGGTTGCTGTTACATAACTGCACCTTGGCTCCTTATCAGCCCTAATTAGCAGCAGGAGAAAAAGAGATAAAAAAGGGAAGACGACAGAGCTGTGTGCTT
The DNA here is from genome assembly GCF_000277835.1 of Geospiza fortis. Classification (NCBI taxonomy): domain Eukaryota; kingdom Metazoa; phylum Chordata; class Aves; order Passeriformes; family Thraupidae; genus Geospiza; species Geospiza fortis. Next base: position 3,768,162 of record NW_005054368.1, on the reverse strand, counting down.
TCGTTTCCCTTTGATCTGTGCTTGGCAGACTTTGTGACTTTGCTCCCCGGGGAGGCCCTGGTGCCCTGAGCTGGGGCTGTTCTGCAGGGCAGCTCCCTGCAGGAGCACCTGGACGGTGCCAGCCCTGGGAATGTCACCCTCCCTGAGCAAAGAGTGACTCAGGAGGAGTGACCCTGCCGTCCTGCACAGCTCTCCCGGCTTTGCTGAAAACACTCGGATGGATAACTGAGGACATGTGTTCCCACACGTGGTGCTGCAGCCACCAACGCAGTTCACATCAGACATTAATTATATTTATTTCTCTCCCACACGGAGATGAGCTTGAACACTGCAGAAGTAAAATCCCCGCATATTCCTTGATGCACAAATCCGGCTCTTTAGCCCGGCAATCCTCGAGGAGCATCCCTGGCCTGGAGCCCGGTTCAAGTTTTAAGTGTTGGAGCATCTCCTGTTTATTTCTGGAGGCTCGCAGTGACCTCTCCCGGCACTGCGGGAATCCCTCGCCTTTCATGCTCTGCCACAGAGTAAACAACTCTTCCCAGCACCACAACAACGGGATTTTCCAGCTCTCGGCACTTTTTAAAGGAGGAATTGGCTTTTAATGTGTCTGGGAGAGCGATGGGGCTGAGGAGCAGCAAAGAGCGGGATCAGCAAGGGAGGCAGATGCGGAGTCACCGGGAGCTGCTGAGTTTGAGGTGGGGCTGCAGAGCCTTCCCCAGCCCTCACCCACCCCCTGTGCCTCCCATTTTAACCCTCACAGCTGCAGAATGTGTAGGTTTGTACAAATATCGCTTCACACCAGTGATGTTCTTATTTCACGCGCCAGTTCCGTGGAAGTGGGGAAGCAGCACTCGCCGGGCTAAAGGAAAACTCAGATCCCACCTTGCCTCCCCTGCTCCTCCATCCTCCTGCCCCCAGCCCTTCACATGCAGGCACTTGCAGGGAGTTGAAGCTTTGAACCTCAGGAAGAGTGAGCCCAGGGTGTTGGCAAACAGGATCAAACCCTGGGATGATTCCTGCTAACTTGACCCGAATCTCGCATTCATCACAAAGAATTTGAGATGGTTGAAGTTACAGCCGCCTGACTCACATGACACCTTGCAGCTCACCCAGGCAGTTGTGCAGGAATGGAAAGAGTCCAAGGACATTACTTTTATCTCAAATATCAAGCAAGAAGTTTGTTTGACAAGATAGAATCGCTCACCCCAGGCAGGAGAGGGCTGTGCTGTTTGCCTGGACCTGTTCTCACCTCTGAGCCACAAATGAGCCAGGCAGGTTTCATGATTTTCCTCTGAGTTTGCAGAGGTCAGGAGCAACCCTTAAATCAAAGTATCACCGAATAGACGTTCCCATACTGTGAGGATTCGTTTAAAAAATTTAAAATTTCAGCCAATTAAATTGCATTGCTCTCAATTATGGTGAATTTTGCCTGCTGCGTGTCATACACAAGTCATATTTAGGTTCGTAATGCTAAAAAGAATTTGGTGCCTTTTGATGTTGAATGCGTTCACTTTTACTGATTTCTTTAAAAAATGAGCACCCAGAATGTCCTTTCCTGTTAGCTCATTAGCAAGTGTGACAGTCTGTATTTCAGATTTCAAAACCTGATAATCAAAACTGCTTGGGAGCCCCAGAACTGGGGCATTAGGTGTAAAGCAGATCTAAGCTGATATCTAGACCGTCCCTCCACAGCTGAAAACTGATTTATTCAGGGGATTTTTTTTTTTAGAAGTTCTTTTCTAGTTGAAGAGAATCAAAATAAAGAGTGATCAAACCCCACTGAAATTAATGGTCCAGTGAATTGTGACAGATTTGTGCCAATGATTTTAAATGTTACAAAAGCTGGGTACTGTGGCACAGCACTGTGACCTGGGAGTGTTTTAAGGGGAATCTTTGGGCGTGCAGGTGACAAAATGGACAAAATCTCCTTTGTGTGGGTATTTGCAGGGCTCCAAGGGCTCCCTCAAGTTCCTGCTAAAGCAGAGTGAGCTCAGCAAGTCCTGCTGGTGAGACAATGGCCCTGAAAGCCCTCGAAGGCTGCTTCCCAAAGAGTGGCACGAGGAGAGGTTAACTCCTGTATTCCCAGATAAGGCTGCACATGGGTGAGATGGGAAAAGAATTCCTCTGACAGCAGCACTTGGGGGAAATATAAACCTGCACTGGGAGTTTTACATCACAGCCTTGTCCCTGTCTCAGTCTGAAATTGAAAAGGCATCAGGAAAGAGAGATTTTTACCTTTACAATTGTGTAGAGAAGGCAGGCAATGTACAGTAGTGGGAATGCTGCCAAACTGGTGTCAGTCATTTAAAGAACAGGGAGGAGGGGAAATGCATTTTTTTGGCTTGAGAGTGTCTGTGTGTAGTGCAAGGAAACAGATAAGCTTGGAGGGGATGATATTGCTTTTGTATTTTTCCTCCAGTTATTTATATAAACTTGAAGGAAGGGCCACAACACAGCAAGTTAAACACTAAATAAATGGAGCACCATCCCTTGGTAACAGATGATGTTTCTCTGAAGGGGATTTGTTAATGGCTATCTCCAAATTACAGCTCTGAATTCGGGCTCCAAGTCCTACTCAAGTTCTGCATGAAACATTTACCCCACAGGCAGGGCTCCTTGTGTTCTGTCAGCTCTGTGAGATACAGAGCTGCAAACACACAGGCTGGGAAAAGAGTTCAAACATGAGCATCAGGAAGGAGATCCAGACACAGAATTAATATTTCTTTAGGCTGTTACTAATGAAAACTCAGCAATTTATATTTCCATGGAGGAAAGCAGGAAAGAACTTAAACACACTGCATGTTTCCATGTGTGGGAATAATTTTGTGTTGTGATTAAGTTCTAGTTTTGGAGTAGTTTTTTCCTAATTTAGCCATCTGAAATTCATCACACCCTGTCCAATTAGAAAATGGTCACAACAGTCACTTGCTATATGAGAAATTTGCAAAGTATTCTCCAAGAAAATTATGGTTATTTCACCATCAAAATCACCAGAAGATGCAGCCCAAGTGTTTGAGCCCTTCCCTGGTAAATGTCTGACAACCCACATTAAAAAAATGCCACAACATTTTCAAGAATCCAAATCCATTAAATGCCTGATCCCTTTTCCCCCAGGCTTTCTCGACATATCAAAGCATGTTTTCCTTGCCTATTTATATATTCAGTTGCATTGCATTCCTTAATTAAACTCCATATTTCTTACTGAACTAACCCAGCAAGGCAGTTGGTTTCAGTAAACGTGATTGACTATAAATATATGTAGGACATACCCTTGAGATTTATTACTTGCAATAAATCTGTCCCATTGAGTTCAATAATTTACTGTGCTGGAACCATTTACCTTTTAAAATATAACTTAATACAGTTAATAAAGCTCGCTTCACCCTTTCAAAATAAATAACAGCCCAAATTGCCTATTTTTTTCCTATTTTTCCTTCAGATTCTGCTGCTCTCCTTCATTTTTTCCTTAGAGTTTAATGCTTTTTTTTAAGCTTTAAATAACTTTACATCTGTAATGCAGTTGTGTGGACTGCCAAAACTCTTTAAGTTTAGATTGTCAGGACATGTTCTGCTACAGGCATTTGACTCCCAACATTCATAACTGCTGGACAAGTGCCTGAACATGACAGAGCAGAGCGTGGAACAGCAGGAAAGAAATAAAAGGCACTAAAAGTTTTGAAAACTAAAGAAAAACTCAAACCAAAATCAATGTATCTTTTCTTGCCCCCAAAGCTTTGTTAGATGAAAAAATGTTTTAGAAATTGTCAAAGACCTTAAAGCTGGTTTAAAAACAAACAAAACCCAGAGTACAGATTTTAGCCTGTCACTCGTATTTCAGATTTTATAACAGAAATGCAACGAGGAGGGAAAGTTAATGAAACTCCAGCGCCTGCTGCTGCTGCTGCAGGGGGGCAGCTCTGAGGAGCAGCTGTCTCTGAGCCTGTCTGAATTTCATAAAAGTGTAAAAGTGTGCCCAGCCATGGCTGTGCAAAGACAAAACGATCGCGTACCTGTGTGCGGGGTGGGTCCGAAGCGCTGCCCTCGCAGAGATCCAGGCTCGAGTCCCCTTCAGCCACATTGACCTCAGCCTGTGGCCACCTCAGCATCCTGGGCAGCTTTTTGTACACCAGTCCCCCTCACATGGTCTGATTGCCAGATAATCTGCTGCCAAAGAGCTCTTTAAGAATTTTTTGCGTCACTTTAGGCGAATAAACTTTATGTTTCACCAGGGCTGCAGCTCAGTTTTCCTCCTAGAGGTGGGTGGCTACATTCGCCTGCTCTGATCTGTTCTGGCGAGCAGGATCCAATGAAGGCAGAGGCAGAAGGAAGGGGAGCTTTCCTGGGAAGGGACAGCTTTGCTGGATGTTCTTACAAATATAAATAACAGGATGGGGATGAGGATGCACACAACGAAGTTTTGAGGGAGTCAGTGAATTAGAAATTTGTGTAGATTACAGGAGGATAGGAAGGACAGGGATATTATCACAATAAAAGGGCTTGAAAAGAATAATTTCAATTCTCTTAAATTCTTGAAAAGAATAATTTCAATTCTCTTAAATTCTTGAAAAGAATAATTTCAATAATCCCGAATAGCTGCATTATTTTAATGAAGAAATAAGGTTTAGTTTGGTTTTAAAGCTTGAAGCACAAATTCTTTACAAGCGTTTTGCTGCCTCAATAAGCTCAACAAGTAATTTCCTTTCTTCCTACCACCACTTCAAATACCTCGCTCCACTTATAACACATTTTTTTCTCCAGTATTTTTCATCTAGGATTTCATCATTCCTGCACTCCACGACTTGTTTATAAAAGGTCATAAATCACAGGTCAATGCCATAGGTTAGGTGGCAGATTTAGGGGGGGAAAAAAAGATGGAAAAGCAGAATAGGGGTAATAAGTAAGAGTAGCTGATTGTTGGAGCAGCAGCAGCTTTGCTGTAAGCAGTTGCCAGTTTTCAGAGACTTCTTCCAAACAATTGAAAGGAAAATAAACTGGAATCTGAAGAGCTGCAATTTGCACTTTCCTCTGCTGTCCCTGGTCCCTGCCGGAGCCGCGGCCGGGCAGGGCGAGGCTCCTGCACCATCTCAAGGAGAGCTCGGGCACTGCAGCTCCACACACGAGGGACGCACTGAAATCAGCTTTTTTTCTCATTTACTGTCCTGGGCACTCTTTTAAGGCCGTTTCATCAAATTGAGCTTTTTCCATTTCACTTGCTGTAGAAATTCATTGATCTTTTCGTGCAAACAGCAATACTCACCCTCTGTCTGCTGGGCTGGATTTCCCTCCTGCGTCCTGCTTTCCAAAATAACCAGGATTAGTGCTCACCTCCCTTGGCTGCAGGCAGGAAAACCCCCCCAGTTCGTGTCCTTGCCTGTGATATTCCTCCACGACCTTCCCTCTGCTTTGTGCTGTTCCAGACGCATCGCAAGGACAGATCCTGCCATGCCTCACCCAGCAAACCTTGTTGGAGGTCACAGCACAGTGTTCAGTGTGCAAATATCCAGCTGTGGGTCAGACCCTCTGCTCTGGGGAGCAGCATTTTTCTTTCTTGGGAGGATGGGTGGCATGAGGAATCTGCACCTTTACTTTCCAAACGGATCTCCAGCTCACCACTGCCGGGAGACTGGAGTGGGTTTTCCAAATTCACTTTTTCTGTCTGCTTACAAGAAATGAATTCTCTCTACTGAAAGCCCTTCTGCTCATTACATAATTATATCTTGGGTTTTAAAAAATTTTAGAGGGATTGTGACCTTTGTCTGAGGTTTTTCTCCATCTCAGTCTCTGCTTAGAGTAGGTTCTTTTATGCTTTACCCAGGCCTTTTTGTTCAGGTGTTTTTTTCATTATCTTCTGCAGCAGTTATTGGGTTTGGTTTTGTTGTGCTGGGTTTTTTCGTTTTGAATTTCTTGCCAAACAGTCTGGAGCCTTTGGGACATAATAGAAATAACAGACTGGACATGTCAGGCAAAACCCCTTAACCTTGTAACACCTTATTTATCTCATAAGTGAAAAACTTCCAGGGGCCGTAACTGAGCCAGCTCCAGAATCTCATGAAATCTGGGCATTGGTGGGTGAAATTCTGATGATTTAGGGAAAGTATGAAAAAAAAAAAAGAAAACAAATGGACTTTATACAAGACAGACAGATAAAGCAGCTGCAGATTCCAGCACAAGGATGGGAATCATCATTTAAATGACCTCATAAAAGCAGTACCAACTGTACTGTGAGATCAGCAATGGCTCTGCAAGTGGCTCTGATTCACTGCCAATAAAAGGGTTGGAACAATTTTCCAAATAACACAAACCAAACAAATCCTGCAATGTTTGTTGGTTCCTATCTTTCCTTAGTTAGCAATCAGACTACATTTAGAAGCTATTACAATTGGCTTTGGGATAAAAGAAATTCTGATTGCTCTTCCCTGCTATTTTCCACACTGCTGGGATGCACATCTGGCAGTTGGATGAGTTTTGGAGAGGTTTTGTTATTTCCACTACAACTGTTTTAAGAGCACATTCCAATGGGGAAATCTGATTCCTAGAACCCACAAACCACCACTACACATAACCTCTCCTCAGTTCCCTCATTAGGAATTGTTGTTATTTTCTGCCACTCAATTAAATTTGAGAGAGTTGACTTTCATTATATTAATCTGTCAATATTTACCACCTGTCAGGGGAACTGTCTTTGATTTCTCACATGAAAACTGCATGGGTTTGTTGACAAACTGGAAAAGGAAATTATTAAGTCAGCTGGTTCCTCAGCAATCTAAAGATAAAGCTTTGCAAAGGATATATATATATGTATAAACTAAGGGAGAAATCAGCATTGAATACAGTGGGCACTAATTGTTATTTTATTCTAACTGAAGTATCTTTTTAAGAGTTGTATGTTAACTTCTTCATAGTCTGGATTTACAGTTCATGGAGCTTTCTTTGCTGAGTGACAACAAAGCAGCAAGCCAGGCTTATTCCCACATTACTTCATTCCATCCCATGGAAAGTTTAATTTTTTATCAACTCTGAACCATCTCCTGTGCACTGACAGGGGTTAAGTGGCTTGTTCCTCCAGCACATCATCAGGAGAAGTGCTGGGACAATCCATGGGGAACAATCCCTGGCTATGAAGTCTCTCCCACACACCTGGGGAGAGCCTGAGGCTCTCCTTGGATCCAGCTGTGCCTTGTGCTGTGCAGGACCCCGACAATTCCTCATGGCAGCTCCATCATCACTCAGCTGCCTCCAGCCTTGTCTCAGGGCTGCTGGTCTCATCAGTGAGCTCTCCCTCAGGACAGAAGGGCAGAGTGACCAGTGAAAGTCACCTCAGCAGGGAATCAGTTCATGGGGAATCATTTCACCCACAGATTTCACCCACATTTCAAACTACAGGTTAAAAACAGCCACCTGGAAAGTGTTTATGGATAAAAGAGCCTGCAGGCACCAGTCCTTACCAATGTTTCCATGGCTGTCTTCCCACAGGGAGAGGAATATCCTTGACTTGGTGGCACCAGCACAAACCTCAGAACACTTTGTTCAACTGCCCCCAGAGGAAAAACCACAGCTCTCACCTTGGCATCTGCATTCCCCCTTTCCCCTTCCAAATTCCACCATGGAAAGAACTTACAAAATCACAGGGCATGAAGGCACAAGTGCTGCTGCCAGATTGGCTTCATTCCCCATAATGTGTTTCAGCCATGTGGATTTTCTGTACTTATTTGAAGGAAAGGAAAAAAACCACAGTACTATTGTATAAAGTGTACAGGGAAATATCTGGGCAAGAACTGGGGAGATAAGCACAGGCTGGACAATACCTTAAAATACTGAAACCAACAAAAACTGGCTTGGAATCAGTTTTGAGTTTATCAAGCTCAATCCTCATCGGTGCTACCACCAGCAACAAAAATGTCAGCTGAACTCTGGAGAAAAAGTTAATTCTCCTTGGCTGATATCATACTCATAGATAGCACAGAGGAAACAGAAGAACTGGTGTTAAAGTCATAAGTAGAAAGATCTTGAAGGACTAAAATTACTGACCTTTAAGAGGAGGAAAAAGCCCCCAAAACAACCCATGCATTAGTCATAATGAAAACATTGTGCATAGCACAGCTTTCTAAGAGATCTGGCTCCGTGTCAGAGCCACCAGGGAGTACAAGAACTGTTTGCTTCCCTTCACTCAAGTGACAGCACAAAGTGGAGACTGTGCATGAGACCCCAAAGGATCCCTGGAGAATCCTCTGCTCCATCCCCCTGCCCAAAGGAGGATCAGCTCCACCAGTGCCATTTCTGACATTTCTCTACCAGGTCTGTGATGGAGGCACCACACCCTCACTGCAGCTCACCAACATCTTCCCATTCCATCAGCTCCATGCACCTCTTTAAAAAAGAAACCAGAACTGTCCCGGTCACTTTAGAAAGTGTTTATTCAAAAGCTTCATAGCACCATCTTGTTTTTTAAAACAACCAAATAAAATGCAGCAATTAAAACGTTGGTTTTTCTGTTGAGCATGACACTAACTCCACCTGTGAACATATTTATGGTTGTTCTTGCTAAAATAACTGAAAAATAGCGCTCCTGTGCTCACAGACATAGCACTGGCCCCTGGGGGGGTTATCCAGTCCCAGCTCAATAATGGAAGAATAAAACCAAGTGGAACTGGATACCTCAAGGAAACCATTCCCCCTTCCCAATTCTGCTGGAAGAGAAAGTTTTCTAAAGGTCATTTTTAGCAGTTTCAATTCATACATCCCCTCGAAAACTTCAGCAAAACTAAAACTGTAAATATATAAAATATTTTTGGGGAGTTCTTTTATAGGACAAGCCAGACCATAATTGGTTAATTATCTCAATATGTTTGCTCTAACAATCAACTATTAATTCTAAAGGGCCTCTAATGCCCATTTTTTCTAGGGAAAACATCAGTCAAGGTAATTTTACTACATTACTACGCTGATTCGCATTAAAAATTTAAGGTAAAATCAAACTGCCATTGACAGCACTTATCATCTGCTTTCATTCTGAGTTTTTTTTCCTTTTCCCTTGTGAGTTTTGGAGCAGCCTGTCTGAGAGCTGGGATCAGTGAAGCGCTATTTCCCAAGGATCCTTAACTTACATTTCAGGAATAGGGACCAGGCCGAGGGCTCGGTCTCGTTATCGTTTGGCTATGGCTTCCGACCACTGGGATTCTCTATTGCAGCTACTTCTGATGGCCATGGGGAGGGAAATGCTCCCTGCTTCACTTGGCCAAAGCCCCCATGGGGTCCCAGGCTGGCAGCACGATGGGCTCCTGCTGCATCACGGCCAGGATCTCCTCGGGCACGTGCTTCTTGTCCACCACCACCTCGTACACGTACTCAGAGAACCAGTCATCGGTCATGATCAGGTAACCTGGGGGGAAAAGAGCATCACAGCACAGAGCCACTGCAGGAAAGCAGCCACAGACAAGCCTGACCTGTGAATGATGCATTAAACAGGGCCTGGTCAGGCTGGTTATCTCTCAAAACACAGCAAAAAATATCTCGAGGAAGTTAACATACAGGATGTACTTTGTGTGCACCTAAAGGTCAGGCAAGAAGCCCACCAGGAAAAACAAGAGCCAGAACATCCATAATTTATGTTTGCTCTGTTAACATGGGCATTGAGAATATTCAAGGGAATTACAAAACCTTTAAGACAGAATGTAACATTTCAATCTATTTGAGGCTTTAGAATTTTTCAGGTGAGTATCAACCTGTTCTAAGAAAACTTTCTTGGTTTAGTTTTTGCAATAAGAGGCAGCCACTGCTTTCCTGAAAGTCATTTAAATCACACTAAGGCTGAAGCAAATCTTAATTGTCTCCCTTAATATGAAAATGACAGTGAACACCCTTGAACTGGGAGTGAGGGAAGTCACTTTAGAGGTTTTAGCAGAGAGCTACCTCTGGAAACAAGGTATTCCAGTTGAAATGGGAATAAGAGTGGCTGTGAGAAAGGAAGCATTTAGGAGAGAGATGAGAAGGCTTTATGTAATAAAGTTCCTCGTGTCCTTATATTGTATCATCACACAATCAAATGAAACAAGAAAATGTCCAAAGAATATGGACAATAAATGCATCTATCTCCACCATCTTGTTTCTAAAGCAAGAGATCAGATAATCCCATAAATTAAAACCCCTATCAACTCTAACCCGAGCTAGAAGCCATTTTGGAAACACTGCCAAAGGGAGCTGCCTTGATTATCCTTTTTTCAGGATATGAGTTCTTGGGACACACAAAAACCTCTCACTCCCAAGAGCCAGCAAGTAATTGCACCCTGAGAGGATTAATGAACTCTGCCTCTGACATCCTGTCCCTTGCAGCCGATTGGGATCGCGGCGTCTGAGCGGGGAGGAAGCGCCGAGCACGACTGCAGAACATGCAAATAACTCAGCTTTGGGGAGGCCTGGGCAGTGCAGATCCACACACACACACCCTACACACACCTGGGAACCTCCTGAAAGTCCCCAGAGAGCCTTGGAGCTGTAACTCCTGCCCAGGGAGAGCAAACAAACAGTGCCTCTGTCCCAGGGCACTTTTGAGATGAGAGATGCACACACAGACACAGGGTGCCTACAGTTAAATCCTTGAAATGCCTTCCTGCAGGAGAGCAACAGCCAATACAAGACACGAAAAGCCCAAAGGGAGCTGCCTTCTAGCTGGAGATGCATCCTAAAAAAGCTCCTTTCATGCCAAAACAAGCAGATGGACCCCTCTCCACAGTGTGATTTAGTACTCCCCTCTTCCTTGCTTTTAAAAAAAGATATCCAATGGGATAAGCTGGGTTCAAAGTTAGGTAATAACGTCCTGTGTGTCTCCAGAACAAAAGACTACTCAGAATAATTAAACTTGCCTGTGTGGCTGAAAAAGAGCCAATAAAACAGAAAGGAAATATTTGATTGGGAAGTGACTTTTTCACCTCAGAAAACAAGCCATGTTTGTCAGCAGCTGTGTTCATTCCTTGAGGGAAAACACACAGGGTTCCAGAAACACTTATACAACAGATATAAATGTAATTACTAAATATTTAGGAGAAGCAAAACTGGGCTGGTTCACAGGGGCTCCCTTTCTCCAGGACAAGCCACAAGATTTCAGTTCTGCCACTCTGGAGCGTGAGTGTATAACTGACTCCATCCCATAATTCCCAAACGAGGAGTCCCAATCTTTCCAGTCTTGCACCATTCCTGTCACAGGAAACAGGTGGCACCTGGCACCCTGGACGGTACTTGGGAAAACAGGGAACCCCACATGAAAAAAGCCTGATCTTTCCTCACAAAAAAGTCATTTCTTTGCTCATTGTTTAATGGCTCCAGTGCAGTCCCTGGTGTTCTGTTGCGGGCTGGACCCTTGGTCACCCTGTCCAAGAAATCCTGGGAGTTGGGGCTCACTCCCATCCCCACACCCAGCTGGGATGTGCCAAGTTTAGCATCATTCTTGGCTGACTCTTCACTGATGTGGACTCTGGCTTCTTGTGCTGGACTTACCCAAGCACAGCTTCCCAATTCTTTAACAAGGCAGATAAGATAAAAATCTTAACTCTTATCACAGTTAGACACAGACTCAGTGGCACTGCAAGACAGCTCAGGCAAACTCTGAGTCCTCACCCTCCTACACAGCTACTACTGGACACTGCAGAGTGGAAAATCAGGAAGGAGAAGAAACCCCATCAAGTTGAGTCACAATCCCTGAAGGGATTTAAATGATGTGTACATGCGACATTTGGGGACCATGGTTCAGTGGGGACTTGGCAGTGCTGGGTGAACAGCTGGACTCTTTTGGACCTTAAAAGGGTTTTTCCACATCCTAAATGGTTCTGTGACTCTCAGTTACCTCTCCCAGTGCTTGGGAAGGAGCCCTGGAGGACATGTCCCATTGCCTTTTGCCCCAGAGCAGCTCATTTGGTCATACCCAAGAAAATCGTTCAGGGATTCAGTTCCCTGGAAAAAAAGCAGTCTGAAATAGAGGCAAGCTTCCTAATTCTGATGGGACTTTCTGTCAAGGCTCTTTTCCAGGGAACTCCCAGAGCAAAACAAAGCACAGTCAGGGAGCAAGACTTTCCAGAGAGCAGGGTGTCCCCTGGTACATAAGGGACAGCGACTCACCCTGCAAAGTCACACAGATGCCATGGGGACAAGATAGGGCAGGGTTATTCAAGTCACTCTGGGCTCCTATTTTATTAATTTCCAAGGAACAACCAGCTCCTCTTCCACAGCTCTAGACCTCATTCTTGAGAGGTGAGAGTGGGTTTGGATGCTGCAGCACAGAAGTGCCACAGCTCAGTCCCAGCCCAGCAGGCACCACTGCAGCAGTGTCAGGGTTCAGCTGCTGCCCTGAGCCATTGATGTTACCTCAGCATTGATTTGGCTTCTTCACTTAATCCAGCATTCCAAAGAACATTTCACTGCTGTCATATTGCTGAGCCTTGAAGGCTGGACATCAACAGTTTCATTGTTTTGTCAAGTCTGAAGATTTTTATTGGAATACTTTGCTGTGAATGGATACAGTTAACTCAGAACAGAAATTACTGCAAGACCAAGAGGGCACAACATAAATTAAGACATTTCCTAGAATATTCTATGTTTTCATCTGAGTTGTTCATGTTATTGAAAAGCTTATAAATAAGACCACATCCTAAACCAGAGTTCTCCAAAAATAGTCTATTCCCAGAAGAGAGCCAAGACATCCTGGGAAAGTTCTGCCACACCAAATCTTACAAGCACAACATTTGGGATTAATGTGCAGCAGAAAAATGTGCCCAGCAGTGACTTGTTGCTGGGGACACAGAGTCTGGCCTGGCACACTCACCACTGAGGCTGTGCCATTGCTGAGCCCACATCTGGCCTGTCTCACTCAGGAGATAATAAAAATTATGGAGTTCTCCTCCAAAGCTGCCTCATTGTCCTTGCCACATCCTTATTTCCAAACATTCAGCTTTCTGCTCTCATGACTATAAATTACCTTTATTGCCACGGTCTTCACCCCAGGAGTTTTCCACTCTCCATTTTTCAAATGCATCTTCTTGCCCATCCTGTGCCAAAACAAGTCCATGACAGTCAGTGGTGAAGGAGAGGCCACACCTGAGCAGGTCATCCCTTCCAAACCCAGCACCAGGAACACACAGAGTTCCACTCCTCAGAGTCCCAATGGTTTCTTGCTAATGGCTGCAGAAATGCCATTTTATAAAATACTCATCTGCCTACTTAGATAAAATGTGGTGAAGAAGAGTCTGCAATCAATATTTATTTCATCAGGCAGCTGAAATTTAACTAAGTTCTAGTTTGGACTTAACTGACTCACAGAATTTCAGCTGCTGTCCCTGTCTCCCATCAGGGAGTGAGGGAAATTAAACAACTTGCCTGAACTGGGAATCAGAGGAAAGGAACAAGGAACTGTCAGAATTCAGAACAGCATTGGTGCAAACCCTTGAAGAATCCAGCTGAAGGACACAGCTCCAAGTCCGGTGCTGTGCAATTAAAATATTTCAATACAAAAAACTAACCTGAAAAACATCCCATAAATCAATTTTTAATATTGAATGGATTATTGTTGTAATGCTTTTATTCTCCCTTGAAAAGGGAGAACAGTCCTTAAGATGGGACACTTGAGAGCTCCCAGACCAAGGATGTCAACTCTGGATGCTCTCAGAAATTGGGAAGAGCACATTCATGTACAGTAACTTTTAAACCAAAAGGTGCATTTAATCCACATCAATTTTTGATGTTGTAAAATTGTAATATGATTTTTTTTAAATCTTCAAAGCCTTTTTATAAAAAAGTAAGTAAATCCAAAATATTACATTTTACAACTCAGATTCTCAAAGCACCTTCGGGTTAAGGTTTTTAAGCACCAACGACAAAGTTTTCCTTGTTTTTCAGTTAGATATTGACAGAGGTGTTTGTGCAATCTGATACATGGTGGAAACATTAAGAGCTCAGAATGCAGAAAACAGGAAAAAATTGAGCTGTAAAAAGTAACTTGGAACATTCTTATGACTCAGCAGTTCCATCTCAAGTCTCAAAACTCCACAGCTCAGGCAAACTCGTTCAGTGCTGTGCAAGCTGCTATTTCTCAAGCCAAGGTCAAGCTGGACAGGAAGAGATCACTTCAAAGAAACTTTAATAATGACAGCTTCTGGAAATAAATGGAAACATCAACTTTGCAGATAACCCCAAGTTGTAAGTTTTTGAATGCTTCTTTTTACTTCATTATGTGCTTTGTTATGGTGCCAGGAGCAGATCTAGCTGTGGATTCATCTCAGCCTGCTGTTTGCTATGCTGGACACCATTTCCCTTCCCTAATTAGAGGTCAGAGATCACATGCCAGGGAACTGCAGGAGGTTAACCCTGCTGCAAAATGCCTCCTGCCAGCATTTTAACAGGAGCTTCAGGCTCTAAACAAGACTGGACTAACCATGCAGTGGTTGTCCAATCCAAGTTTGTGGGTAAAAGGAAAAAAGTCCTTTGAGGTGTCTAAAATTCTTCCCTCCTTGTTAAATATTTATAGTTCTGAACACTCAGACACAAACAACACAAGGGAAATAAACAACCAGGGGCTTGTGGCACACTCTGAGTGAGCCCAGGACACAAAGAAACTCCCAGGATATTCCAGTACATCCCTGCCAGCAGCAGAACTCCAGAGGGAGATTCTACCTTCTCAGTGACAGCCGTCAGGACCATGGCATGGGTCATCAGGGACTCCCCAAAGATCAATCGTTCTGCTTTGTTCATGTTCTTGATGGAGACACCAAACACCAGCTCATGATTAAATCTAGCAGAAAGATAAACAAGCCACATGAGAAAGGATGCAAGGGGAGTTCTGACAAAGTCAGGGAATCAGGAGACTGCTCTGTGCCAGGAACATATGAGTTCAACCAATTTTAATGTCAGAATAAATGCAAAACCTGATCCCTTTAGGAGTTTCTCTCACCATATATTAGACATTTAAATAAGTAAGAATATTTACAACTACTCATAGTGCATCTTAATAGGATTCAGATTAAACTAACAAGTAAAAAAAAAATTCTTCTGCTGCTGAATTACTTAAGCATACTCTTTTGGGGTTTATAATCCAAAGTATGTAGAAAGAATTAAAGCACTGTTCATGTCCTCACTGAGGATCCCAAATGACAGCCTGGTTTGATTCTCTACTCACATATTCAGGTCATTGATTCCCAGCTTGCCATAGAAGTGCTTTGCCACATCACAGCCAAACCACACAGCCTGCAAAGAGAAGGAAGGGTCATGTCTGGGCCAAATCCCAGGAGCTTTACATGGCATGGGCTGCACTGTGCCATCCACAAAGAGAAACCAAACCCACCTCGCCATCCTTAATAGATGCTGCAGCCAATTTCTTCAGGACCTCCACAGGCTGGTTGTTGTAGAGAGTTTTCCTCCCTCCAGCCATGTTGCCCAGGTACTCCACTGTGTAGAGCCTGTTGTAGGGGTTCTGGGGTCGAGGATCATTCACTAGACAAATCTGCCAAAAAACCAAGATGTCATAAAATAAGGTACAACATAACTGAAATCCTTGAAGATTGAACCTAGAAGGATTTCAGGGAATGGCTTTTGTCCCAGCCAGCTGTCTGCCCCATTACCAAACAAGCCACTTGGCTGAAATAAGAGGTTTCTTAAGGTTGTGTTTGTTGGGTTTTTTTTGCTTTGTTTCACAAGTTTACCTTGTAACTGTGGCAGAGCAGCTCTGCATGTTATTCCTTCTCTAATGTCTGCCTTATGACCTATTACAACTGATTAGATCACTGCATATTTTATCATTACAAAACCATTGTGGACTGCAACACAAGATCCCAGATAATTGAAGGGTAGAGCACAAACAGCACAACAGGGAGAATAAAAACACTGACTTGGGCAAGCTGTGCCCATCCCAGGTGCTGCAGCTACAGGGGAGACAGACACTGGCAACAGTGGAAAATAAATGGCAAAACGAAAGTCTTGGAAAGTTTTCAGCATGCCCAACCTTGTCCTCCATGTTGAAGTAAGGCTTCACATGCTCATTGTAGAACTGCACCGGGGTCATGGGGCCGTACTTGTGGTAATTCTTCTCCTTGTCCCGGAACTCCCAGCAGAAAGTCTCTGGAGGGCTGCCCAGGCAAGTGCTCACTATTCTGAATACCTGCACAGAGAAGCAAACAGCTGTGAGCCTGCTGGGACATGCAGCTGTGCCTCTCCTACCACAGCAAGGCCACTGGAGCGTGGATTTCTCCACGTGAGAACCAGCTGGAG
The DNA here is from genome assembly GCF_000277835.1 of Geospiza fortis. Classification (NCBI taxonomy): domain Eukaryota; kingdom Metazoa; phylum Chordata; class Aves; order Passeriformes; family Thraupidae; genus Geospiza; species Geospiza fortis. The sequence continues at coordinate 3,751,917 of NW_005054368.1, read as the reverse complement.
AAATGGGATCTTAACGGTCACCTTTGAACACACACACATCAATTATCTGCATTCAGCTCCTGAAATCTTGGTGTTTCAGCAGTTCAAAACCAATCTGAAAAGCCTCAGGAAAATCAACAGAGCTTTTTTCTCCACCCTCACACTCCATGTTCTCAGGTAAACCACCAGGCAAAACAGAAGCTTACTGATTCCAGGTTATCCTAGGAATGCAGCAGCCCAAAGCAAAAGCAGGACACTTCCCAGCCTTGTTACAACATTTCATCAGTAATTCTGAAGCTCCTCCAACACTGCCAGAGGAACTTTATCAAATTGATTCTCTAAAGGTTTGATCATTCAGCATCACCTGTTCCACCAGGTGGTTTGCCCCGTGCAGAGACAAACCAGACATTTTAACGTGGGCATTTTATCCCAGTGTTTCTCCTGTACTATTTAATTTTTTATTGTAATGTTCATTTGGATTTCAAAGATGAGCCTTTGCTTATTTTCAAAACCCCAGAATAATCTCCTCATCTCTTTTAATACATTTAACATGTGTTTAGGGCTGAGCTGGCAGGTTATGCAATTTAATTCCATCTCCCTGCCTGCTGACATCCTCTGCAGCTGGCAGCTATCTTTGGATTTTTAGCACAAAAAGTTGACCAGATTTCAAGTCATCAGCCTCTCTGTAGATCAGAATATAAAGCTGCACTTCAGAACCACTACTGTACTTTCTCACAGGGCTTATCAGAAAACGTGCCAACACTGGCAGTGTAACCACTTTAAAGATACAGAGCAGGACCTGCCACAGGTACTCTGGGGACAGGGAATTCAACCACAGTTAAACAGGTTTGAATCTGTTTTATTTCAGCTGACACTGATCTTCAGCTCAGCCCATGTCCTCAGGACAAGCCTCTTCCTTGCAAGGAACCTTCAGGTTATTTAAAATAAGAGGAGAGGGAATCAAATCTCAGCTGCACCTTCTGCACTGGGATCCAGCTCCTGTGGTCTATGCCAGCCTTCCCAGCCTGGCAGTCTTCACACTTACACAGCAGAATAGACACAATATCTTCCCCAAAGCTGATTTAACTCTTTCTGGAGCTGATCCATAAGAACTGGCTGTATGTTAATGTGCTCTTTGTGCTGGCAGCAAAAGGAGTGCAATGCTCCTGGCTAAATAAAAGGTGTTCTTGCTCCGAGCAATTTAAGAAAACAAGTGAAAAGATTAATTACAGGTTGAAACAAGGGTGTGAGCATAAAGCTTCTACTGCAGGAACTCACATTTCTCAATAAATATGGTAAAGAGCAAATATAAACCCCTGAACTACTATAAATATTTAATTTTGCACAGACTGCACAAAAGGCACCATTTGCTGTGGCTACACCCACATTACCTCAGATAACCGCAAGCGCTGAGAGATGAGGCCGTGAACACAAAATAAGCAAGAAAATGCCTAAAAGGAGAGCAGCAACCAAGCCAGAGGAAGGAAAATTATGGAGACAGAAGTCTCCAGTGAAAAGAGGCACTGGAGCCTGGAATGGCCTCCCTCATTGTTTTGCTACCACACCCAACATAGGCCCTCTCTTCATATCTCACAAGCTTCCTCTACCAATAAATAAAATAAGCATATTTAAACTAAAAGGTGACTTACATTGCCCTAGTGACAACTAGAAGCAAGATAAGGCAAAGATAGAGTGGCTTGTGCTAAACCCCCAAAAAAATGAGGAGGGGAAAAGGAGGACACTCCTGATAAGGAAGAGTCTACAAAGAGAACAGTAAAGGAAGAAAAATTCTATTGCGTGAACTGCACTGATTTCAGCTTCTGACCCACTGTGCACTGGTTTGATAAGAATGTTTATACAGTTCTGGAGTGAATATTTAATCCCATGTTCCACAACAATTGCCCCATTTCAGCGCGAGTGCTGCTCCCAGCAAGAGCAAACCAAGATTTGCTATGCAAATAGAACCTCCCAGAACAAAACCAAGCTCTGCTTTGCCACATAAATACAGAGGCAACACCACTGTTACACATCCAAACACATGCAAACCACCTTTCCTACTGCAGGAGAAAATGCTGTGCTGACCTCAGAGAATGAAGCACAACCATTTACAGAACAGACAAAGTGCAATCAGTGAAGAACCTTTCATGTCAGTTCCAGCATCTCTTGTCAGAGGGCATGAAGCTCTAAATAAATGAGGAGACATTTAGCAGTGAACTGTGTCCATGCCCTAAGAATGACTATCTCTAGGAAGCTTTTGATGTTTGCTGCAGAATCCCCCAAGGCCTTTTGGACACACACTGCATGTAAATTACGTTAATTCACCTTTGAACCAAGCGCAAATTTGCAACATTCTGGGGTAGGCTCAAAGCACAGCATTCTTAAGGCATGAATTTCACAACAGTTTTGATGAAACCCAAGGAACACAAATCAGTTTTCTTTTACCCTAACCTTAAAATTAGATAAAGCAAAGCTACAGAATTTTATACAAAGTGCAAAGATGAATTTTCAAAACCCAAAACAACATATTAATATGGAACTAAAACTCCACAGAGATAGCCCAAGGTAGTTTCTGCCTAACAGTGGTATTGAGTGGACTGCAGAAAAAGCTAACACACAACACCAAAACATTTGATTTCTTGACTCATCTAAAATACATACATTTAACCACTGGGTCACTTGGCATTGTATGTTTGAGAAAGAAATAAAATACATTCTTTTTTTAAAGTGCATGGACTCAATCACACTAAAACAGCCCCAAGTTTAAGTTATTTTTGGCAGTTTAGGAATCAAGTACAAGCAGCACAGAATGATAAAAATGATGTGGGTTTGTGTGAGCAGGAGGAGGTGCAGGCACTGCAGACACACTGACAGTGATGGAGTCAGTTCACAGCCAAACCCATGCTGCAATTCATTCCTCTGCTGGCCCCCAGGACGAGCCCTCAGCTGGGCTCAGCCTTGTGCAGGCACCTCCCTTTTGTGGTTCTTTTCTGCTCTCTTGTGGGGAATCCTTGCACAACACTTGTGCTACAAGATTTGCATTCAAAGCCATCAGAATGCAAATTTCAACCTTTCCTGTTATTTCTAAGAGCCAGACAGGCCAATCTTTTGATCTCTCAAGAGACAAAATGCTGATTTTCCTACAGCAAGGGACAGAGATCTGTAAAATATCATCATTCTGAAACCTATGGATTCAAAATATTTGTCTGGAAGGATTAGAAAAACTGAGGATGAAGTAAGCAATAAACCACTGCAAAACAAATTCACTTGAACAGCTCCAAAACCATTTTGTTAAGCAACAAGAGGCACTTGTTTTGGCTGATCCAACAGCTACACAATGAAAGAAAGGAATCTCATCCATTCCAGCCCTGTGTTCCAAGATTCATGTCACACCACTTTATTTACCTCTTCTATCATCATGTCCATGGCAGCACAAAGTTCTCCTTTGCTTCCTCCACTTTCCACCATATTTCTTAGCCTCAAACAGTATTCTCTCATCTGTTTAAAGAGAAAGTTACTTTGTTATAAAGGGTGTGAAAGGTGTCACCTGATCATTTTCAGGACTTCCTATCTGCTTGTTTCAAGCACCTATTTTACTCTTCACAACATGTTTTCAGAATGAAAATACCGTTCAGAAGCGTTGTTAGAGATTGAGTCATTACAAAATAACAAGATAATTGAATGCTGTTGAAGTAAAATACAAAAAAAAAAATTAACAAATAGTCACAATTCAATTACCATTTCCAACTACTGATGTGAAGCTTGCAGCCATTAAGCTCTTAAAGCTTGATTTCCCTCAGTCCCACAAGTGATGCCACAACATCCACACACACCAGCACGTCTGTGACTCACAAAACACACTTTCCTCATACTGTCACATTTATTTTGCAATTCTAATGCATAATTGATCTCCTGGCTGATGAAAAGAAAGGGGCATTTCCCCACTGCATGCACAGCTGCAGTCAGAGCAGCACAAGCTGCCCATTAGTGTCACCATCCATAAGGCCAGGAAAGGTGATGGGGCTCCCTCAGGACCAGCTGTTTCGCCACGCTCAGGATTAGAACAACATTAACAACATTTAAAATGTCCAAGCTCATTCCACCACGTATTTTGCATTTTTTATGTGGATTTCAGCAGGCAGTTTTCCCTGAGCATGCAGCATATGAACTGGAAAAAATGTAGCAAACTGTAAAAAATGTTTTAATTGCCTTTTTCATCTAGCTACCTACACCAGCCTCTTCCCAGGCTAATTCCTTTCTGCAGTTCAGGGAGTGAGTTAACACCTGCCTTCAGACAAAGCTGTGCACTTCTATACTGAAAGCTGATTTTTAACATGCAGTATTTTAAAATACATTTTTTTCCTCCATCTTTTTCACCACATTTGGCAGTCATCTCTAGAAACCCTGGCACACAGGGAGCTGAGATACTGAAAGGGTGGGAAAGAGACACTTAGACACCATGTGCTGGCTTTGCAGAAACAGATTTTAGCAGCCACATGTCAAGAAATCTTTGGAAATCTGAGGATTAGGAATAACTGCTACTAAAACCACAAAAGGGACTTTCAAGCTACTGAAGCCTGACAATGGACATCTTCCATGATCTCACCTTCCTGCTCCATGTTTCAAGATTAACATCAGACTTTGCTGAGACTTTAGGCTGCTTGTAAATAAATTTAAGTTGCTGAATGCACTTAACACTCTGGTCAGTAAGGATAAGGTGGTTAGGAACACTTGCAGTAGGTTCATTCCCATTCCCTCCCCTAAGTTTTATCAGCTAAATCAATTTTACCTTATGATTCAAGATCTCATTCATCCTTCTGGTAGCCTCTGTGGTGTGAGACTCTGGGAAGTACTTCTTGGGGACAACACCATACTTCTCTAAAAGAAATAAAACTACAGGTTAACAATTGGCTTTTTCACACAATAGGTGCTCCTACTGCTCATACCCATATGAAAGATAAAGAGAGTTTGGGTTTGTGCAGAGATTATAACAGAAAGGCTCTTGTTTAAAGGTTACAAGTACCCAAAGTTTACTTTTTAATTTGTGACTGAATCTTGACCTCTGAGCTGCATTCCACAGGGATCCCAGTAAGTGGAATCCCTGAACTACCCAGTATTATTTAACTCAACAGTTAAACGTTCTGAATTAATTAGTGCTTTAGGAAGTCCTGTTCACCAGGAAAGAAAAAAAAAACAAACCTTGATTACTTTAAAATTAATCTCCTGAAATACCTTCTGAAGAACTTGGCCTCCTGTGAATCACTCATCTAAGGTTAAAACTGACTTCCCAGTCTCCTTTCCTGCTCAACATTTATAAAACACCAGCAGCAGCTCATGGCTTCCTACATTAGCGTGCCACTCACAGATCTCACCATGCAAGGCTCTGGATGTAACAGCAGCAGCCAAAATCTCTGCCCTGATTAAGTATTTATAGCAATGAGAGCAGGAAAAAAGGAACCTCCAGGCTTCAAAGAAACAAATTCCTTTTGTGATTCTAAATTTGTATTATTGCCTTGTTGATTTACAAAGGTGTCATATTGTTTCACAACACAAATGAGAGCAAGTGCTGGTGTAATTAAGTATCTCCAGCAGCGTGGGTTCCTCCTGGAGCTCTGTAAGACCAGCAGTGCCACATTCCACATCAATTCCTTCTCACTGATCTTTACACCAACTTCAGGCTGCAGTTCCAAGCAGTTTTGCTTTGTAAACACACCCTGGTCCAGCAGGGGCTTTTCCCTTTCCATGTGCCCTAAAGACTGTACATGGATATAAATAAATGAGGTTGAGTTGATAACTGGAGGAAAAGGGTGTTGAACCCTTTCATTAAACTGAAAGTCAGGGCTATCTAATTATTCATTGATCATCTGAGCTTTTATCATCAACAGGACTATGCAAAAGTGATGCCAGACAAGATTTAAGCCAAATATTTATAATCTAGCCCCAAAAAAGTCTTTGATGTAAAAAACCCACAATGGTTAATGGCATAATGTGCCTTAGCCAATTCCCAGGTCTCAAGCTCAATTTTTTATTCTATTCCATTCCCCATTTCTCAAAGCAGGCTGCAGTTTTAGGAAGAGCTCCTTGTGACCAGTTCTCTCACCAATAATGTTGACCAGCATATCCCACTGTCCACCATCATTGGTGGGGTTGGAGAGCAGGAACTGCACCAGCCTTCCTTCCACTGGCTCCTTCTTCTGAGCTGTTTCCACAAAGGCATTTAAAAAGTAGTAACAACGCTCAACCTGAAACACACAGATAAACAACCCCAACCTTTTAAAGTCTGATATATTATGCATTAATTAATTGCTGAGCATTCACTTCTTTGCAAGCACAGAATAGATGAAGCAACTTTCTGCTCATCCTATGAAGTCCTCATTTTCCCCTCCAGCATTCCAGGGGCTACCCTATAAAATTCTTTGCTATAGAGCAAATATTTAGGAGTGACTTTACACAGAGCTTGAGGATCAGGGAACAGGAAATGGGGAGCAGAAGTTATGCAACGAAGCCTGACCCAAACTAGCACTAGATTTGCTTAATTTCCCTTAGGGGGAGGAGCAGGCACACAGCTCACGAGCACAACTGAAACCTCAGAGCTACAGTCATGTTTTCCCTGAACTACCAACAAGTAACTGCTGAAATATACAGAACTCTTGAAAAAAAAGACTTCTACTACTCCAAAACATCAACATCTTGACAACTTTCTTCTCAAGCTGAAAGTCCCACTGTGCTCGACCACCTGCATTTAAAACACATTTTAAAGGAACTTTTGAGGTTTCTTCTCAAACATGCTAAAACAATGCAGCCTAAAAGAAGCTCTGTCCCAACACTAACACCTGATTGCATAAGCAATCCTACAACAACCTACACAACTGTACCTTATCCCAGAAAAAGAGATAGGACTGGCTGAACTCAAACTCTTCAATGTTGTATTTCTTCATGAAAGGAAGACGCATTGCGTTGAGGCAGGAAAAGATCCAGCATCTCCCTGAGAGATCAAAGGAACACGAATTAAACTGGAACACCTGTGCTCAGGAGCTGCACAACAATTCCTTTTACCACGAGATTCATGACACAGTTCTGCCTCGAGCCTTTGGCTGGGCTTCTGCAACACCAAAGAGCTCTCTGAAGGTGTTCTGAAATCTTTCATTGCAAGCACATCTCTCAGTTACACCATGCAGAAGGGAAAAGAGGCAAACGCTGCAGGTCTAACGTGTGTTAATAACTCAAGGGGAGTCAAACGTGTGTCATTAACTCAAGGGGATGCTGCAGGAATTCGAGTTTTCCCAGAAGCTCGGACAAAGGGCTCTGGAGCAGCAGCCGCTCCCAGGAGCACAATCAGCGTTAGGAGTCAGCCCCCAAACACCGCCCCCGGCCC
>NW_005054368.1:3738414-3743810 GCF_000277835.1 Geospiza fortis | reverse complement strand
AGAGAACCGTGGCGCTGGCGCCTGACATCGGTGCCTGGCGGCGATCCCTGACAACGACCCCTCACACGGACCCTGGCAGCGATCCCTGACAACGACCCCTCACACGGACCCTGGCAGCGATCCCTGACAATGACCCCCTCATAGGGACCCCTCTCATAGGGACCCCTCTCGGCGGCCCCTCACACCGAGCCCCTCACATGGACCCCTTACACCGGCCCCTCACAGGGACCCTTCACATGGACCCCTTTCACCGGCCCCTCTTGCCAGCCCCTTACATGGACCCCTCACAGGACCTCCTTACACCGACCCCTCACAGGGACCCCTCACACTCGCACAGCCCCGGCTCCAGAACCTTCCACGCTTCCTGCAGTCCGTGGCCTGCCCGCCCCACAGAGGGTCAGCGCTCGGGGCTGTTTGTGGCACAAGCTCGTGTCAGTGCCAGGGGCACAGGCTGGGCTCTGCAGGGCTGGTGTCACCCTGGGTGATTGGCACCCATCCGGAGCACCCCCATCCTGCTGTCCCCAGCTCTGTCCACACTGTGTCACCTCCTGTGCTATGGCAGATCAACAGGAGGGTTTGGGACAGCTCTCCACAGCTGGTGGTGTTGAGGCCAAGTGCTCAGGAACATGAGGTGGCACCGCTGTGGCACCTTGAGGGACCTCCCTGAGCACTGGTGAGTCATGGACACACTCTGGCTCACACCCCAGATCAAACTGCTGAATTTTCCTCTTGAGGAATTGCCTGCTCCTCTGAGAAAAGCGCTGGTGCTTCACTGTCTCAAATTGATTTACAGCACGCAGTGTTTATTGACAGTATTTGTAATGGACTATTCCAAGGCATGATGAGGCCTCAACAGTTTGCCAGGACCTTGAGAAAAGTGCTTGAGTGGCACATTTGTTGGGGGAAGGGATGGATGGAGATGTTTTCCACCCATTGGAAAATGGGAGCAGTGCTGGAGCAATCACACTGGAACTTCACCGTGTGTCATCGAGCCCTTGGGGCTGCCCCAAGCCCTGGTGAGCCATGGAGACAGGAGGTGCAGCAGCCGTGCTGAGTGCCTGGCAGCTTTTGCCCTGGCAAGAGAAGCTGAGATGCCCACAGGATCATTGGGAAGGGGCAGAGGGTTGGGTGGCCACCACCCCAATGCCCTCTGGAATGGCACTGCAGGACAGAAAGCAGCTGTCAGCCCAACACCTCGCTTTATTGTGCGCATCACAATGCAGTAGAGATTGCTCTGCAGACTGATCCACAACCCACATGCCTGACTGCACGTTCATTCCTTGTTGGAATAAGCTTGGAGGGCAAGAGCTGGCATCACCTCATGCAGTCCACCCACCTGAATTGTGCTCCAAGGAAAGGTTCCCAGTGACCAGTTCTAACAGTTCTGACCCTCTAAGCAGCAGCTTAGAGTCAACATATGCAAAGAACCACTTATATTTTGAAAAAACATATAAACTTGATCCCAAAAAAAACAGTTTCAGTGCTTTATCTCATCATCTCACACAATGGCTTTGGTTGACCACTAGAAATGATGTTTTCTGGGCATTCTTTACCTGCAGCAAAATGAACACAAGAAATGAAAAATCACCTCCTAGAAAAAAAGAAAACCACAAGTAAGTTGAATTCATCTGGGCTGTGTTCGGCTCCAGAAAGCTGCCAGCAGGCTGAGGATATCACATTAGGGATTTTTTTCCCTTCCAGTGGTTACACACAGGGGTAGCCAGAGCCCTGGGATGGCCAGGGAAGGGCAGGATTTGTTTGTGTCCTGTCCTGTTCCCAGGGACCCCTCACTGCTGGGACAGGGCTGATGTTCACAGCCAGAGCAAGAGCAGGGTGGGTTTATTATACTGAGTGAACTTAATTTTAAAGAAGGAATTAATTTGGAATAAGTGTGAATAAGCAGTCAAATACTTACAGAGCTGTTTCTTTTGGTTTCTTGAAGCACTGAAAAGAAAAGAAAAAAGCAGTCCTGTTATCATTCACGTTTCTTGGACGTGGGGATATTGTTACAAATTTTGCAAGTACATAATGCCTTCCACATAAAATGTCTAATACTTGATTTATCTACTGGTAATTCTAAAGCAGGAGGTAGTTTGTAGCAGTTTTCTAACAGTGAAAAGCAACATTATGAAATAGAATAGAAAAGGTAGGAAAAAAACAGGGCACTGCAGCAAACAATACTAATTTTTTTCCTATGAAACCAGAGCTTTCCATACCTTAAGAAATTTATCTCTTCGAGCCACAATTCCAAAAAGTATTGTGATTGTAACCACCACAACAGCAGCAATAACAGCCTCCTTGGGGAAAACAGGTTTTTTATCTGTCAGGAAAGAAGAAGTTGGGTATGTGAGAAATTTGTGCAGTCACATAATCCAGAACATTTCATAGGACTGTGGAAAGACATTTCTTTTCTCACAGCTGTCACTGCTGAATTAACTGTTGCTCTCCCTGCTGTCCACAGACTGCTCTGTGTGTTAGTCCCCTGGAGAGGAGGGACCTGAGCCTGTATTTGAGTGAAGTGAAGAAGGATTGAAACATCAGCTCCTGAAGAAGATCCCCCAGGCAGTGTTATGCTCAGAAATAAGGCAGCCCAGAGGTACCACTGACACAGGTAACATTGCTTCCCTCCCTGTGCCAGGAGGACAGAAATGAGAGGGGTCTGGACAGAGGTGATTTAGTGTCACCAGTCTGAGCCCTGAGCACCCAGCCCCTGGAGTCACCTCTGGAGCACAACTTCTCTTGCCTTGAGCAGCTCTTTGGGCATGACAGAATCCTGTGGTCACAGTAAGATGCTTCAAGCAAGACCTGAGGTGCTTTAAACCCCACTTGAGTGTGCCCTGTCAGCGTGGGAAGAGCTGCAGTGGGATGAGCCTGCCCCAGGTGACACTTGCCAAATGCTTTTGAACAGCAGGTAGAGCAGGAGAGGCCCTTCCTGTGCTGTGGTCCCAGGCACAGGTGCAGGGAGAGCTCCTTGCTGTTGCTGTGCCCTCAGAAATCCACACAGGGAATTTACCACACTCCACTTACGCTGTGTAATATAAACGGATTGTTGTCATTATAAAAGAGAACAGAGAGTTATTTGTAAAGCTCATTAACCAGCAGCAGCCTTGCTACCTTTAACTATGAGGTGGAAATCCCTTGTCCCATTTCCCAGGCGTGATTCCACCAGGCAGGTGTAGGTCCCGTTGTCAGACTTCTGCACTTTGCTGATGAAGAGCTGAAAGACCTCACTGGTCTGGTACAGCTTGTGGCGACTTTGCTGCAGGGTCAAGCTCTGGTTGCCCTTTAACCAGGTGCTTTGGCCTTGAGGGTTGGATTTGGAGTTGCAGGTCAGAGTAACATCTTTCTCTTCTTCCACCTGGAGGGTCTCCTCTCCACTCAGCTGGGGAGGGACTGTTCACAGGAATGCAGTTCAACAGGTCATTAATAATGCTGCTCATAGAATCACAGAACCATTTAGGTTGGAAAAGCCTTCTCAAGCTGAGTCCAGACATTAACCCAGCACTGCCAGAGCCACCACAAAACCATGTCCCCATGTGCCATGTCTACACATCTTTTAAATCCCTGCAGGGATGGTGTCTGCCCTGCTGCCCTGAGCAGCCTGTGCTAGGACTTGATGACCCTTTCAGTAAAGGAATCTTCCTTAATACCCAATCTAAGCCTCCTCTGGTACAACTTGAGGCTATTTCCTTTTATCACTTTTTACTTGGGAGAAGAGACTGACCCCACCTTGCTCCAACCTCATAGAATGCCTACATTTAACACAAAATAATTTCCCTTCTCACATCCCTCGTGCTCCTTGTTCAGTGGTCTAACAGATCACAGTAGTGCAGCCTTTCCTGATCTCTGGGAATGAGGAGGGCAATCATTGGCAGAGACTTTCATTCCAGTATTTCCTCTGCCCTGACTTGTATCCTTGGGAAATAACCTAGGTGGAGGCAGGGACATATCCAGAGGATCTTTCTTAAGGTACCCACCCACTCCTATAAAAGAGCCCTTAGATCAGCCATAAGCACCACTGTGGGAAGGGAGTGTCTTATCACGTGAGTTATCTCCTCCTAAACGCATTTTTCCTCGGTGAAGACAGCGTGCAAGGGTGCAAAACACCGCCCAGACAGAGCTGCTCTGCCCAGGACTCCATCCCACCCCAGCCATTCCACACAGGAATCCACCATGGCGACTCACACTGCACATCCAGGGTCACAGACACCTGCACAGCCTTGTCCCGTGCCAGCCTGCACGTGAAGGTGACCCCGTTGTCAGACGCATTGACTGGGGATACGCAGATGTTGCTGATGTTCACTTTATTCCCATCCTTCAGATCCACTTGCCCAGCCCCGCGATACCAGAGCAGCTCCTCAGCCTGGCTGCTGTTGTGCACGAGGCACGAGAGGGAGATGGCAGGGCTGAGCCCTGTAGACAGGGTGAAGTCAGCAGCGTGGTTATTTACAGACAGTTCCACACCTGCAGAAGAAGGAGGACAAGGACATTTAAGCATCCTGAGCCATACTCTCCTCACAAAAGCTGCCACATTCACTTCTCCATGCCTCCACCTTGGAGGAGGGATGAGACTTTCAGTTTTCAATCTAGCAGCTGTTTTCAGGTGGAAGAAGCTGTCTTCATCTCAAAGCTCTCTCCACAATTATTTAAAATAAAAATCAGTCTTTTGCAGCTGACTGCCAGAACAAGGCCTGACCTGTGACAACAAAATGTCTGAAGCCAGAACTGACCGTGTGACACCCAGCAAAAGGTCATTCCCGCACCATCACCCTCCTGCTGCCAATCACTGCTGCAGCACCACTGTGCTCACTGTTTGATACTGTTTTTCAGTTGGAGCAGGATGCCCTTGGGAGTATAAATGAGTTAATCATCCCCTCAGCTGTATCCTGGTGGTTGCAGAGCTGCAATTTGTCAAAGGTACAAACATCAGGACGTACTAAATGAACAACCAGTATGGGAAATAAATTATTGTAATGGGATGGAACTCGCTACTGCAGCCTGGGCCATAGAATAATAAATTAAAAATATAGCTCAGATTGTAAAGGTATTAAGGTCCTGTGAATATAAAGAAGGTCCCTGTCTGAAGGTGTTCCCAGGTGGCCAAACCTATCACACTTATCACTGCTTGGAGCAGGTTTGGAAACTGTGGCCTCATCATCCCCGCTGCAATAATGCTGGAAAACACTGACATTTTCCCATTCCCTTCTCTGCTACTCTCAAATCAGAGGTCAGTTTTCAGACAGTCCTCTGGGGATGATCTCCAGAACACTCAAAATGCTGCTGTGGCACATCACCTAGCCCTGGGCAGTTTCAATAATTGGTATGATGGAGCTTGGACAAAGCCGGGATGGATTTTTCCATTGCTTACCTGTGGCCACACATGCCAGGAGGGAAAG
>NW_005054368.1:3732804-3738402 GCF_000277835.1 Geospiza fortis | reverse complement strand
CCTCGGTGGGGGACGGCGGGGCTGCGTCTCTGCGCCATCTCGGAGCACAGCTGGCTCTGTTGGAGAGAGGGTCACAGCACTGCTGCCTCTGCCCAGGGCTCGCAGGGGTTAATCCCTGCAGCCATCAGAACCCCGGGGAGAGCCCCACAGCAGGCACAGGGTCACCAGGGAATGAACTGAGTCCATTGTTGCAGGGCATTTTCCAGTTCAGAGCAGATTCGAGGGGGTTTTATGTCTCTAATCTCCATTACATGAGTTTGCTGTCCCTGATCACCTGTCAGGCAGGGAAACCCATCTCTGGATCAGGTAGCACTGGACTTACCTTGGGAAGAGTCTCTGGAGAGGCTGCTTCTGCTGGGAAATGCACACTTCTTTCCCTTCCTTATTTATAGGGTCTGAATTTTAATATTTTATGATCGTTCAGTAAGAAGTGAGTCTATAAAATGGGTTCAAGGCCTCGTTCAATTCCTGGATTTCTGAGCTCCCACAAGACTGAAGTATTTGCTGGGCTCTGCTGGCTGTTTTATGAGACTTTCTGAGGCAATGAGTAACTAATGAGAGAGTTCCTGCATCAGCCATAAAGACTTTCAGCCAAAAATAATACCTTTTTCCCCCCAGCTTTCTGTGTGCTCACAGCATTATTTCAAGCCACAGGGATTTTATCCTAGATTATCCTAGAGCAGGAGTAGACTCCAATTTTTCCATTTCTGCCCAAAGCTCCATTGCCATGTCCTCCCTTGAGTGGAAAATGAGAAAATTCACTGATTCAGACTTTGAACTGCATGTTGGCAGAGGACAGAACAGACACTGTCCTGCTCACCAGTGTGTACCCCCAGGCTGCTCGTGTGCTTGGCTCAGCCCTGGGCACCCCCCAGCACACAGCAAGGGGGTCTGTCCCTGCTGTCCCCTCTGCTGTGGGCTGTGTGTCCAGGGCACAACTGAAGCACTTGGCTGTGTAGAAATCTGTCTGAGGTTGCTGTGCACCTCAGCAGGGTGATGGTGACGTGGTCACAAAGCACGGGGTCCTTGCAGCCTCCAAACGTGTTGTCACTGCTGCCAGTGTCCTTGCAGGCACATCACTCATCAGGAATGGGCTCAGCAGAGCCATAAAATGCATTTCACGAGCAGGAGGAGCCTGGGATGTGTCCTTGGTGTTTTCTTGGCCTGTGGACACTGTGTCCCAGCTCAGTGACACAGAAATGGGCAGGGAGGGCTCCTGCTCTGGGCCTGCTGCCTGCCCACACAGCACAGGAGCACACAGCACTGCTTATTTGTGGGGCTGCTGCAAACAAGGGTCACCTTTGAGTGTTTCCTAATAGAATTCTTTCTGTGATTATGGGTTTACCCTTAAAACCAACAGGGAATCATTCTTGGTTAAAAAAGTATATGTGTACAAAAGTCCCTTGAAGAGAGAGCTCTCAGTCCCCTTTTAAAAAACTGTCCTGTCCTTGTAGAATTCAACTAAATGTTGGCTTACAATCCAGTACAAATTTTAATCCAAATGCTCTTCGTAGGAGTAAAGTTATCCCTGTGGTTTGGAATTAAGCTGAGTTGAAATAGAGAGGGATTCAAAGGAGTGGACTGGGAAGTGGCTCATGTGCTCCCACCACAACGTGAGCCAAGGGCAGGAAAGTGAAGTCTGTGCTCCCTCTGGTCACTGCACTGCACTGATTGAGACTCTGGAGAAGAAGGGATGGTTTGGAGTAAGTGAGGATGTACAGAAGGAAAGGGTGGAGTTTGGGAGTATTTCTTTTAATGTAGGAATTACAGTAAGGGAGAAGATTGCCAGGCAACAGCTGTTCGGGGGGAGGTTTGTTATGATGTGAGACCCAGCACCAGCTGGGACCTGGGTCAGATTCTGTCCCAGCAGGTCCATGACAGGCACTGAGGTGAGCTGAGGTTCATCTGGAGCAATGGCACTGTCCTGGATCTGCTGAAGGAAGAGGGACTAGAAAATCAAGGTGTTACCTGGCCAAAGGCAGTTAAAGGCAGCTGTTTAGACCAGGTAAGAATTACTTTTGCAATGGCTTTTTACACTTTTCTTTTCATACAGGGTGTAATTAATCTTGTGGGTGTCTAATTACTGAGGTCTAGAGTTTTGTGGGTTGCGTTCTCCACCTTTCCATTACGTTTTTTGGAGGGACACAAACCTCATGTTCCAGAATGCAAAGCAGCCACTAATGACTCAGACTGGGAGGAACCTCTTCAAGGAGGCAAGAACTCCATAACTCTCCACAGCAAAAGATCCAGCCCTCACATTTGAGGTACTTGGATCTGCACTGCCAAGGCTGGATTAGACAGACCATGGGCTAGAGTCAGTAATCCACCACACCAGCTCCTGCTTGTCATCCTTATGGCAACGCTGCACCGACAAACCCAGAATAACACTGTTGTTAAATATGACTCTGAACAGCCTCAAAGGAATTAATTAATAAGCACCAGTCTATTCCTGGGTGTAATCCAAGCCTTAGAAACCTGAGCAGAGAAGATTTAGAACATGATAGAGATTGAGCAGAAGTATTTTTTTTCCATCAGGTCTCTTAACCTCCAACTCCAAACTTCCCAGCAGTTGGGTTCTGCGTGGATTTCATCAGTGCCTGCAGGAGCAGGAAGCACAATTCCTAATCCTCCACACTCTCACTGGCAGATGAGATCTTGATTTATCCTCAGCAGTTGTGAGGGTTGATGGTTGCTCCTGGAGTCAGAGGCATGGCAGGATCTGCACAGACGTGTGGAAACCCAGGATTGTATCTATGGTTTTGTCAAGCAAACAAAGGCTGTAAAGTGGCTGTAATCCTGCTCCAGAAAACATGTTTCTGCAATAGTGCCTGAGGCTCTGCTCTAAGGCTGCTCCTGTCTTCCTACTCTTTGTGGTTCCCCACTTCTAATCCCATCTTAATATGTGGTGCTACATATTTTGCAACATTTCCATTGTTGGGGAATGACTGTAACACCAAATCCAGTGCCTCTCCTTGCCAGATAACTGGGCTGGAAACCGAGGCTGTCCGGGAATGCTGCTTGAACTTACTCAGCACTCCTGTTCCCGCCCACAAAGCCTATTTTTCCAATGTTTTTTAAAAACATTATGGAGGTGTGATGTGCCCTGATTTCTCCCAGCCTAGATCCAGCATATTTCTCACTGGTGAGATGGACAGATCTCGAGGTTTGTTTTTTTTTTTTTTGTTAGTAAATCTATTTCCTGATGATCTTTATATAAAGGTTCACATGCTGTGCCACTGAACACAGAGGAATGATGAGTGAACTTTTTGGGAAGGAATAGGAATAACTAAAGAAACACTAAATCAGTGAATATTTTGAAATTTTTGAAATAAATTCAAGTGGAAAATAGGCATTAATGAAGAAACAGACCCTGGGATCAATAAAGTGGAAGAGAAGCCCTCACGGAGGTGAGGTTCCAGCACAAGTGTTGGACGTGGATGCCACCTGCTGGGTACCCACCCACGGAAGGGAAGCAAAGTCACCTGGGAGTGCTGGAAACCAGCTGAGATCCCTGGGATCACCTTGGCAGGAGCTCAAAGGCAGGAAATCCTGTAGAAAGCTGAAGCCACACTCATGACTGAGGAGGATACTAAACCTGGTGCCTGCTTCATGCTGATGGCAAGTACAGGACATTCCTGAGCAGAATTCCCAGAGCTGCTTCTCTTTCAACACTCTATTCTGCTGTGGCTGCTCTACAGCCTGGACCTCAGATATTTTTGTCTACCTAGGAACTTTCATCACCAGTGGGATTTCTTGGAAGTGCTCTCTGCTGGAAAACCAAGTGGTGATTTGATCTTGTGAAGTGCTGCCAAACAATATTAGCAGCTTTAACTTCCCTGCTGTGGGGTCATCCCTCACTCCCTCTGTGAGGAATCTGCAAGGACTGAGTTGCTCCATCTTTCCAGTTCATGGGGGACCGTTTGCTGCTGATCTTCAGGAGAAAATCACATCATGGTGGCAAGCACTGTGGAGTGTGGTGAGGCAAAAGCCCCAGCTCCTGAGTAACCACCTTTTTGAGTGCCACAGCACTGGCATAAGGCAGAGATGAGGAGGAGGAGGGAGAGGAAGAGGAAAGGGAGAAGGGAGAGAAGGAGGAGGCAGATCCTGCATATTTGCTCACTCAGGGATGTGGAAGTCAGAGCTCTCCTGGGCTGGCCCAAGGAAATGTGGAGAGTTTGCTGTTACTGGCTGCTGAGCAAATGAGCTGGTGACTCATCAGCCTCTGCCACATGCTGCTTTTACAATTGGCCTGCAGGAGTTCCAGACAACTGGGCTTTTATCAGCTAAAAAGGGAAATGAGCTCAGTTACTCTGGGTAAATCCAGAGCAATCCATTTGTAGACTGAGGACTTAAAGCTATATCATGGTGGTCTCTTCCAAGAGAGCCACATTCTCTCTTGACATTCCTTCTCCTTTTTGGTTTAAGAACATTCCAATGATCAAGATCTTTTGGCTTTTCCAGTTTAATTTTATTTGGGGTATCTTTTTGATGAATAACCCCTGTTTCCTGCTTGTTCCTCTCCTAATGATTGTGCAGACCAGATGAGCCCCAAGGAAGAGAAGCCAATTTACTCTCCCTTTCCTCGAGGCCTTTCTGATGCCGTACCATGCTTGGCTCACACACAAGTTTGCATCATCTGATCTCCTGCACAAAGGATGCTGGAATGCCATGAGATGAAGGAGTCATACCACTGATGGTTCTCCTGACAATCAGGTTTTTTGTGCTAGACTTGGGGCTTGTGTCTGCAGCAGGAAATGCCAGAGCTGGGAAGCAGATGTGTGCATGAGATACTACTGAAAAGTTAAACAGGAATTGGAAGGAAACTGCTGTTGGAGATGGACACTTCCATTGTTTTATGGACTGCAAAGTGATGTTTGCAGAGTAAGGTGTCCTGCCCTTAGCCCTTATCATCTCACCTGCCTCACAAAGGGAATTTGATGGAGAAGGCCCCAAAGTACTCATGGCTGTGCAGTCACAGCCACGTGCAATGCAAACATCACACTGTTAGAATGTCTTTAATGCCCAGAGGTCCGATCTGAGCAGGCAGCTCTCTCAGGACTGGGGAAGAAGGAGGCACCAGCAGCAGCACCTTGTGCCCTGCGACCCACAACTTGTCACCGTGCCCAGGCAAAGTCCCGTCCTTCTTCCTCAGCTCCTGGTTTGTGTTCCGGCTTTATGCGCTGGAGAGCTGGGGCCTGTCGTGACCTCTCCAAGGCACCGGGGCCTCGCCCGGTGCTGCAGTTGCTGCTCCTGAGCGCACTAACTCCGTGTTGGCTGATCCGCCTCTCCTGCAGCGGTGAGCGCCGTGGAACCGCTCATGCAGGGGCGTTCGCGAGGGAAACAGAGAGCGCGAAGAGCGAGAGGCCGCATTGTCCTGAGGGAGGACGAAACCCCCGTGCCCTGGGAGCCGCTCGGAGCCCGAGCGACCCCGCTCCGCTCCCGCCGAGCCCCGCAGCGGGACCGGCCCGGGGCCTGCAGGGGGCGCCGCGGCGCACGGGAACACCCACCCCGTGACGTAACACCTCCGCCAGCTCTCATTGGTCTCTCACTGCCCCACCCGGGCGGCTCCTCCCCCGCGGCCTCCGCTGATTGGCGAGG
>NW_005054368.1:3707596-3732323 GCF_000277835.1 Geospiza fortis | reverse complement strand
ACCCCGACGGCTTCGAGCGCGCCCGGGAAGGCGATTGCGGCGGCGGCGCCGAGGGCGGGCGGGAGAACAGCCGCGGCCGCGACCTCAACCGCAGCTTCCCCGACCAGTTCGGGGACGCCGAGCCCAACCTGGAGCCCGTGCCCGAGGTGAAGGCGCTCATCGACTGGATGCGCCGGAACAGGTGAGTGCTGCCCGCTCCCCCTTCTGCCCCGGCTCCCCCTCGAATTCACTCCCCGAGGGTGTCATCCAGCTTCCAGCCATTCCCAGTGCTTCCCAGCAAGGCCTGTAATTTCCCCACCTGTTTATCCCCAGCCTGCCCGCCTGCAGCCGGGACCATCCTGCGCTGGGGAGAGCATTTGGTGGCCCCAGGTTTTGTGCAGCCCCGCGGGGCACAGCCCGTGTGCCCTGCACACACCCAGGTGTTCCGGCCTCAATGGCCATCTGCAGGTCTCCCATCTCGCCGAGTTTGTGGCTGGAAACTTCTTACCTGCTTCGCTGTGAGCTTGTCAGTGGGTCTTGCTCTTAGGGCCAGTTATGCTTATTCCACAAGCTGTGGGATGCTGGAAATATTTGGGGTTAAGCGTCTGTGTGTGACCATGTTGGCAAAGTTGTGTTGGACAGGGCTTCTTCCCCTCATCTTTGTGTTGCATGGGAAATTCCCTGGATTTAGCAATAATGCTCTGTGCAGCAGCATTTCCAAAGATAGGCCCTGTTTCTATAGCTGCCTTCCCCATGAGTTCAGTTGAAGCACGTGGGGCTGAGCCTCGAGCATCCCTGCTGATCTGTCTCTCTCCATCCTAATGGGTAGCCCAGGGGGAAGCTGCTGTGCCTGGAGTGCAGCAGCCCAGGAGGGGAGATGGTGCCTTTAAAGCCCAGCTCTGGTGTGGGGTCTGGGGCAGCCTCAGAGAGTGCAGTGGCCAACCTGGGCACTGATTCTTCATTTGCCATGTGTTCTTCAGAGAGCTGTGTAAGGTCCAGATTACAAAGGTCAATGCAGCCAACTGTGGGAAATTGTGCAGAGAAAGCACAATGCACTGCAGCCAACTGTGGCCCTCTTCCCAAAGCAGGGATAGAAAGAGATGAAGAGGGGGGTGACAGTGCACTCTAGGGCTGTTGGTTGACTCCAACCAGCACACAAAACATTCAGCATCCTATAGTGTTTGCTCATGTTTAGGAAACAAAATTTGTGTGAACAAATGATCTTCATTAACACTTGGTGGATGGCAGTGCCCATGGGGATGGTGCTGCAGAGATATTGCAGAAACTTCAGAAGTAACTTCTTGTCCTGAGAATCCTTTAGGATAGATCTGGTGCAGCACTTTGCACTGAAATCCCTCCAGAGTTGGTTCAGCTCAAAATTACTTACTGGGGAAACTCATGTGCATTCTTTATATAATTTTGAAAACTCCTTGAGCTTTTTATTTTTTTTTTCTCTTAGTGTGTGAGGTGGGATTTGCTATCCCACCTATATTTGCTATCCCCCTCAGCCAGGGTGAAACAGGAAGAACGTGGTGCTTTGTGTGTCCCTCTGCCTGGCAGCACCAGCTAATACTGGTGTAATTGTTAGACTAACATAACTGCTGATAGAAAAATGAATGGGTAAACAGAACTGTTTGATTAAAAAGGGAGATAGTGGGTGTAATGCAATTTGTGTGCACTATTTTAAGCAAGGTAGAGGTATTGGTCACATTACCTCTGCTTGGAAACCAAATTCCATTTAAGCAAATGCACAGGAGAGTTCTTTTTCCCCTCAGTGCTGTGTTTGATGGGAAGAGAAGAACAGAGAAAATTACCTTTGGGATTCATTGAAATGCTTGTGCAGCCTGTGATCAGACTGAAGGGGGATGTGGGGCATGCCCTGCTGTATTTTCTGACTTGAGATTTTAATAACTCTGTTTCACATCCAGATTTTATTTGTGAGTTAATTCCGTTGCACATACCAGGTGTCCTCAGAGCTTGACAAGAGTACATTGCTGTGTCTGTCACCAAATGTGGGGGCTTGGTCTTAGGCTGCAGAAAAAAACCTGTTCAGAACTGATTCCACTTCCAGTGTGTGCCTTTTGCCTCATTAATCCAAAACAGACTTTGGGAGCTCCAGAGAGCATGATTTGGGTGGGGAAGCAGCAGAATAATTGGTTGGGTGGCTGTAGCCAACTTCCTGTTGCAATATTTCCAGTCTGACTTTTTGTCCCTTTCCTCCCCAACCCCAGGTTTCTGCTCTCTGGCAATCTCCACGGTGGCTCTGTGGTGGCAAGCTACCCCTATGATGACTCGCCCACGCACAGGCTCACAGGAGTTTACAGTAAATCAGCTGATGATGAAGTCTTCAAATATTTGGCAAAAGCTTATGCTTCACATCACCCCATCATGAGAACTGGCAAACCCAACTGCCCTGGAGAGGAGGCAGAGACCTTCCCAGATGGCATCACAAATGGTGCCCAGTGGTATGACGTGGAAGGTAAGCTGTGCTCACCTCAGAACTCCCATCCAGACCAGTGGTGATTATCACAGAGGAAAGCTCTGGGGGTTAAGTGACATTTTTAGCTTTGAATGTGTTCTAGCAGCTTGAAATGGAGAGAGGTGGCATTGTGGGAACACCAGCTGATGAGTAACAGCTTGGGAGGTGTTTGTAGGGAAGAGATCACAGCAAACTGAAGGGTTCTTTCTGACCCTCTTATGTAGTGGAGAGTTGTCCTGCACGTGGGAGGCTTCATTTGCCAAATGAATTCTTGTAGGTCTCTTGACAGTTGCTAAATTTTGATACAGGAAAGAGGAAATTATTCTTAATGGTATTAAACCAATACCAATGTTGTGAGCTCTTTTAACCTCTGAGCTTGTAATTTTGTGATTATAGAATAACCTGCTGTAAAACTGTGTGAAATTTAGGTACGTGTTCTGAGCTAACCAAGGAGCTCTTGGCAGCTTTTCCATGGACTGCTCTACTCATAGACCTATGTGGGAGGTGACAGCCTGCATGGCCTGTTCTTATCTACCAGTGTGGGAGATCTGGAAGGGATCTGAGATTTGCCCTGCAGGGGCCTCTCAGAGAGCTCCTGATCCCTCCATGATGCAGCTGCACATGGAAGTGAGCTGAACAGGAGCAAATGACCTCCTGGTGCCACCACTCTGCCTGTGCAGGTGGAGGTTACAGGCCTGGCTCAGCCACATAGTGGGTTGCTGTGTGTGTGTTGGTTTGGTTGAAAATTTAAATAATAATTCATGTGAGGAGGAGCTCTCATGGGAGAGAGAGCTCCCAGGTTACCCCATTGCTGTGGCTCCTTGGTGGATGTTGTGCAGGCAGGGCAGGAACTTCTGTGGTGAGAACACAGCAAAAAAGTTGCAGAAATGATCTCAAGAAGTTGTGTTGCTATGCTGCTCTGCTTTTTTTTTCCCTTCTGCTGTGGCTGAGGGGTGATGGCAGAAGTGCTGAGCAGGCAGTGACGGGCAATGCTGTTTATCCTTCAGAGCTTGCAGCTTAATGATTTCTGGTAAGACAGTGTCTTTCTGGAACATGGGCTTTGCAGCAGAGTCCTGTGTTAATTCTGCATCCAGCTTGCTTGAGAAGGCTGGAGAGGGATCCATTATAGGGCCTGAACACATCATCTCTGAGCTGGAAGAGGAAGGCTTGAATTTTAGCAGTGGTTGAATCATCCCCCAGGGTTTTACTGGTCATCTAAGATGTTGTGTTCAAATAAGATGTGGTTTGATCTCTTTCTCTACCAGCTGTCTCCTTCCCTCTACCCTGCTGTTTGCAGGCTCAAGGTTCATTCTGCTGCTGTGAGAAGTCCAGCAGGAGGAAAGTTTGTGTAATCTGGTGACTTGGCTTGTGAGGGAACAGGATATCCTGGATGATCTGTGCTGCCTTGTTGTGGTGGCTGTTCTGGGCAAACACCTCAGATGGGAAGTTTCTTTACTGCAGCTCTGTCCTTGTAATGAAGTGGGGTGGGTGTGCTCTGAAAGGAAGGCTTTTCCAGAGCTTTGGGTCTGTGTTCTCCTGACCCCAAAGAGCTGCATTTTCCGCTGCAGGGATGAGTTTTTCATCCTCCTGCTTGGCTGTGAGGCTGGTTGGTGGCTGTGGCACTGTGTGTGAACCTTGCAGGCTGTCTGCTTTGCCATCAGTACAAAGAAATGGCATCATTTTCTTTTCACAGGAAGTATAAGGTGTGAACTGCAGACCAGATTGCTCTGTGCTGCTGTCACTGTGGTTTATATCTATCCAATAACCTCCAGCACCCAGTCTCTGCAGAAATAAACCCTGTCTCTGTGACAAACCACAGGCTGGGGCTCAGCGCTGATGTCTGTAGGGCACTCAGGGGCAGAGATTGCAGGGAGGATGCACTGACTGCACTCTGAGAGTGGAACACTGCTCAGGGTGACAGCAGAGTTCCCCCAGAGCCAAGGAATTCATGTAACATGTAACCTAGGGAGAGCATGGGTGAACTGACCAATACCATGCATGTAATTTGATGTTGTGTCAGTTCACCCCTTTGGGGCTGTAGGTTTTAATGTTTATTTTTAGTAGTGGACGAAGAGCAGGCAGAGGGGAGTCAGTTGTAAGTGCTGTGACAGAAGCAGCAAAACCATCAGAGGCTGTTTTGAGTCATCTGAGTTGCTCAGCTCTGTGCCAAGGACTGCAGAGGCTCGTGCTTGGATCAGGAGGCCTTTCCCAGGGATTGCAGAGTTGAAATGTGTGGTGAAGTGAGGCTGGGGAAATCCCAGTCCCTGAGCTGAGCTCTAGAGGTGGATAACCAGAGCTCCTGGTTCTGTGAGCTGTGCAGGGCACGTGCTCGAGGCCTCCGGATCAGGTTGTGCCAGGAGAGATTCCTGCAAGCTCCAAGTGAACTAAAGCCAGGAAAAACAAAGAAATGGGAACACAGTGTTTCAACAGGTGGAGATTTTCCTGCCACATTGTATCATGTGAAATCAAACATGCTGGAGAGCAAACTGCCACGGGATACATTGTCCCACAGTTACCAGTTCAGTTTTATGCTGCTGCCAGGGTCCATTAACTTCCATTTGAGTTTGCAAACAGCCTCTTACATGTGTCAGATCGAGGTGGCAAGTACAAACCATGGGAGTAATTGCTGAGGTCAAGTGTGCACAGAGGAAGATGGATCTCTGCCAGACAGCTGAATTTGGCTCCTGCATTCCAGCTGCTGTAGATAAGCACATTGGTGACTGGGATGCTTTTGGAGACTATCTCTGGTGTGCATGCTCTTTCTCTTCCTTTTTAACCTCTGAGGGTTTTAACTACCAAGTGGCTGGTTCAGGTCAAGGGAATACACGCAGAGTTGGGCTGGGGTATGAAGAGCAGTTGAGAAACCACTCTCAGCTGTGGGCAGGATGTGCTTTGCCTTTGTGTTGTTCAGAGATCCAGATCAGAAACTAAATTCAGCCTGAGCATATTTTGTGGGCAGCCTTGGAAGGTTTGTCTTTACATGCAGTCCCTTCCTAAAATATATTTTCTTGCTAGTTTGTCTCTCTGATGTCCAGGTGTTTGAGATGTTTCTGGTGTTTACTGGGAGGCACTTCTCAGGTTGAAAGTGGATTTTGGTTACCTGTGTGCTTACTGGGTTGTTTTGGTTGTGGTTACCAGCCACACTAAGCTTCCAAGCAGCTTTTAGGGGCATCCAGCTCAGTGCAGTTAAAACAAGTGCTGAGAACAGTGTGGCATTACTGTGGTGGCCTGTTTCCTGGGCATGGCAGAGGGCACTTGCACAGAGTGAGCTCTTGCAGAAGCTCTCAGCCATGTCTTTCTGCACAATTTGCTGTATTTGTGTTTGCACAGAGTGAGCTCTTGCAGAAGCTTGTATTTGTGGTTGTATTTTCATGAAAGTCTTGCTGCAGTTCTTTTTCTTCTTGAGAGAAGTATTGGCTTGATGCTTTGAATGTCTTAAGGCCTCTTTTCACATCTAGCATGAGCTGCTGGGCAGTGCTGTGCTGGTGCAGCTCCTGGCCAGACTCTGCCCTTGTCTTTGAGAAAAGGCTGCTGGGCTGGGCTGCTCTGGGTCATGCAGCTGCTGCAGTTGGAGGCCCAAACCTCACCTCCTCTGAGTTTTAATGATTGCAGACTAATGGACCAGAACTTTCTTCTGCCTGCTTGGTGCTGGTGCTCACTCAGTCCCATGCTATGAGAAAATCAATTCTGAGCAGAGCCAGCAACTTGTGCCACATAGTGAATCATGTCTCCAGCTTGCTTGGTGCCATCTGCTCTCTCTGCAGAGCAGACATGATTGTTTCTCTGCTTTAACTTAGCTTCAGGTTCCTGATCTGCTGGTGTCTGTTCCAGTGAGAGCTGGAATTAGTTTTCTGCATAGTGCAGTTTGAAAATAGAGTCCTTCTTGGCTGGTCTGGCAGGCTTCTCCTGGCACGTGGAGTATTTATGGTATCTGGATCCTCAGGCTTGACTCTGGAGAGCTGCATTCTCCTGGTTTGAGCTTGGCAGGGAGCAGAGGCCCCCCTGTCAGCGTGAGCTCTGCAGTGTTTGTGCTGCTGGAGCCTGGGATCCCTGCCTGAAGTGCAGTCCTGATGCTCAGGGAGTGGGTCAGAGCAGGAGAGAGGTTTGTTCTGAGCATTTCTGTGACGTGCTGCCAGCCAGGGGCTGACTTGCTGTGCCACTAAGCTGCTCGCTGATAAAAAGGGGAATGGTGCTTCATGGGGAGGCTGAAACTTTTCACAGTGTGGGCTAAAAGACACCCCGTGGTTCAAATGCTGAAGTAAATCCAAGGGGTTATCCCAGACATTACCCAAACAGAGTAGAAGCACTGTAGCCTGGCAGTTTTCTCCCTCAGGTGTGTATTTTCTGCTCTGCTCCATGAATGCAGTGCCCTGCTCATGGCAGGCTGAGTACAGATCTCTCTTTACCCCTCTGGGTCTCTGCATAGTCAGGGGAGGCTGTGCAGATGGTATGTGGGAAAATACGTAATTCCACATGCTGTAAAAATAACTGTCCTGCTCTGCAACAGAGCTGTGTGAAGGCCAAATATGTGCAGTGGATACAATCCAAATTTTCAAGAATGCAGTGTACTACTTTCTCCAGGAGACAGTTTTACCAGAATTGATGTAGCAAGCTCTAATTTAGTCCGTTGCTGCTCTATTATGGGTGAGCATCTGTCCTAAATTTGCTTGAATGGCAGATGAAGCACTAAATATGTTTCATAATGGCTCTGGTTTACGTTTTTGGGTGTTTTCAAGTGCATTAACGTCCTGCTAGGAGCAGATGGTTATGGGCTGGCAAATGGTTTGGCTCGGTGTGGTGTTTACTGGTGAGAGAGCAGCCTGCTGTGCCTGCCTATTCTGAGCCTGGTTACAGGAGCTGAATGAAGCTGAGGGTGGATCAGACCCACAGCTCTTGTTTTTCTAACCCCTTGAACTGAGTTTGAGAGTTAGAAAGTCCTCCAGCATGTTGTGACCCCCTGAGCTGGACAGGAAAGTGTCTTTCCTGTTTTGATGTCAGCCTGTGCACAAGCTGCAGTGCTCTCCTGGCTGCAAGGGACGTTTGATTTGTTACAATAAAAGCTCCATGTTCCCTTAGCAGTACACTCCCAGGAGAACTGAGAGGAACTGGGACATCTTTGTGGTCCCATCCCACACATCTTCCCAGGGGCCTGTTCTAAATCCTACTTTATGCTGTTAGTCCTGCTTTACCCAGCTGCATTGGGGCTGTTGAATTCAGAGCAGTGGACTGTGACCTTCTGGGCCACCACCTCTGGTAGAAGCCTCCTCTGCTTGGTCAAGTGCTGCTGGTTTTCAGCTGTTCCTGCCCAGGAATTAACACAGCTCCTGCCAGTGCCAGGCAGTGCATTTGCATCAGGATATTGATCCATTCTGGCTGGTTAATTGGCCAGTGCCACAGAGGGTCCCTCGCTTCAAGGGGCTTGTGAATGATTAGGAAACTGCTCAAAGGAAATGAGGTCTATTGGCAGAGCATTGATGCAGTGCTTCAGTGGGCCAAGCAAAGGATGGGTGCACAAAATCTGCATTTCTAACAGACCTTCCTGCTGGGGCTCTGCAAATCTGCCACAGCTCTCTGCTTTCCTTCTCCTGGACTTGACATCTGCCTCCTGTGCAGAAAATGCATTGCTGTTCTCTGAGAGTGGGACTTCTGAGGGTCAGTTCAACTCCCTCAACTCATGCAGAAGAGCCTGTGGGCCCCTGTGTCCAGGTGTCCCTTGCAGGAGTCACTCTCTTGGTGTGGAGGTTGCAGGTGCTGCTGAACAGGTCGGGTTGGAGCTGTCTAGGAAGTGGTGGCCAAGGCTGTGACCCACCAGTCTGTCTGTGTTATAACCAAAGAAGTTTGTGTAAGCCAGAAGACTTTGTCAGCATGCAAGAAACATGGTGTGATGTGTCTTTCCTTACTGACACAACTGCCTGGTTGGGTGGTGGGAGCAATCCTTTCATGTGGTCATCTGGCTGCTGTCATGTGGTGGGGTTTAGCAGGGTGATTCTGACACCTGTTTCACAGACTTGTGGTTTTGCTAAGAGGCTTTTGGGAGAACAGTTGTCCTTGAAACTGATTCCAGTGTGCAGATTTGAGCTGCCAGCTCCCAAGTTGATAGTTTGGTATGCTTTTCTATCAAAGGCCTCAAACTCATTTTGAGTGAGTGAGGCAGACCTCACAAATCTTGAGGTAGCTTAGAATGCTCAGGGAAGGACTTGGCAGCTGGAATGCTCAGAATCTGGTGTGCCTGTCCTGGCACACTGGGTTTGTCATGTCTGGAAATGTAAAATGAACCTGTGTGAATTCTCAAGAGCTGTGCTGATGAGTTCAGCTGGTGGAGCAGTGAGACAAAAGGACTGTCACTTTGAGCTTGCTGTGGCTGATTTGAATGGCCCAGTGTTCCAGTTACAGCACAGGGTGCCATCATAATGTGACCTGACTTTTCTCCTTAGCCTGCTCCCTCTGGAGCTGGGGCAGCATCCTGGGGAGATGCTGCGTGGGGCTGAAGGACAGGAGAAAGAGCATCCTGTGGTGGGATGTGTGTGCATTGCTCTTGGGACATCTCTGCCTCCTTTCCTCAGGTGGGATGCAGGATTACAACTACGTGTGGGCCAACTGCTTTGAGATCACTTTGGAGCTGTCCTGCTGCAAATACCCACCGACTTCTGAGCTTCCAAAGGAGTGGGAGAACAACCGGGAGTCTCTCCTGGCTTTCATTGAGAAGGTAGTGAGGGCTGGGCTGGGTGTGGAGTGGCAGCTGTGAAACCTGTGCTGCCCATCCTGGGCTGGGAGCACCATGCTCAGGTGCCCTCAGGGCTTTGTTTGCTGTGTGAGGTAATGCAGGTGCTGCAGCTTTGTTTGGAGGTCAGTGGCTACAAAGCTGCTGTGTTTCTCTGTGGTTCTGCCACAGCTCCCGTGTGCCCCACAATGACAGAGCTTTGCTCTTGTGGGGTGCAGTGTTAGAGGGACTGATTGGTGCAGGTCTCCCTAAGTCATGCAAAGTACTGGCTGGTCTCAGTGCCATGAATCTCCAGTGATATTCACAAGTATCCACACTGCTGAGAGCCTGGCTTGCAGAGCCCTCTGCCAGGCTGTCTCCAGATGCTGTGTGTGAGTTGAGTAGGTGGCAGTTTAGGCTGGGATCAGAGGCAGCTGAATTTGGCCTGTAACGCTGCTATGTTCTTATTGCAGTTTGCCCATGTTGATGAATTAGAGTTTGTTAGGGAGGGTAAATTCTGAGATCCTGCTGCCTTCCCAGTCCATGCTGGGATTCCTGTCCTTGCTGTCTGGTTGAACACTGAGTCCTGAGCCCTTGGATGCCTTTACCTGGCAGCTGCCCTGCTCTGCTGCATTTGGGGAAGGGTGGGGGGTATTGCTGCCTTAGGACATTCTCTTTCAGGTTCCCTTGATGTTGCCTGTCTTCAGCCAGGCCCTGTCATTGTTTTCCTCAGGTGCACATTGGTGTGAAGGGCTTTGTGAGGGATGCAGTCACAGGAGCTGGCCTGGAAAATGCAACCATTGCTGTTGCTGGTATTGCTCACAACATCACAGCAGGGAGGTTTGGTGATTACCACCGGCTGCTGGTGCCTGGGACCTACAACGTGACTGCTTTTGTGATGGGGTAATGTCTCTGTGGCAGCCTGTGCCCCCACTGCCAACTGCTCCTGTTCCTTCTCTTGATTTCCCCCCCCCAGAACACCTTATGTATTTAAGGGGCTTGGCTGGAAGCTGCAGCAGTAAATGGTTCCAGCTCAGAGCTGCAGCTGTGTTTGCTCCTGCAGCAGGGTGCTGTTGAGTGCACAGAATTTCTGTCAACTTCTGTTTGACTGCTTGTATCAAATTGCAACTTCTGCGCAAAGGGAAGTGGAGTAGGGTTACCCCAACAGGAGTTTGTGTTGTCCCAAGCCTGGGTGTGGATGTGTAACTTGCCTTCTGTGATACACCTGGGGCTTCTTCCCTGCTGAGCCTGTGGACTCTTGCAAGGACAGCAGTGGAGCTGGGTTTGGTGGCAGAGGGGTGAGTCCCATCATCTTGGTCCTTGTGAATCTCTCAGTCATTAACACCCCAGTGCGTTTGGGCTGGTGGGGGGAGCAGGCTGGAGTGATGAAGGGACTGCAGGGAGTTTTGGCCTCTGCTGTGCAGAGCCTCCTTCCTGAAGCCAGTTGTTTATTCCACAGCTACACACCAGTGACCAAAGAGAACATCGAGGTGAAGGAGGGAGATGCAACAGAAGTGAACTTCTCCTTGCAGCCGACTGTGATGCCACCAGCTCCTAATGTCACCCAGCTCACAGCAGCTCCTGCCCCTGTCACTGCCATCACCCCCACCCCTGTGCAGGCTGAGGCCCCAAACCCAACCCCTGCCCATGAGCCCATCCAGCCCGTGGACTTCAGGCACCACCACTTCTCGGACATGGAGATCTTCCTGCGGCGCTACGCCAACGAGTACCCCGGCATCACCCGCCTCTACTCCGTGGGCAAGTCCGTGGAGCTCAGGGAGCTCTACGTCATGGAGATCTCTGACAACCCTGGTGTCCACGAAGCAGGTGATGTGGGAAATCCTCTTTAGCAAGGCACAAATGCAAGTGACCCTTTACACAGGGAGAGGCAGAGCTGGCGACTCTCCTGACAGACTGAGCTGCTCCTTGTGGTATCCTTTACAAAAAGTGTGAGTGCAGTGGGTGTTAGAGCCTTGCTGGGGGCATCTGTGCTGGTCATGGAGCTCTAGGGAAGAAGGACAAAGAGATTTCCGTGAGACATTGTTCTTTTTGGAGTTGTGGGAGCAGAAATGTGAGTTTTAGGTTAATGCCCTCCAGCAAAGTTTGCAAGAGCAATGCTCAGGGTGGCGAAGCGGCTCCAAGCTGTAACATAGTGGCTATAATTGTTTCTGTGGTGTAACCATGTGTCTGCAGGTGAGCCAGAGTTCAAGTACATCGGTAACATGCATGGGAATGAAGTTGTGGGGCGAGAGCTTCTCCTGAACCTCATCGAGTACCTCTGCAAGAACTTTGGCACAGATCCTGAAGTGACTGACTTGGTCCAGAGCACACGGATCCACATCATGCCATCCATGAACCCTGATGGCTATGAGAAGTCCCAGGAAGGTATTGCTGTCTGTGCCAAAATCTGTGGGGTTCCTAGCTCTCAGAACAAGCATTTGGGTTCATGGAATCCCTGGGAAATCTGGAAGCCTTGCTGGAGCAGGAGTGCTCTCCACACAGGGAGGCTGGGAAGGGACTTGGTGTGTGCTGTGGGATGAGTGGGTCGACCCTGATTGATGGATGCTGGAAGCTGCTGGGGAGAGCTGTTATACTTCAGCAGTGCTGTGAGCTGCCCCTGTTTGGGTTCCCTGATGGTTTGTGGCTAATCCAGGGCTTTTTTTGAAAAAAGACATTTCTTTGACACAGCTCTTGCTTGCTGTGCTTTGGTCCATTCTCTTAGTAAATGCAGTGTGGGAGCCAGGCTGTCTGCAGAGCACTTGTCCAAGGATAACACAGACTTTCACCATGAGGTTGAAACTGGCAAAAACATCCTTCAGGGAAGTCTTAGAACCACGTGGCTCTTGCAGATTGGCAGAACAGAGCCTGTCCAGAATCACTTTCTGGAAGCAGAGCTCTGCTTGGGTTTAACAAAGAACTTGTCTGGCTGGTTTGAGAAGGTGAGCTCTGAGGTTTCTGTAGTCGTGACATCCGGCTGCAGAGATTGTTCATGATTCAGTGCCTTTCTGCTGGTCTGACTGCCCTGAGAGCCTGAGCAAACACCCACTGGAAGGACCCCCAGGCACTGCTGTACAGAGCAGGTCACTTGCTGGGGAGGGCCTGGGTGCCCCTGTCTGGGTGCAGGGGGCCAGCACTGCTGTGCTCTCTGCTCTCTTCACCAGCTCCTACTTCTAAGCTCTGTAACAAGTGGTTGAAGCCTCTTCACAGGGCTTGAACTTGTGTTTCATTTTCAGGAGACAAAGGAGGTACCATTGGCAGAAACAACAGCAACAACTATGACCTGAACAGGAACTTTCCAGATCAGTTTGTCCACGTGACAGACCCTCCCCAGCCAGAAACTCGTGCTGTCATGGCCTGGCTCCAGTCTTACCCCTTTGTGCTCTCAGCAAACCTGCACGGAGGTACCACATCGAAACCAAGCTCCTTCCTCTGTGCTGGGCTTTGTGGGAGTTGCAGGGAGGTCTCCAGGGTGTTCTAGGTGTGCACTGGGGAGCTCTCGTGCTGCAAGATGGAGCAGAAACTGGAAACAGAGGGTGAAAATTGTGTCCCCAGACATGTTTGTGGGGAGTTGAGGCAGCTGCTGGGAAGATCCCAACCACTTCTCTGAAGGGAGCATCTGGGAGATGGAGATGGACTCTCTTGTCAACAATTGCTCAGCAGATGGTCTGGGAATGGGATATAGAGCTGTGGCTGTTAAGGGGTTTGCAGCATTTATGGAGTGAATGCAGTCCTGAGGGTTCCCTGCCTTGAATCGCATGGCGGAACTATGAAATTTGCAGTAATTTAATTATCCTTTTGGACTGTTCTAAATTAAATCTCTGTGTATTATAGCTTACTCCCTAGAGAGTTTGTCTGCTGGCTTGTAGCTGTGGTAACTTGCAGGTGGATGCTTTGTTGCCATTGTGTTTGGGTTGTAGTGCAGAAGTGTCAGGTGTGGGTGTGAGGGGGCTGGCAGATCTCCAGCTGCAGTGGTGTCTGGGGTTTTGTGGTGCTATTAGTACAGCTTCCTTGGGGAAACCTTCAGCAATGAACTCCAGAAAGCTGAAAAACTGCTTCATTTGGGTCAAAAGCACCATGCATGTTCTGGGAAATTCTTCCCCTTGCTTCCACTTTTCTGTGAAAGCAATTATTATGTGGTTGTGTTCAGCCCTCCTTCATGTAAGAGCCAAAGCTTTGATGTTGTTGTGGCTTTGGTTCTCCTTCCTGACTAGGTGTGGTGTTATCTCTTCCTGTGCTTCTGTCTCTTCTATCCATTGGGCTTAATGCTTTGTTTAATGCCAAGTCTTGAGAAACAGAAGGCTTGGCACTTGCTGGAGAAAAATTTCCACTGTTATGCTGAGGGATCACTGGGCAAGCACCCAAGTATGAGCCAAAGCTTGCTTTGCCTGCAGGTTCCCTGGTGGTTAATTACCCCTTCGATGACGATGAGCAAGGAATAGCCATATACAGTAAATCCCCAGATGATGCTGTGTTCCAGAAGCTGGCACTTGCCTACTCCAAGGTAAAGCTCTAACAGGAAAATGGGCACATCCTGCTAGGTTAACTTCTGGGAAACTCCTTTTCAGCTTCCAGGGAGCCTCCTGAGCAGCTGGTAGAGGTGGGTGCAGGCACTGTGGGTGAGCCCCTGGTGTTGCAGGCACAGCAGGAAGATCCTACAGGAGGCTCCCATTCCATGAGTGATGCCCAGCATGCTCTGTCTGCAGGCGCTGAGGGAGGAGAGCTCTGGGCAGGCGCTTTGAAGCGTGGTGGAAAATGCTGCTCATGGGCTGGGAGGAGAGAGCAAGGATATCTGGGCTGGGATTGGGTGTGGGTGCAGCCAGTGCTGCAGTGATAGACACACATCTGTGTTTGGTAACCCTGAACGTGTGACTAAGGGTAGAACAAAAGTGCCTGTGGCTGTGGAGTGCAGGCTCACCTTCAAATGTTGCATCTTGTTTTATAGGAAAATGCAAAGATGTACCAAGGAAGCCCTTGTAAGGATATGTACCCCACTGAATACTTCCCACATGGCATCACTAACGGGGCTCAGTGGTACAACGTTCCAGGTAAAGCACACCTGAAATCTCCTGCACTGTTTGTCTTCACCCTAATGCATGTACAGCTTAAATAATTTAGTCTGCTCAGTCAGGAACTCTGCACTGGTCAGCTCAGATTAATGGGACTCAGGTTTCTTTTATAACCTCTTAAATAATGTACCCTAATAAAGTTATTCCCAGGGGAAGGAATTTATAGTGTAGTTTCTCTGACTATTAGCAAAATGGCTTCATAAAATTTTACAGCACTTTATTAGCATGAAAGGTATTTACAAGAAGGAAGGTTATTTGTCTGCTCTTTTGGCATCCCTTTGAAGCTTGAATCCTGCCCTGTGTAAAAGCCTTTTCCCTTCAAGTCTGTGCTTCATCTTTCTCTGGTATCTGACTTTTATTTTTTTTTCTTTGAGCTGTGGTACTTCAGAAGTCAAAGCTTCTTTTACATTCTTGTTGTAGGTGGGATGCAAGACTGGAATTACTTACATACAAACTGCTTTGAAGTGACCATTGAGCTGGGCTGTGTGAAATACCCCAGGGCTGAGGAGCTGCCAAAGTACTGGGCACAGAACCGGCGCTCACTGCTGCAGTTCATGAAACAGGTGAGGTGCCTTGACCTCAGGCCAGGCCAGCTCCCTCTGGGGTTTGCTTTAAACAAGTCAGAATGAACAGGGTGATCTGGCCAGCTTTCCTGGCTGCTTCCTGACCAGCCTGGCTACCTGCTCTACAGAAATCACCCCCATCAGAACCTACCTCAACTACTCTCTCCTCTCAACATACCAAAAATCTGTATGGAAATAGCATCCAGAGGATGCAGGTATGGGTTTTTTATGTACCACTACCTTGGGTTTCCTGAGGCTGGAGTGTCCCTCATATTCTCTTCCTATCTAAGTGGGGCTGGTGCTGCACACCTGGGGTGTGCAAACAAAGGTGTGGAGCAGAGAGTGCCGTGCTGACACCCTGAGCCAAACAATTGCTCATTGTACTCATCAGGTGATCTTTGTCCACGCCAGCTGCTGGCCAGTCCAACCTGAACCCTTTTGGAACATCTTGCTCCTCTGGGAATGGTGAAAGTGTGAGGGGTGGGAGGCAGAGAGGGGGCTGGCACTCAGCAGAGCTCCTTTGTGCAGGTTCACCAGGGTGTCTGGGGCTTTGTGCTGGATGCTGTGGACAAGAGGGGCATCCTCAATGCCACCATCAGTGTGGCTGACATCAACCACCCAGTGACCACGTACAAGGATGGAGACTTCTGGCGCCTGCTGGTCCCAGGGACGTACAAAATCACAGCATCTGCCCGAGGGTGAGCAAGCCCCACATGAGGAGCAAACTGCTGCATGACTGACTTCCCACTCAGGAGTATTCTAGCACCTTTGCCTGCCCACAGCACACGTAGGCGTGGGTGTTTCTCCTGCCCTCTGACCTGTGCAGAGATAGCAGTGTGAGGCTGCCATGGTGTCAGACTGCTCACCTGGCACTGGGGTACAATCCCAATCTTCCCTAGTTTGGAGTGGATAACTTGTTGTCTTTAGGGGAAATTCTTTTCCAGGCAGCTGCGCACAGAAGTGACTTGATTGCTTCTGTGCTGCCAAAATTCTGTGTTAAAGCAGCCTGACTCATTGTCTTTCCAGTCTGCCATGTAAGCCTGAACACCTGAGCCAAAAGCAGCTTAATGCCATGTTGGGGCCTGAGTTATTCTCTGTCCTCCTGCCATTCCCACATCCCTTTGAGCTGTTCTTGCTCCTCATTTCTGTGTCTCCCACTGTGGGCAGGGGAGCAGTAGCAGTCCCATGTGGGTGTGTAGTCAGGAACAGGGCTGGCTTGTTGTCCAAGGTTTCCATTGCCTGATGTTTTCTTGTGCCTTCTCTTCCCTGGGCAGGTATGATCCACTCAGCAAGGTGGTGGAAGTTGACAGCAAAGGTGGGGTGCAGGTCAACTTCACTCTTTCACGGACAGACAGCAAAGTGGAAGAGGGGAAAGTGCTGGTCCTGAACACCCCAGACACCAGCAACCCCAACGAGAAGGAGTTTGAGACCCTGATCAAGGATCTCTCTGCTGAGAATGGTCTGGAGCGGCTCCTGCTCACCTCCTCCAGGGATGTGACTCCCTACAGATACCGGCCCTACAAGGATCTCTCCGAGTTCCTCCGAGGCCTCTACCTCAACTACCCCCACATCACAAACCTCACCAGGTGAAAACAGAGCAGCAACCTGGCCTAGGGATGTTGGGAATTTGTAAGTCACGAACACAGTGTAGAGATGGGGAGCTCACCCCTCCCTTCCCTGTGCTCTCTGAGATGGAGGGAGCCCCATGTATAAGGACATGGTAGCAGAGCAATGGCTGCAGGGCCTCGTAGGTGCATCCATGTGCTTTTCCCTGACTTGGTTCCCCAGGGATGCTTGGGACTGGTGATATTCCCAGCACTGATATCCCAGACTTCTGCAAATATCTCTGTTCCTTACTATTTTGTCTGTTCTTTAAATCCTTTCTGACATCCACCCTGCTGAAGAGTCCCCAGCAAAAATGACCAGCTTTGACTTTTGAATCTCAGATGGCCTTTTTTTCATTGTCTGCCTCCAGATTTTATTTCAGTAGTGCAAGACACTTTTGTGTGAGCTTGCCCTGGGCCAAGTCTCTGCCCTCCTGCAGAAGACCAGCTGCTGCCATCCTCTGCTTTCCTTTGTGACCTGTAACGCTTACCCTCTGTCAGCTTTAGAAAGCACAAATCCCTTTGTCCCAGGGCCTCATTTGCTTGTTGTAACCAGGCACAATGTGCTCATGTGCTGTCCCTGCTGGTGCCAAGGCTGCTTTGCTGATCTGTAGCCTCTATTGTCCCTGCAGTTGCATCAGCCCTGAGCCTGTTCCCTGCTTTCCCTGCACTCAGTTTGCCAGCTTAGCGGCATGGCTGTAGCAATAGCTCCTGCATTACTGGGAACAGGCCTCTTTTGTCCTGCTTTGGAAATTAGTTTGATGTCCAAATGTATCCTGCTCTGAAGGGAAAAAAAAAACAAAACAAAAACCACCACTGGCAGCACAGAGGATCCAGCAGTTCCACATTTATCATGATCTCATAGGCTGTATGGAGATGTATAGAGCATTGGATATTCTGTGCATCTGGACCTGGATACACCCTTACCCAGATGCTGGTGTTCAAACTGATGTTCAGGGTGAATTCTGTTCAGTGCTGCTGCAAATCTGCCCCCCTGATCAGGTTGTGTTTCTCTTGCCTTTGCAGCCTCCCGCTGGAGGCTAAGGCAGTACTTCCTTTCCACACTGGGATTTCTCCATGGGATCAGGCTGGAATTGCAGCTCTCTTGCTGAGCTGACACTCCCATTTCCCATCTCTTGGCAGTTTGGGTCAGAGCGTAGAGTTCCGCCAGATCTGGTCCCTTGAAATCTCCAACAAGCCCAACGAGTCCGAGCCTGAGGAGCCCAAAATCCGCTTTGTTGCTGGGATTCACGGAAACGCTCCCGTTGGGACAGAGCTGCTCCTGACACTGGCAGAATTTCTTTGCATGAACTACAAGAAGAATGATGCTATCACAAAGGTGAGAGGCCAATCCAAAGACCTCCTTGGAGCCTTCCAGCTGTAGGCTGAAATGATAATGCTTACTGGGGGAGACTCCTGCCAAAACTAGTGTGGGGCTTACGGTGGTTCCGAGTGTAACACGGAGGTGTGTGATCCACAGGATGAGAACCTCAAACTACAGCTCCTAGCTTAAGGTCCAGGGAAATGAACCCTACTAATTGCAGTTTGTGCTGTTTCTCCTTTTGCTCAGCTGATTGACCGGACCCGGATTGTGATTGTGCCTTCCCTGAACCCAGACGGGCGCGAGATCGCGCAGGAGAGAGGCTGCACCTCGAAGATCGGCCAGACCAATGCTCATGGCAGAGATCTGGACACAGATTTCACAAGTAAAACAACTGCCCCATGGTTGGCTGGAGTCACTGGGTTACAGGGTCTGCCTGTAAAGAAGGCAGTGCTCCAGGCAGCACAGCTGCTGGGAAGCTTCCAGAGCTTGGATCTTCTTTACAGACAGCAATTTGCAGTCTCTTATGTGCAAGAGACAAAGCAGAGTTATGTACGAATAGGAGAGGTCAGATAATACCTGATGTATTCTTACTCTTAATGGATTTCTTTCATCTCTGAAAAAATGCCCTCTGTTCATGCTGCCCAGAAAGAGTCTCCTTTTTCCATGTTTTTCTGGTTTCCATGTAACTGTATCCATAGCACTGTATCAGCCCACCCTTCCTGAGGAGGAAATGTTCTCTGCCCAAGTTTGGATGGGATCATCCTAACTCCTTCCTTGAGAAAATGTCAATTCTGTGACATTGTTGTGAGAAAACACACATTAAATACTTTCTGCAACACAAAAGGAAATAGTTTGGGGAATTTGTGTTGCTGCACATTTGTTTAGCTTTGCAGATGAATCCCCCCCATGCATAGTGTGGGCTGGGTGCTTTACTTGATTGGTCAGCTGCATCTGCTGAGGTCTAACAGAGGCCTTTTCATACCTGCAGCAGACATAATTTCAGACATAAAGGATGTACTTCTGGCCTCTCAAACAGCAGAGGAAACTGTTCTTAGTTCCTTTTTCTATTTGTTGTTCTGATTTATAGGCAATTACACCCGGTACTCAGCAGCACGAGAGCCTGAGACCAAAGCCATCGTGGAGAACTTGATCCTGAAGCATGATTTCAGCCTCTCTGTTGCTCTGGATGGAGGATCTCTGCTTGTCACTTACCCCTATGACAAGCCAACACAGTCAGGTGTGACCAACTGCCTGGTTCCCCTCAGGCTGTCTCTGCAGAGGTTCATGTGACCACATGCTCTAAGGGCTTTTTGTGTTCGTGATGTTCTGTAGCCTCCTTTGTGTTCAGCCCTTTGTGTGTGGAGTTGACAGTCTGTAAGTAAATCTATAAAACCTCACAGGATTCAGCTAGGGATCAGAACATTTACAATTTCTATGCCTGCAGCAGTATTTCAACCTTTCCTTTGCCAGAACCAGTATAAAGTCTGCCTTTGATACTGCCCCTTATTGTTAGAGGGAATAGCAATGCTCCTGAAACAATATGTGTCTCTGTTTAGTACAGGACCATGGGGTTAAAATGGGAATATTCCCCATGCAGGGAACGAGAGTTGCATGCTCAAAGTCTCACTTTTCCTGTTGCAGTGGAGAACAAAGAAACACTAAAGCATTTGGCATCTGTGTATGCAAACAACCACCCAGTGATGCATTTGGGCCAGCCGGGCTGTCCAAATAAGTCAGGTATGTTTGGCTGAACCCTTTAACCCCCTGTCAGCTTGTGGCAGACTCTGCTGGGCAGGCTCTGGCTGACAGTTGTGTTTTTGCTCTCACAGATGAGAATATTCCTGGTGGAGTGATCCGAGGCTCGGAGTGGCACAGTCACCTGGGAAGTATGAAGGTACTGCTGCATGGCACAGGGATTCTCATCTCTGCTAAACCACCAATAAAAAGCATGTTTGTCCTGATGTCTGGGCAAAGCTTCTCCACCTCCAGCTGCACTTTGCAAAGCTTTTTTTGTTACCTCTTTTCTTGTAACTGTGGTTTTGTTTTTTGCAGGATTTCAGCATGACATTTGGTCAGTGTCCTGAGATCACTGTTTATACAGGCTGCTGCTACTTCCCCAGTGCTGGACAGCTTCCTAGCCTGTGGGCAGACCACAGGAAATCTCTCCTTAGCATGCTTGTGGAGGTGAGCTGCAGTCTGTGGGAGGAAATTCTGGCAGGGATTGAAGTGGTGGGGAAGGGGAAAGGAAGAGAACAGCATGGAGAGTCTTTGTGGTTTGGTTGGTGCTGTGTAATTACAGATGTTCATGACTTAGGCTGGATGAGGAAGGCAGCAAGTGACCAGGGCATGTGTTGACACAAGAATTAAACATCTGTGCTGTGTTGCCTTGCACTGTTACTTATTGTGAGGGTCAGGGATGGTGAGTGGGCTGTATTTTAGAGGTCTCATTTTATTTACAAAAGCACTGTAAGCTGGGATCTGAAAGTGAAGTGTTTGAAATGCTTTGTTTTAGGTCCACAAGGGAGTGCATGGCATTGTCCAAGACAAGAGTGGCAGGGCAATTTCTAAAGCTGCCATTGTTCTGAATGAAGGCCTGAGGGTGTACACTAAAGAAGGTGGCTATTTCCACGTGCTCCTGGCTCCAGGGTTTCACAGCATTGATGCAACAGCCAGTGGGTACCAGCAGAAACATGTCAAGGTATGTGAATGTCCATATTGGAGATGTTCCCCCATTCCCTGTCACATAAAATCTTCCCTGTTTGGGCTCTGCCTGGCTGTGCCTGTGTTTAGCTGCTGATTAGGTGCCATCAGGAGCTGTTTTCTGCCTTGACAGAATGGATGGAGAACAACTTTCCAGCACAGCAGGGTGGTTTTGGGAGTACCTTTTCTTTGCATGGCACTTTTCTTTGATCAGGGCAGGACCAGGCAGATGACAAATGTCTCTCTTGTCTGGATCCCCAAGCTCTGAGATGATCTAACCTCTCGTGTCTTTCTGCAGGTCTTTGTGCGTGATGATGCACCCAGCTCTGTGTTCATTGTATTTGACACAGAAAACAGGATTTTTGGACTGCCAAGAGAGCTGGTTATAACTGTTGCAGGTACAGTGATATTTTTTTATCAAAGCTTTGAGCTTTGCTTTCTGTACCAGTTCATGCTGACAGAGACTCTCCTGAACTGGGAAAGCAGCCTGCAGGCTTAAGCCACCTCCTGCTTTCCCTTCTGAACACACTCTTGTCCTTGCAAACTCACCCAACAGCCCTTGGTTCTGCTTGGCAGGAGGGAGGGAGGAAATAAAGTGTTTTGTAGGGATTTGGAGGGTCCAAAATGTACTTTGAGATATCTGGAATAGGGAAAGCTTGTGTGCATAGGAGATCTTGTTTCTTCAAGGCTTTTTTAGGTGACATCAGGTAAGCATAAAGAGATTATTTTATTTTCTCAAGGTGGCAGGTGCTGGGGAGGGGTGTGTGGGAGTTTAGACCCAGTGGTCTGTAGTGGAGTTTGGTGATAATCTCCTAGATGCCAAACACAGAAAATGAAGTGTGTCCTGTTCTGGGAGCTGCTCTCCTGTCCTCCATGGCCTAGGAGGGAGGAGCAGGGTCACAATGAAGTGAAGAAAGTGGTTGTGACTGCAGGAGGGGGAGGAGAGATGCTGGCAAGCCTGGGAGCCTCTGGCATGGTCTTGTAATGAATGAGCCCCAACAAAGGCAGGAATGATGCATCTGACTCCATGTTCTCAGAAGGCTAATTTATTACTTTATTATACTATATTATATTAAAGAATACTATACTATACTAAAGAATACAGAAAAGATACTTACTGAATGCTAAAAAGATAATAATGAAACTCATGACTCTTTCCAGAGTCCCAGCACAGCTTGGCTGTAATTGGCCAATGAGTCAAAACAAGTCACATGAGAATCTAATCAGGCAATCACCTTTGGGTAAACAATTTCTAAACACATTTTACATGAGCACAACACCAGAGAAACAAATGAGAGAAGAATTGTTTTCCTTTTCTCTGAGGCCTCTCTCGCCACCTTTCAGCTTTTTGGGAGAAAAACCCTGGGCAAAGGAATTTTTCAGAGAATGTGAATGCCACAGGAAGGGGTAACGTGGCATTGACTTTGGTGTCCTCTCTCTGGCAGGTGCCAGCATGTCTGCCCTGGTGCTCACTGCCTGTATCATCTGGTGTGTGTGCTCCATCAAGTCCAACAGGCACAAGGATGGCTTCCACCGCCTCCGGCAGCACCACGATGACTACGAGGACGAAATCCGCATGATGTCCACTGGCTCCAAGAAATCCCTCCTGAGCCACGAGTTCCAGGATGAAACAGACACTGAGGAAGAAACACTGTACTCCAGCAAACACTGACACCTCCAGGGCAGGAGAGGAGGTTCCCATGGACCAGACCCAGTGGTGGGGGGCGATCCCTGTGGTTCAGTTTTGAAATGTTAGCTTCAGGATGTGTCCTCCAGAGGGGTGGGTGGCAGCTCCCAGCTTCCCTCTGTTTGCTCTGTTCTGTGTACAGGCACTCAGTGAGTGTTGGAGGCTGATTCTGAGGTAGGGACATGGTTTGTTACATTTTTGGGTCAAGATCTGGAGGTTTGTATGATGTGGTTTGAAAGGCAGCTTTAATAGGGTGGCCAGCAGAGCTCTTAGCATTTCCCCAGCATCTCAGCACAGGGAGCAGATGGTGGGGAAGTGCCCCAAGACCTGCACAGGGTCGTGGTCATAACACTCCAAAAAAGGTCTCTTACCTGTTTTGATTTCATATTTTCCACTACATGCTTGGGGGAAGCCAGGTCCTTCATGTGACTCCACATTCTGCAGAGCAGCCCTCAGAAAAAAACCCAAAAAAGAAAAAAAACCCTTTGATTCTCAGCTGTTCCCTTGGAGCTTTTCCCAGCGTGGGTTGCTGTGACCTGCAGTGGTTGTGGAGCACTTCTAATGTGTCACTACTTTCCCTCTCCTGAAGGCTGGGGGAGATGACATTGCTCTTGATGTGAGCTGGAGAGAGTCAGAGCTCCAGTGAGCCCTGACAGAGCTCCACTGCCTGCCAGCTCTGCCATGCTGCTGTTCCTCACTTCTGGGGAGCAAAGAAACTTTATCCCCATCACCCTGGTTGTGTTTTGTTTGTGTCATAGGCTTGGCTTTGGGGTCTCATGTTCATGTTCCTATAGCTCAGTGCCTGAAAGAGCAGCTGGAAGGTTGTTCTAAGCAAATTGATTCACTGATCTGTAGAAAACCTGATCAATTTTGCTCAAATCCACCACTGTTCAGGAGGAAATAGTGAAATCTGACCACTGCTTTGTATTTGAGGATTACTGTAGCAGCAGGGAGAGGTCATAGGAGTATCCATGGCCCAACTTTGGTGCTAAATTCTGAAGAAAACCTGCACCATTTGCCACTGTCCACCTAATACCATTTAATCACCGAGCTCTGGTGATGACAGGCAGCAAATTTTCTGCTGGCTTGGCTCTGTCCTGCTCCTGGAGTGTGGAGCAGGAGCTCCACCTGTGTGTGTGGCTGCAGCTGTGGTGTGAGTGAGGAAGGGCTGAACTGTGCTGAGGGAGAAGGGAAAAGTAGCCAAATTCTGTTGTGTAGCACTTGGCAGGAGGTTGGAAAGAGGAGCTGCAGCCCACATCCCCAACACACATGGGGTTTGTGGGGAATAGAAGGGGTGTCCAGAAGGAAAGAATGGTTGAAATGTTTGATTTCCAAAGCCTTTATGTATCTCTGATGTTCCTGTGCTTTCTGCAGAAGCAGAAGGCTGGGGTTAGAATAGGCACTTATTTTCTTGCTCATTTTCTTTTTTAATTCTTGCCCAACTGACCTGATTTCTGGGGTGCAGGAGCCTTAGGCCTCGAGTTTGCCCTGAGCTGCTCTGGGGATGTCCACAGGTGAAACCTGCACATGGTGTCTGAGGATGGAGGGGTTGCACCCAAAAATCTCATGGGGTCTGCTCTGCAGGGCTCTGACTGATCTCCTCTGGGGGAACAGCCCCACTCCAGTCCCATGGGCTGTGTCACCTGGGGCAGAAGGTGTTCTTCACCCCTACCTGTGGAAATGCCCTTCCAGAACCACGTGGCTGCAGCTGTGCTGCCGTGACCATCATCTGGGCAGGGACAGAGAGAGCCCTGAGACACTTTCCCTGTTCCACAGGGAATTCCATTGCAGGGAACACAAGGTGTGACTGGAGAGGTGTTCTGGGAACAGGGAGATGATGATGCTGAGCACTCCCCGTGCTCCTGTCCCACATCTGCTGTGACAGAACTGCTCTGGTTGCCTTGGGCAGGAGCCATGAACATCTCTGTGCTGAGCAAGGAATGGGGTTTGGTCCCTTTTTGTCCCCTTTCCAGCTGTAATGGGCTGCAGCACACCAGCACACAGTAGCATTAATCCTGCCTCATCTCTGAACTGTTCCTCCTTCAACAAGAGACACAGTAGGTTTTATTTAAAGTCGAGTTTGCAAATGGCTCTTAGGGCTGTCTTTGGGCTTTGTTTGCTCTGGCAGCAGGTAATGGACAGAGCTGGCCCTGCTTTGTCCCTGTAGCAATAAGTCCTGTTAGGAACTGGCCCTTTCCCTCAGAATGCATTTCAGAATTAGCTGTGGGAGTAGGTGTGTATATTTAAGGTGAGTGGATTTGAGATATTTTGCAAACGTGTGAGACTTTTCTACGCAGCAGGACCAATGGGCTTTGTTTGCTCTGGCAGCAGGTAATGGACAGAGCTGGCCCTGCTTTGTCCCTGTAGCAATAAGTCCTGTTAGGAACTGGCCCTTTCCCTCAGAATGCATTTCAGAATTAGCTGTGGGAGTAGGTGTGTATATTTAAGGTGAGTGGATTTGAGATATTTTGCAAACGTGTGAGACTTTTCTACGCAGCAGGACCAAGGGAGGTGCCTGGCCCTGGCTCCAGATCCGCGCTCGGAGCTTGGCCAGCCCTGGGGCTGTTCCTGGGCACTTCGGGGAGGCAGGAGCGGCTCCCGTGCCCTCGGTCCGTCCGTCTGTCC
>NW_005054368.1:3662403-3706703 GCF_000277835.1 Geospiza fortis | reverse complement strand
TGATGCCCGCGGCCCCGCCGGACCCTCCCGGGCTGCGGGTGAGGGGCTGCGGGTGCCCAGCCGCGCCTTCCCATCGGCGTGAGGGCTTTCCCCGCCACGAGGGTCCCCTGTCCCCTGTGGGTTTCTCGGGAGCCGCGGCGGTGCCGGGGCCCCGGGCGGATCCGTGACTGTCCCCCGGCCCTGCAGATCTCCGGAAGCAGGCGAGGCAGCTGGAGAACGAGCTGGACCTGAAGCTGGTCTCCTTCAGCAAGCTCTGCACCAGCTACAGCAGCTCCCGAGACGGAAGACGCGACAGGTATAGGTACTAGCCCGTTTCTTTATGTTTTAAACGCTGCCTGTGGTGCTTGGTGCGGTTTTATCGTTTGCTCATTGCTGGTCCCACCTGTGGCTCTCAAGGCTTGGATTCCTGGGGAGCTTTCAGCGCTTCTCGCTGCTGGTGTTGCTGTTGATGTGATGTTGGTGTGTGAGTCAGGCTGTGGGTGACAGGTCACTGGGGAAAGCTGGATTTTGTTCTGTGTGGGATCAGTGTGCTTTTTAATGCTTGTTATGCTGGCTTAATTCTGAGTTGTTCTTGTATCAAAGTAACAGGAGGTTTTCAGGAAGTTCAGTATTAGGGGAATTTAGCTTTACACCTCCCAGGTGGGCTGGTGTGCTGTTGGTAATCCCAGTA
Source organism: Geospiza fortis (assembly GCF_000277835.1). Lineage (NCBI taxonomy): Eukaryota > Metazoa > Chordata > Aves > Passeriformes > Thraupidae > Geospiza > Geospiza fortis. The sequence continues at coordinate 3,706,033 of NW_005054368.1, read as the reverse complement.
TTAAGGGAACTGGAGCAGCTGTGCAGGGAACAAGCCCTCTCTTCAAAACCAGTGGCTATTTCTTCCTGTCTTTCTGCTGAGGTGAGTAATAATCACAGAACAGCTTGGGTTGGAAGGGACCTCAAAGATCATTTTGTTCCAACCCCTCTGTCATGGACAGGGACAGTGTTAATGAGAATAATAAGAGCTGCAGATATGTTTTTAGATGTGTGTATATACACATGGTTTCTGTTCATATACAGGGGTGGTTTCTGTTTGCTTTAATTACATTTATGTTTGACTGAAGAATTAATGTGGTAAAACTCTTCAGGTGTATCTTGTGAGCCAGAGGTGAGCTCTTCCCTGCAATTCCACGGCAGGAATTATCAACTTCTCTGTCCATTTGCAGCTTTTTCTTTGCTTATTAACTGTATCAGTTGTGAGTGTTCCTGCTTTAGGTAGGTGTGTTGATATTTTTCTATTTTATTTACTTTAATAACTGAATCCATTTTATACCTCTTCCTCAATTTACAGTTCTGGAAGCCTGAGAGCACCTCAGCAATGATCATGTCACTCTTGAACAGCTCTAGTTTCACTTTTCTTCCTCTGTGCTGTTACTTGCCTTGTCATATAATTGTTTTCATTATTTTTGCTGTCCTGTGCCAAACCTACTTCTCTTACTCAAGGTAGATCACCAGAGCCATGAGTAATCTCTGAGGGGTGTTAGTTGCCACAGTTCTGCAGGCTGGTCTGAGATGTGACTTTTCCTTGTGGTTTCAGTTTACAAGCAAGCAGGGAAGGTGTGTGAAACTAATTGTGATAAATGGTGTGGTGTGTGTTCTCTGTGGCACAGTGATTGCTTAATAGGTCACAGGTTGTCCTAACACTGTGTGTTATTAAGCTGTGATTGTGTTGCTGGAGTAACATGCTAAGAGTGCAGTGCTCTCTCCTGCCAGTAAATAAATAAATCAAGTTGAAAGCTGGGGTGAGGAGGACACTGGTACCAGACAGGTGTCAGGCATTTCTTCCCAGGAGAGGTGGTATTTATTTCCTGCAGGTGATACTGTGTCTTCTGTTCAGATAAGAGTTAAAGCCATGCAGAATAAGAAAATGTAATTTTTCAGAGTTTATTTAATCTCTAGCAAACCTGGCTATAGTGGAGCTTTCCAACCTCTGTCACTGGAGTTTCCTTATTTCTGGCACTCATGAAATGATGCAACTTTTCAGTAACTGCTCCTCCTCTTCTCCTTAGCTCTGACACGACTCCTCTATTAAATGGATCAAGCCAGGACAGAATGTTTGAGACCATGGCTGTGGAGATTGAGCAACTTCTGGGAAAGGTAACTCGAGTTACTTTGGGTTGATTTCAGTGTTTAGGCAGTATCCCAGTCCGGATTCTGTGACGGATATTAGGAAATCCTAGTGCGGGTATTAAACAAGCTGTGCATGTCTAGCTGCCTCCTTCTGCTTGTGCATTGTAATTTTCTTGCAAGAATAAGCCATTTCTCATTTTCTGGGTGCTTTTCCTCCTGCAGCTGACTGGGATAAATGACAAGATGGCAGAGTACACCAACAGTGCGGGCGTGCCGTCGCTGAACGCGGCGCTGATGCACACGCTGCAGCGCCACAGGGACATCCTGCAGGTAACCAAGGGGCCTCCTCCCTGCCTTTGTGCTCTTTCTTTGGCTAAAATAATTATTATTATTATCTCTGCTGGTGTCACAGCATGCTGGAGTGTCTCACTAGGAGGTGTGATTGCTACTGATTCCATCTTGCTTTCCTTCTCTCCAGGCACCCAGTGAACTCTGAGTTGAAAAAATTGTGCTTTTTGTGTCATGTTGGTGACTAGAACTTAGCTGAGAAAGAACAATAAAGGGTGCTGCCTTGTGTGGGTGGGTTTTATATAGCAAAAGGGGGAATATAATGAATTACCTTGTCTGGGTGGTTTGTCATGTAACAATGTGCAAGGGAATGTCACACTTCAGAAAACATGATTGTAAAAGCTCCTAAGCTTCTCAAGGGAGATGAGGGAAATGTGATGGTTAAAGCTACCAGTCAGTGCTATAAATTAACCATGTTTTCATGGTATAGTACTCTTAAAATGCATATTTTATTTGGCTGCTCATGTACAGTTTGATTTCTGTTTGGAATCTGTGCAATCTTTTTTCACACTGTGAATCTTTTACACAGTGTGAAAAGCAATAGCATTTGTATGAATGGTTACAGTGGTTTTGGTGCACACCAGCTGCCAGTTAAATTGTGTTTTGAGAAGTACCACCTGCCTGAAATTGTTTAAAATGTAAAATTGCATCTTAAAAATAGCAGTCATCTTTGTAGTTCAAAAAAGACATTTTTTATTAATCTGGTGTAACAACAGAATAAACTCAAGAACATCTTCACCACACCAAAGAAGTAGTTTTTGTTAGGGCTTCTGATGGGAAATTTCAACACAAACCAATTCATCAGAAAGGTGAGGATATCTGAAACTGGGAGAAGGAATTGCAGTGGGTTTCCCTCCACAGCTGTAGCTGCAGCCATCCAATTTAGCAGCTACTCTAAGAGCAGTGAGTTTTAACAATACCTTGGATTAACTTCCAGCATTTTTGCTGTTAAATTCCTGAATTGATCTCGCATTTTGTATTAGAGAACAACTGACAATTTTAAAGGTGGCTGGATCTCCTGTGGGTGTATTGTGTTGCTCAGTTGACCTCAGGACCCTAATTTTGGGATAACTATTTGTTATTACAGGATTACACACATGAATTCCACAAAACCAAAGCAAACTTCTTGGCAATACGAGAAAGGGAGAATCTGTTGGGATCAGTACGGAAAGACATCGAGTAAGTTGTGTTTGCTGTAGCAAAGGTGTGAGACTGTCCTCAGAGGGGGAAGTGCAGAGAATGCTTGGCATAGCTCATGTGTCTGTGCTCTGAATAAAGCAAAAGAAGTTCCTTGGATTCCCAGTTCTCATTGAGGTTCTGTTCTGTTGGATTTTAGGTCGTATAAAAGCGGCTCTGGCGTGAACAACAGGAGAACAGAGCTGTTCCTGAAGGAGCACGAGCACCTCCGCAAGTAGGTGTTGTTTCCTCTTTACTGCCTGACTTCTCGAGGGGTGGAACATCTGAATTTCACTCAGCTGGTTAAATGTTTATGGCCTGTGCTGAGTGTGAGCTGTGTGGAGTGGACAATACTCATGGCAGTGTCAGTGATTGGGGCTTTAGGATCTTGTCAGTGCCAGTTTTGTGTTGTCTTCAGGGGCTTTTGCAAGTCACTTGTGACTCAGACCTCCTCCTCCCAAGGGAGTGGATGCCTTTCACTCTGACTGGGGTAAAGCTTAAGAAACTAAATAGAAACTCCCATGATTTGGCTGGGTTTCCCTCTCCTTTTCTTCTGTCAGTCAGACAGAAAAAACCACCTTTTCTCCTTTTGTCTCTAGACAAAAAGTGATGGAAGAGATTAATTCCTAAATTACCTATGCACTTAAATATTTGCAAATTGATTCTAGGTTAGCAGATAAGCTAAATAGAAAGCACGTTGTTGTTATTCCTGTTGCAGAGAGGGCATTAAGTTATGAGTAGCTGCTTTGTGTGTCCTTGTTCAGCAAAAACAGCACAGGTGAGAGCAAAGAACTGGAGGGTTTGTGGTTTTTAGAGAGTCAGGAGATAGTTCTGCTCTTCCTGCCTCTCTCCTTGCCTGTAGTTGTGCTAAATCTCAGGCTCACACGAGAGGGCAGGCTTGCATTTAAAAAAACAAATAAATAAATAATTACATGTGGCTTTCATATGTTTAAACTTATAGCCAAAACAGCACAAGAAACTTCTACAGGAAATGAAATAATTTTTTTTCAGTTGTAGCTTATCACCAATTCATCCTCAGTTTTCTGTAATGTATTTAAAACTTAATTGATTGAAAGCTTGAATTAGGACTTCTATTAAGCATGATCTTGAAATAGAATGGTTAAATATTTCTGGAGTTGTGAAATACCCTTCTAAGAAAATGATATTGCCCTGAGTCCATTGCTTTGAAGAGTTTGCAAAAATTAAGATCAGAAAAGTTACAGCATTTTTTGAAACTTTGATTATTTGTTTTTTTTTTAATATACTAAACTCTGCAGTATGTTTATAGGATTAAAATGCATGAAAAATGAAGTTAAGGCAGTTTTAGAAATAGTTTAAAACCATCTGGGTGATTATTTCAAAATGTTAAGACATGAAAAAAACCCACCATAACACTGAGGAAAAGAAAACCAGAAATAAGTATGAGTTGGGGATCTTTAGTAAACAGGGCCAAAACTAATCATGGAATACTCTGCAAGGTAGAGATAACTGTTAAGGATTGTGAAGAAATCCAGTGTAAAAGGAGAAGACAACATTGGCAAGAAATCAAAGCTTGCAAAACTTTTGAATTGAGAATCAGTAAGTTCAGAAAAAGATACTGGCAGAGGAAATTATTAGAGAGTTTTAACATTTTTTTCTTCAGAAAAGCAGCTAATGAGCTATTCATGCCAAAAAGCTGTAAAAACTAAGAAAAGGTCCCAAGAATTCACCAGGAGCTGGCAAATTACACCAAATATGCTCCTAGGATAAATTGACAAGCTTTATGTGAGTCATGATGCTGAATATTTGTAGTGCAGTAAATCCTGGTGCCAGACTAATTGACAGAAGTAGATGATGAATATATTTACATGAAGACACAGGAGTAAAAATCCAAATGTTTTCAGTGGAGTGAAATCTATGAAAAGAGCTTGAAAAACAGACACAGGAATATAAACTTTACAATGTATTATTATTATATTCTCCAAAGCAGTGTAATAATGCCACAGGAATTACATATTCATGTCAGATATTGGAGCATTCACTTGGTCTTGACCCTGCCTAATTTATTATATTAAGTACTTCACCCTACTACATATTTATTGCATGATCTGATAACAGAATGTGTGAGCTGCTGCCCCAGTGCTGAGTGCCAGACTCCTCTGTCAGCCTTTTCCTTCATGCACAACCATATGAGACAGGATAAACACAAACTGGGCTTTGCTCTGGGCTGTTTTCCATGAATTCTCTTCAAAAAGCTGCAGGCTGGGATTGTTTGTGGAGTGTCTCACTGGGGAGCAACAGGAGAGACAAGAAACTTCTGCTTTTTGCCTAAATCTGCCTCTTTCATTTTTGTGTCACATTGTGAACACCACAAAGAGCATCCTCTTAATGCTGCACATGTAGGTAATCCTAAAAAAGGAGAGGAAATGAAAAAATCTGTGAGTACCAGATGCTGATGAATCAAAGGTTCCAACACACATTAGGCAGCAGGGAATGACAGAAAGCACTGAGCAAACCCTGCCAGTGCCTGGCTCTCCATTAAGCCATGAGGATCCTGGATCCATTTGGCCTCCCTTTCCCAGGGAGGGGCTGGCTGCTGTGTCAGTGCTGCTGGCAGCAGTGGCATTTCCACCTTGGAATCCCCCTGGAGCTGGGGCAGCCCTTGGGCAGGGGGCACAGGGGGCCCTGTGCTGCTGCTCCCCAAACCAGGGAGGGTGAGATAAAACACATCATTTTCTTCTCCCTTCAAAAGCTTCACTGCTGCTCAGTCCACTTTATAAATCAGCTTTTTGTTGGGAAAGGAGATTTGTCCAGAAGTTCTGCTGGCTGTGGATAGGAGGCATGAAGTGTCCAAGTCACTCAAGTTTCCTGTCTGAGTTCTAGACAGGTAATTCAAGAATAGTTTTACCAACCACTGGAGAGATGAACATTAACACCTCATTTTTTAAATAAAAAATTAACCCCTGTTTATTAAAATAAGGTTGGCAGACAGATGTTGGTGAGTATTGATGCCCTGTTAATATTTTTACCTGATACCTCAGATTTCTTGGCATGTCAGATGCTTAAAGAAACACCCAATCTAGCGTGGTCATGTTTGCTGATCATTTTTGAAATCCTGTTTTCTTGGCTCTGTGCCATTCCCTAAAGGTATTTTATCTTCTCTGTTTGTGTGCTTTTGGCCAGGGGTACAAACAAGTCATCCTTTTTCTTCTAATGCTGTTTTCCATGTAAAGAAAACAATTTTGATTAATAGATCTAGCTTGGCATTTTAAAAACTACTCTGAAAAGTGCTGCCTCAGAGGAAACAATTCTGTTAACTTAGAATCTGCCCTGAGAAATTCTGCAGTTATTGATGAGTTATAGCCTAAGTCAGCAAAGAAGGAACTAATGTCCTTGATTAAATTTGCAATATTGTGTGTGTATGCAAGTGAAAGTCTCCCTTGTGTTGTAGGTGAGTGATAGCAGCGGGTACTGATGAGTTTGTGTAAAAATTGATGAAATCTTCAGAAGTTTAGATTGAAATTACAGGTGTTATTCCCCATAATGAATTCCTTGTAAAACTGGGTGAAAACACACCAATTCTGTCATTGTGGGGCAACTGTGTGATTATTACTTTATTACTCAGCTCCAGCACTCAGAAATTAGTCATTTATCCCTTTCTAAAAGAAGTGGCTGGTGGTGAAGCGGGTGCCTGTGTGGTGCAGATCTCATTAGCTGTGGTTTTAATTGTTGTCAGGTGACTGCATGTTTCTGCTGAGTGTTGCTATGCAGCCTGTGAATCTATCCAGTAAAAATTTTTATAAATCCTCTTAGTCGGAGTCTTGTGTGTGAGTGATGCAGGTAGATGAGATGAACCTGCTGCAAGAGTTCAGACACCCCTGTGTGTCTTAAAATGTTCAAAACTGGCACAGAGAGGGTCAAAGTGCCAGAGTAGGTGGGTAAGGAACTGTTTTTGAAGGAGGAAAAAAAGGAGAGTAAATAAATCAGAGGGACTTGTGCTGCATGGGAAAGAGAAAAGAGGAATAAGAGAAGTGAGCAAAAGAAATAACAGGAACCTGCAGCAGTTGTGTAATGGTGCTAATTAATAATACATACCTGAGATGATGAGGAGAAATTAATGTTTGTGCAGTGCTTCATGTATGTGGAGTGCTCTTTAGTAGTAAACATTTCTATTGCTTTCATTATAGGATTTTGTTATCAGCAGAACTATTTCAAATTTCCTGCTGTTGTTTGGGCAGAAATGGGCACATTGAGTAGAGAATAATCACCAGGAAAACTGCTTCCAAACTTTGTTGGTGGTACAGGCAATATCTTCATGGAGGGAGTGACTTAGTGACTGCTTTTCCTCTAAATATTGTCTTTCCTGACAAATTTTCACTTCAGCACTGATTTGCAGAGAGAAATCAGCTCAATGAGATGCAGAGACACCTTGCAGAGTTTTCAATTACAGGTGATTTGATTTTTTTGGGAGAAAGCTGCCAGTTTCCTACCTTCATAGAATTTATTTTTCTTTTTTTGTCCCTGTTCTCTGCTCTGCATGCCCTGGTTTCCATTCACTGTGCTGTTGAAGCTCGGGTTCCTGTGGATTTCAGTGGAACTTCAGGGTTGGATTCAGACCAGAGAGCTGTGCTTGCCTCCTTTCCCATCCCCTCCCTAATTTCCAGTTGCAGAGCACACACAGCTCCTGGGCAGTGACTGCTCCAGCTGACACAGTTCAGCCCTGCATCTCCTTCATCTTCTCTTGGAAACAGAGAATGCAGGAGAACCAGCTCATTCACCAATTCCTTTTTCCATCCCAAGCTGCTTGGGGAAGCAGCAGGGAGGGAGGAATGTGATCAGCTCTTCCCTGGTGCCTGCTGCCTGCCTGTTCTGCAACCTCAGAACTGCTGAGCTCCACTTTAGTCAGGCCCAGTAAGGGCTTTATTATTTATTTTTTTTTTAATTACCAAACTTGCCTCTTAATTAAACTGATTTTTTGTTCATGTCAGAGCAGAATGCAGTGTTCTTGTGGTCCCATTCTCTTGATTTGAATGCAGATTTTAACTGAAGCAGCACCTGGGAATGAATAATCTTTGTTCTGTAGCAGTTATGAAAAAACCCAACCAGCTCTGCCCTGGGAGGACAGAGGAGCCCTGCATGGCCCTGATTTGGAGGGTTTGGATCTGGTGCTGTTTGGTGCTGGAGAGGGGCTGCAGCACTCTGCCCATTGAACTGGAATTTACAGTGCAAGGAGGGACTGGGGAATCTAGGTTAAAACATCTCTTTGCTGCCCATTAATTGCAAGAGCTCTGGCAATGGTGTGCTGCTGTTTTCCCAAACACTCTTGGCTTGTTTTCTTTGTTTCTGGAATAAGTTTGAGAAATTGCTGCATTAAAAGCGTGTGCCAGTGCTGGATGGCTGTGGTGGTCACCTCCCTGCCTTAGCACTGAATAACTCAGCCTTTGGGACAGGGCTCTGTGCTCTGTCTGAGCAGCAGCACAAAGAAAATGCTTTTCAAAGAAGGGATTTGAGCAAAGGAGGATTTTTGGTGTTGCAAAGGCTTACTTAAGGATGCACAACAGCTTGTCCTGTAATCCTGTTTCAAAATACAATTCTAGTCTGTCTTTCTGCTCTGTCTCCTATTCTGCTGCTGCAGAGTTTTCTTGATTGCATCGGTGATTCTTTCCTTTAGCCTTATCTCTGTCTGGGCTTGAATGGGTTTTATCTCCCAGGCTGCTGGCAGAACCTCTGTCTCCTGAAGACTCCTGGCACAAGGAGAGGCCACTCTGGAAGTGGCTGGATCAGCTTCCCCTGTCACAGTCCCAGACTGAATATGACACTTGGGCACATCATCTGCTCAACTGCTGCCCCAGACTGACAATAATTTGCTGTTTTCTTATTTAATAGTAAATAATGTTCAGAGAGGGAGACAATTCATGTCTTCTGGGAAAGGAGAAACTTCACTATATATAATTATATGACTGTATGAGCAAGTTATTGAAGTCGTTTAATGAGAATTTGGGGAGGTTCAAAGCTTCCAGGCAATGAAGGAAGATGCTCTCTTGGGTATTATTATTATTTATAAATAACTTAATAAAAGATCATGAAAATCAGCCAAGCAGTTCAGGATTTAAGAGGTTTTTTTCCTCTAAAAATAGTTTGAGCTTCATTAGGTAAAATCAACTATTTCTTTTAATCTTCCTGTGCTGCATTTAGGACTTATAAAAAAACCTCTACCCCAAACCACTAAACCAAAGCTTCTATGTCTCAGTGTTTATTTGCATGCTTTCCTGATAGTTGGATTGCTTTAACAATACTGTAATCAGTAACTTCCCCGACACTGATTACTGTTGTGACATTTTTATACCTCAATATGTCTAAAGTGATTAGGACACCAAATGAAAAAAAAAACCACCTATCAAACCCACCAGACACAGCACAAAACTAAGTTTGGGAATTTCCTGTGCAACTCCCAGTACAAAACTGAATTATTCAGGTGTCAAAGGATGTAACCACATTGACATTAAAAGCTTCAAGCTCGTTGTTTGCTTTTCATCTGTATAAAAAGTGAAGGTTTATGGATGAAATTCCATGTACCCAGGGAAAGTGGCTGTGGAGACTCTTGTAGGTCTTTATGAATGTCTGCAGGAGCCAAAGAGCAAACCCTCACAGAGTGAAAGATTGCCTGAATATATAATGGAGAAAAAAAAGTGTCTGGGACAAAAACTCTGCTCTGGTTCTTGATTCTGGGCTTCCCCTTAGAAACAGCACTTTGGTCTTAATCTGGGGAAAGGGAAGGATATAAAACCACACTTCAAACTTCAGGGCTCTGTGGTTTCTTCTGAAGTTTTTTTGTTCCTTTCAGAAATAAACAAGTCACCGATGCATGTTTTATTTGTTTTTAGCTTTCCTTTCAACGTTGTTTCTTAACTAGGACAGCTTCCCCCCTCCAAGGTCTGTATTGAAATTAGGGCTTTCAGGAGTGCTGAAATCCTTCCTGCATGGGTTGGTTCTGAAAAGCAGGTGCAGCTTTTCAACAGAATCAACAATTGTGGAGTTTTATAGAATTCCTTTTGTGCAATCTCAGAATCACTTCTATATTCTAATGCAGCATGTCATTTTTTTGTCAGTGTGGCTGTGCACTTCATTATTCTTTAGGGCCAGAAGTGCTTGCTCATTATTTGCTATTGGATCCTCCAGTAACAACAAGCTGTTGAACTCAATTTGATGTGTATGGATATGTTAAATAGTGATTATTTCCATTTTCTCATATGCAGAGTGTATCTCTGGAAAGTTACCACACTACTGCATAAATGTCATTCTTGAGTTTTTATTTAATTTCAACCTCTCCTAATGCATCGGAATTAGGCTCTCATTCTTGGCTGCTGAGTGATTGCTGTGCAGATTCCTTTGTGTTCCATCAAATCCATGATGCTAAGCAGAACTAGATCCAAATTACCCTTAAAGCATCCCTATTTTATCCTAATAATAGAGTTCTGCTTAGAACTTTTCAAGGACTTCAGTCCTGTTGTGATTTGAAAGATGCAGAGTGTTTTCCTCTCACTTGAGAGACTTGTTTATATCAAGTCTAGTTGCACTTCTGGAAGAATGCATCTTGTTCAGTCTCAGGTAAAAAGCCCTAAGAACCCTGGGAAATTGGGTCAGAAGAAAAATGCTGAGATCTTTACCCATTAATGAATTGCATTCTGGGTTTGGCTTGTGGATGGTTGAAATGTAGTGTGCACTTTACATTTTGAACCACAAGTGTTTGTGATGTTGCATTGTTAACTATGCAGCTTTAAGAATCATTTTCTGCAGCTTAATTAACAGGCAGGTAGAGAGTTGTAAATCAGGTACCTCAGCCAAGTCCTGCATGAAAGCCACAGAGCTTCTCCCAAAAAAACCCTCAAAACCACAGCAGGTGGAAATGCAGTTAGGGAGCAGAACACGTGTCTGTCAGTGTGGATTTTAGGGTTTCATACTACATTGAAGTTGGGTTGTCATCCTAAGGATAACTTTCACTTCATTTCTGTGTTAGCTGGACTGGAAATTAAAAATATATTAATTATGAAGGTTTTTATGTGATGGGTCTCTTGCAGAAGACATTCCCCCTTGTGTTTTCCTGGTTACTTAGGAATGTGTGAATAGTAGAATGGCTCTTTAGCTTTGCCAAGCTTTAGTCAAAAAACACTGAGCTAGAAAAGTGATCCAATCTATTTTGTTACAGCACAGATTACAAACAGCTTGTGTTTGTTGTAAGCTGAGCATCTCCTGTCTGTGTGTGCCCAACAAATCAGCCGTGACAGGTTATCCTGGGAGAGCTCCATTGCAGTCAGGTCAGTGGCAGATAGCAGAGCCTGGGCTGCTTCCTTTTGAGGGGTTTTCCCTTTACTTCAAGGTCCCATCCAAATTCCATGTTTTCAACCAGGGGAATGATGCAGGCAGCCCTACCCTGGCTGCTGGCAGAGCGTGCAGATGGAAAATTTGAGGAAATGCCGATGGAGTCCATTAGGAAGTTACTGGAATTGTTCTGACAGTTGTGGTTGCTGATAATGACTTACAGTAAGGCCTGCCCTGCTCATTTCATTTCACTTTGTTCCTATGGGTAATATGGAGCAATTATAGGGGGGGTCAGGCTCTCCAAGAACTTCTCCCACCACCCTGGTGGTGCCATCCTGGCACTGGTTTGTGCTCTTCGTGTGGGCAGCAGGAGCTGTTCTCATTTTTAAAGTTTTTACCCGAGTTCTTTGGGTAAACTGAACACTGCAGGTTATTGAGAAACTCTTATTCCCTTATAGATTTGCTCTGAGGGAAAAAGTATTGCTGCTGCTCACCCTCTTGGGGCTCTCAGGCACTTTCCCAGTCGTCTGCATGCCAAAGAGCTTTCTTGGCTAACTCCTCTTTTAGAGAAACAGTTCTTCCACTCTGATAATTCCCACACAACTCCATGGAGTTCAGTGGAGGTGCAGGCTATACCCTTTGGAAATCCAGGAGAAACAGATGTTGTGAAGGTGGATCCCTATTTTAAGGGAGAAAATCCCTTGGTACTCGTTTGCCTCCTTTAAACTGAGTTAGAACGACTAATCTTTGTATTGCTTATATGTTTACAGGTGTTAGCTGCAAAGAAAGTGCTTTTCTTAGTGTATCTAAACTCCCAATGGCTGGAATTGATGAGCTGTTGAGGTATTTACATAGTGATGTAGCTAGAAGTTAGATTTTTAGCTGAATTTGTGTTACAGGGTTGCAGTTGGAGGAGGTTTCACCAGATTATTTTCCTGGAAATCCTTTGGCAGATTCTTCCCTGCAGTGAAAAGAGATGCCTTCTGTGTATTTTTTGCCCTCATGTACGATTTCTTTCCATCTGGAAAGAAATTCAGCACCAGCCAATGTTGGTTTACTCTTGCCTAGAGCAATGGATTCTGTTCCAGTGCCTTTCATTCCAGATTTAACAAATTGCTTGCATTGATGAAACTCAACGTGATATTTTGCTTTTTTCTTTTCCGATTTTGCAACTATTCCTCATCCTTCCTGAAAGTGATTTCTGAGATGTGCAGAAATAAGCTTATTGAGGTGTTCAGAGATTGTAGGTGTGATGGTGTTCAGCAAATTTATACATTGATTAATGCTCACATTTGTGCTGGGTTTTGTGTTTGATTGTTGCCTTCTGCAACAGAGAAAATTGCATTCCCTTAGCATCCTGATTTGTGCTTGAATTAACACTCAAAGAAAACCAACAAAAGAGAGCAGTTTGGGTCAGTATTGGAACCTTTCTTTGCTTTTGGACTGGTTTCTGTGGGGAAACTGTTCATCCCTGAAAATGCCTCATGCCTTTGTTTTTGGCCAGCCAGGTTTTCTCATGCTGGAAGTGGAGGATGTATGCTTCATGGTCAAACACATTGGTCTTAGTCAATAAATACGCTTCTACACCAATTCTTGTCTTCTTTAGCAACTTTGAAACTAAATTGAATCAAACTTGGGACAAGTCTTATAAAATCTGGAATATCACAAGGAAGGGAAAAAAAAGTGTTCTGCTTTACATTCTGCTTAAGTTTTTAAAGAGTTTAATGATTTTATGAATTTTTAATATGATAAGGAATGTTGATGGCAAGCAGAAAAAGTGAGTTGGAGATGGGGGGTTTTTGTGTGTGTGTGCACAGTGTTTTTTTTATTATTATTCTGTTATTATGATGATGGAAATAACTGAATGTATAAATCAGATTTGCCTCATACCTGTATATTTGTATTAGAGTGTATTTTGCAGGATTTGCATTCCTGGAAGCTCCACATTGCCTGGTGATCCAGGACTGTGAAAATCTGAAAGATTTATTGGAGGCAGTTTGAGAGAGCAGACACTTAGTGATTTATCTTGCAGTTAGAGAAAGAACAAAGTAAAATTATTATTTCTGTAGTTATTCTTTCTGAAAGGAAGAAAATAGTTATCAAGTGCTGTATTAGTTTATTCTACAGGGTTTTCCCTCTCCCTTTTAAATTATTCTATGTGATAATATTGCCCTTAATTTCATCTGAAGGGTTTAAAGCATGTTGTGAGATGAGTTGTGTGCAGATGAGTTTTACTCAGCTAAGTATTCATCTGTATTAATGAATTTTATTGAAGTACAGACACACAGATTTGCCTTACAAACAACATAAAATGCTTTCTTTTAGCTCTAAAAGCCTGATATTGTGAGCAGGACTGTTTTCTATCATGGGGGCATATTTCACTTAATTTCTCCTTCAGATTCATTTGCCTGTCTGCATATTTAAAGGACAGGCTGTGCCATCTTCTGCAGACAGCAGTTGCACAGAGGCCTGGCTATTTCATATGCATGGCTGCTGCTGCTGGGCTTGTGCCATTCCTTACAGGAGGTGATTGCCTCAGCAGCTTCCAGCCTTTCTTTCCTGTAGGATTTTTAAAAAGCTTTGTCTGTCTGGACAGGTGAAAATGTAGAGTTTATTGAAACAGATGGCAAGTCAGATTAATAATGCCCAGAACCATCTTTTGCTTGGATGTTCATAAGGAAATGTCCACTGGGTTTGTTGTCTTTGCTTGGACAGCAGAAGAACAAAGTCAATAGATTTTAATTTAAGAGCTTCTTTTTGTAGTGTTTTGAATATGTAAGTTAAGCACAATTGCCTCGTTCAATGTTAGTTTTTTATTCTGGGAAATGAACATTATTTTTAATTGTGAGAACAGCTTCTATTTGTGGAGACCAGGTTATTAATAGTCAGAGATCTGCAAACTTCCCTTGTGTCTCTGGGCCCTGTTGTACTTTGTGTTCTTGATCTTCCTTAAATCTGACTTATTTTTATGGTTATGAGCTGTAAAATGAATGAAACAGATGCTTCTGTTTGGGTGTCACTGTGAGTGAACTTTACAATCTGTATTTGCCAAGGAATCCAAACCTGCACAGCAGAATCCCTGCAATGTTCCTGCTCACAGTGCCTGCCTTTACCAGGGTGTCAGGGAATGTCATGGCCATTCCTGTGGAGTTTGTTCACATTGCAAGGAGGGATGAGTTTGGAAATCCTCTCAAGAGCTGATTCTTCTTGTGCTGGGAAGAACACTCTGAAAGCTGTGCTAATAAATCTGTGCTTCCTTTAGTCTGCCCTCACCTACACATCTTCATTCTGAAGAAAATTCCTGTGCATCTCGTCCTTTTAAATATTTGGGGTCACTCCACATCCGTTTATCTTGAGGTTTCAGATGCCTGCTAAATACCCTGTGTTGGCATTTGCAGCTCATGCCTCTGTGTGTTGTGTTCAGAACTTGTTTTTACTGGTTTATACATTTTTTGACTTTATATCAGCATTTTACAGGTAGCCACATTCCCAGAGTTTATTTTTGTGTGTGTATAAACATACATACACATAGAAAAACAAAGCAGTGTCATGTAATCTAAAGCTTTTAAGTCAATTTTTGTGTTTATGTGTCTGACTAAGGAATAAAACTGCCCATCTACAGCTTTCTCTAGCATAAAAAGCAGTGAGTGTCTCTGCTGCAAACTGGCAAGCCTAATTTGGGTGCTCTAAAAGCCTTGGAGGACATCCTAGTTCACTTGAGGTCTGTAAAAGTGTTCAGCTTCTCTGTCATCTTCAGTTCATCAGCATAAAAATTCTATCATTTCATCAGTTAAATGGACAAAGAGCTGGTAATGATTTTTCTGAGGTAGGTTTTTTAATAGGGCTGTTCTAACATTTTCTTCCCCAGAATTCTTTTTAGTGTAACCTGTTAAAAACCAGCAAGGTTTTTAATACCTTTTCATTGATAAAATTTTTGTTTAAATAATTGAACCTTTTCTAAAACGATTCATTCTTGTGCACT
The DNA here is from genome assembly GCF_000277835.1 of Geospiza fortis. Taxonomy (NCBI): domain Eukaryota; kingdom Metazoa; phylum Chordata; class Aves; order Passeriformes; family Thraupidae; genus Geospiza; species Geospiza fortis. The sequence continues at coordinate 3,690,937 of NW_005054368.1, read as the reverse complement.
GCTCTTGCTTTTGAGGCTGTTTTCTAATGGTTTTGCAGTTTATTCTGATTATGCCCTGCCCACATAACACACTTGTCTGTTAGAGACTATCTATGAAAGGCACATTCTCAGCTGGATTGTGTCTCTGGGAGGCTCAGTGATTACAGAAATCTTTAATGCATTGCTTTCCTGTGCTGCCTGCCTTGGGGACATGGGGAGATGCTGTGAGACTGCTCTGTGTACACAGCTAGGGTGTTTCCCTTCTCTGTGCCAGTGTAACAAACACCACACAGTGAATAAAACTGGTTTTATTGGCTTAAACCAACATGCTCACAGTTGATGTGAATCTTAGAGAGTGTGGCTCTGTTTGCTGCCCCAGTCGAGTCCCTGGCAGCTTAAAATTGAGCAAAATATTTTTAGTGCTCTGTTCTGTGTCCGTATTTCAAGCCATGGACAGCCTGAAATAGCAACCTTGGTGTTTTCAGTTCTCTTCACAGAGGAATAAAGTCATTGTGTTTGCCTGTCCCCCTCCCCAGCAGGTCACACACGTGGCCCAGCACGTTCCTCCAGCTGGAGCTGTGGGGGGATCTCCAGAATTCCTGTGGGAAGGAGAAAAGTTCCAAATCAGGCAGCTCAGGCTGAGTCAGAGGCAGAGCTGTGCTGCTCTGGGGGTTGGCAAAACACTTGGAATGAGGAGGGTGCAGGATGGAGGTGGCCATGCCCTGCTGGCATCTTGGAGTTTGGAAGCAATCAATTCTGATTTACTACTGAAAGCAGCAGCCAGTACAGCATAAAACTGCTTTTCTGTCAGGCTGATTTCCTCCTCAAACTGCAAACTCGATTTTTTTACCATTATTCTCCACGACTTTGTGTGAATCTGTGGGATAAACAGAGCAGTTGTAGGGGTGCACTGTGGGAATGATGCAGGCACCTGTTCCATGACATGGTTACATTGCAGATATTGATTGCTGTGACAAGAGGGGTTTTTGTGACATTTCACAACTGCCTGCAAAGCAGTGATGAAAACCCTGTGTGAAAGTTGAGTGCAGGAAAGGAGAAATAGCTGCACTCCTCCAAGGATCTTGTTACTCTCTTTAATGGTGTGTGTTGGGTTTTTTAATGAAATGTCCTCTCTGGGCTGTGCTTGAGGCTGCCCTTTTCCAGGGACGCTGCACAGGGCTGGATCAATGTGTGACAGGCAGGACAGGGCCACTGTCACCAGGGCTGTGTGTGACACATGGGGTGTGATACATGATGTGTTCCATCAGCTCAGCTCTCATCCAGCTGCTGTTCCACAGAGGGGCTCTGCCAGCATGAACCAGGGTTTGGGGAGCTGATCCTGAGCAGGCTCTGAGATGGACCCAATCTCAGCTTTTTGATCATTAATGACACTTTTTGAAGGGGTGGGCAGGATTAAAAAGCATTAAAATTAGCTGCTCCTCTCTCTAATACTCCTTTCCAAACAGCCCTCCATAAATCACAGTGCTATTTCCCTTTTCTTGTCTTCTCAGTGGTTTATGTGTTCTCCTCAGCAGCTGCTCTTGCTACACTTAGGAAATGCTGCTCCAGTGCATCTTCTCCAAAGTCTGTATAAACCAAACCTATGTAGTAGCAAAATGTGACAACATCCAGAAATAAAACATTCTAAGAGCAAATTTATTAGGAGGATGATGGGGATCATTGATTAGTGATCTAAAGTAGTACTTAGTGCTTGTTACTTTCTTTAACTTGTTTTTTTTTTTTTTTTTGGCTTTCAGCTCAGATCGACTGATAGAAGAAACAATAAGGTAGGAATGAATGTAAAAATTTTCATTATTTTCCATACAATCAGCATTTCCATTAAATTGTGTCTAAATATATCAGTCCCTATTTTTATACAGTAACTGTATTGTTTCCAGCTCCTTGGCAGTACTACAATGAATTGCTGCTGGGTTTGCTTTGGGTTTTTTCTATTCAATATTGACATAGGAATGTTGCTTAAATATTTTATTCACCCTAGCTTAGAAAATTTGGGTTTCTGCTCAAAGGTGAATCACCTTTGGAGCAGAGTGAATCCCAGGCTGAGCTGCTGAGGGCTATTCCTGTAGTCAAGATGTTTCTTGTGACAGTGACACTCCTGTAAAACCTGATTTCTGTACCTTTCAATGTATTCAGAATATTCAGCACCCAGTGTGCAGCTGATATAGGTGAGGGCTTTTACCACAAGTGCTTGAAAGGTTATTGCTGTTGTACATTAATTTATCTTTTCTTACATTGTTTGGATACATAAATGATACCTTCTCTAACTAATCTAGACATTTTAGAACTGTAGCAACACAAATTTTATTATCTGTGCCCTTTCCGAGCCAACCTTTTGCAGACCAATAACTCAAACTGTAATAATGCCCAATTTAATGGTTTTAAATTTTAGGTTATTGCTTTAAAGCAAAAGAGAAGGAAAAAAAAAAGGTAAGAAAGCAAGTAAGATATGCTTTCAGACAATGCATGTACTGACATAAATGATCAAGAAGAACAATTAGAGGTGCAGCCTGGCTGTGTCCATTAAGGGCTGGCTGCTTTAAGTGCACTCAGTGGGCTCAGGATAATTAACATGGAGGAAGAATGTGTTAAACCACATCAGTGTGCAGTGATGAGCCAGAAGTGATCAGTGCAATAATACCTGAAAATGTGGTGCAATTCCACCACAGCCTGACAGAAATATTTCTCCAGCTGTATTTGGTTTGGGTTCTAGTCCTTTCCTCTCCTTTATTGCCATGCTTGTAACCCTACTTCTCCATCTCAAAAATGCTCAGTGTTTGGTGAATTTCTTCTTTGCTGCCACTCCAAGTAAGCAGAACATTAAGCAGCATATGGTGATTTATTACTCTTAATATCCTGCAAAATTACATGTAATTACTGGTAACTATGTCATTGGCCTGGCTTCTGGATTCTGTGTCATCAGAGGAGCTCAGAGCTCTCAACCTTGCACAATTTGTTGTCTGGAGTAAATTCTTGCTTGAGTTGTTGCCAAAAATGTTTTACAGTTTTTTGGTACAAAAAGAGCTGATTTGGTAACGACATGGAGTAGGAAATGTAATTCCACTTATATCTGAGTTGAATTGAGCCTCTGTTAAAACCAGGGTGAATTTTTTGGCGAATTTTTTTGTTGAACTCTTTTTTTTTCTTGTGGTCCCCAGTAATGGCAAGTGTTTGTGTATGACAATTGATGGCAAATCCTGCTGCCTCCCAAGTGAATTTACCAATTGGGAGTTTACCCAACTCACCAATTGTTTTATCTATTGTAACCCAAATAAAAGAGGGAATTGTGCAGAAGAAGCTGTTTGAGGACAGATTCCTTGAGATGTAATTAGCTTATTCTGGCTACTGCTCTGTCTTCAAGGTTTACATCTGCTGCAGTTCATTAGTCATTTTTTAATTAAGCCAGTCAGGAAATCACGTTTTATTTCCTTCACACTTTTATTTCCTTAGCCTTCGTTACTAAGCACTGATTCCAAACATTGAGAAGCTCATTTTTGTGTGTGCAGAGGCTTTTGTTGACGAGCTACAGCCACTAATTGTGAGCCCTTGCTCTGATTTTCTGTCAGCAAGAGAAGTGAGGAGTCTGACTCTTGTTCTCCACGGAGCAAACATCCGTGCCAGGGAGTGCATGGGCACCTGAGCTGAAATGATTCAGTAACCAAAGCACTGAGCAGGGCTGTCACTCCAGATGTGTCATTATTACTAAACTTTTAATCAATTTTTAAATGAATTACGTGCCATGGGTTCTTACTGCAGCATATTTCTCTCCAGAAGCGAGTGGGATGTGATACTTTGTACTGCAGTTCTTTTGGAACAGCCTTCACTTCTCTTGGCCAGATTTAAATATAAGCAGAGATTTTGCTTAATATGTTTGGAGTTCTCAGGTTTTCATTTTCAAACATTATCACTCCTCCAAAATAGCAGACCATTTATTTCTTGTTTTCTAACAACTTGTGTTTTTATGTTGGCTCAGTTGGAATATTTTTTATAGTTTTGCCTGTACAGTGTGACAAGTTCTTAGGATTTTATTGTAATTCTGTTTCTGAGACCTGATCCATCAATGTTTGTGTATTGGCAGATTGGACTGAAGCCAGACCACAGCCATAAATTTCATTTTTTAGAATGGTCTCCTTATGTATTTGGTCTATCTCTTTAGGTAATAATTAGGATTTAATAAAAGGGAAAAGCTCAGCTGCATTGAGTGTTGACTTTTTAAAGGCATGAGCCACGTTTGGAGAATTCTCTGATTTCTTGTCCAGGCAAAATCATTTGCATTCCTGGGGAAATGTTTCTTCTGTTTTCATCTTAGGCTTCATCAAAGGAAACAATGGAATAAATAAAGAAATAAAGGAATATATAAAGGAATTTGCCAGGCTGTGAGTGTAGGTATGCATTGATGCACACACATATGTGTATATTTAGAGATACAAATATAGAAATGTATCTCCAGACAAAGAATAAGTGATGCAATCAGAATTTTTACCAGTTTAAACCTAGAGCTTTCATTTCTGTGCACAGTCACAGAGTCCATTCCCTAATCATAGACCTTGTCATGAATTTCAATGAGCAAGTATGATTCATGGCATGCAAAATGAAGCAGGAGTTCCAGTAATACGTGAATTATTTGATTTTTAATAACACAACTTTTTTCTTTAGAGTTTTGTTTCAGTTCTCCAGCAGTGTAGATTTGACTGATGAGTCTCAATGGTTGAAGCCAGGAGTTGATTTTTTGGTACATTTCCCTCAGTGGCACTGGATGGATGTGCCTGCAGTGTGGGGTGAAATAACAGCTTAAACATTAATTTAACTCAAAACTCTTTGCTTCCAAGTCAGGCAGCATTAAAAGTGTATTTCTGCATGTTAGACTTGTCCATCTGGGATAATGCCTGGAAGTGTTTATTACCCTGAGGGTTTTATGCCAGTGAAAAGAGCAGACTAAGTACAAATATCAGTTGAGTTTGCTTTGGAGGGAGGTTTGGCTGCTCTCATACCCACGGCACTGCTGAACAATCAAGGGCAAACTTGGAATGTGGCAGAACTTTTGAGGGAAATATGACTGCAAGCACAGGAATTTGAGATTCTCCAGCTGCTCTGGGGAGGAGATAGGTGGGGTTTTTATGGCTGTGACCTTGGGCTTAGCCGGGAGAGATTTCTCCAGTAGTGCAGCAGTGCTGAGCATTGTGCTTGAGCAGGGCTTTAATATTAAATATAGAGAGCAGGCCAGATACCATCTGGTTTTAGAAACTTGGTTTACACCCAGCTCTGGTAGTTCCAGCCAGTGCAGCACTGAGAATAGTTCCTGCTGGCTTCCAAGTGAAATGTGGAATTGGGGTCATCCCTGTTCCAGTAAGAAATGTTTCAGCTTTTGATGGGAAAGGTCCACACAAGTTCTGGAACAGCAGAACCAGGTCCTGAGATCTGGGGTTGGGCTGGGGAGTGACTAAATGGGGCCAATCTTGTGAATGGCAAGAATGGGATTAATTTTTTAAAATCTGCATTTGTGAGCGAGGCAATGGCAGCAGCAAGTCAATGAACATATGTCAGGGATGGGAATGAAACCAAAACTGTCTGATGGAGGATATGAGGAAGCTGCAGTGCTCAAGATGCAGAACCAATCTCTGGACTGGTCCCCAGGAACTCTGATTTCTGCTGCTTCTTGGATTTAATAATCTCCTTTACAGATCTGAAGGCTTAGATAAACCAGCTCAAGGGTTGAAGAATCAAATTATACGTGAACAACATTGCTTTTTGCTTGAATTTTGATTTGTTAATAGTAGCTGGAATCCAGTTAAGCTCTTGTTCATGAATATCACAATTACATTTCATTACTAGACCATATCATATTAAAAATGGTAATTAACCCAGGTTTTTTTCCTTCAGAGCTCTCCAGTAAAACACAGCCCTTAGAGCTAAATTCTTGAAAATACTGGATAAAAAAAATTAAATTGGTTTCAATCTCTTAACCCTTTACATCCTGCCTTTTTATATGAAATGGACAGTTTCACTCCCCAGATGTTAAAGCAGGAGCCTTGTGTTCTGTGAATAATTATTTCTAAAGGCATTTTGGAGGTGGCTCAGGAGCACTTTGTATACTGGAAATCATTTTGTGTTTTCACTTCTGTAAATGAATGGATGTTTTAATGAGTCGTTGGATGCATCTTACAAAAATATGGGACTTAATTCAGAAGTGCTTTGAGAGACACTGTATTAAAAACTCATCTGGACAAATATCAAGTCAGTGTGGGGGTGGGAGATGGGAATCTGTAGGTCACTGAACAAACTTTCCTGTGTGCAGATAGGAATTTTTTTTTTCTAATGTAATTCTTAGTAATTCAAAATTCCCTGAGTGCTCTTCTTAACAGCAAGTTTTTAGTGGTTTTGTGAGTTTGTTGTTTTTTACTTTAGAGGACTAAAATACCTGCATTGAAAAATTGTATGTTTGTATCAGGTAAAAGGAGCATTTCACATTTTCCTACCTCTGAAATGACAGCTTTAGTTTCCTTTTATATTTTTCTGTTGTGTTTTTCCACTTAACTTTTACTCCTCCAGAACATTTCCCCTCCATATTTAAGGCTCATAAACTCATCCAAGAACTTATTTTAATCATTGTTATTCCTGTAGATGAAGTCAACAGCAGCAGAGGTGACTTTTCTGAGTTATTACGAAGCCTTGTTGTATTTCTGTCCTGCTTTATGTGTTTTTGAAGCACATGCCAGCAAGGAGAGCAGTATTTGCCATATTTTTCTTTCTCTGGCACTGTGTCTTCAAGCTTTGTCAACTGAACAATCCTTTATAATCTTCATTTAATATCTCTTAAGAGCAGAGTTGCTTTTTTTCTGACCTCCAGAACATTTTAAATTTGAAATGGGAAATTCAGTTTTGTATTGGTAAAGAAACAAAGAAAATGAAAACTTATATACCATGGGGGATATTCTTAATGAGGACCAGATCTCAGAAGCTGATTTTTTCTGTGCTGTGATGGAAGCATCATTTGGGATGAAAGAAACTTCTAAATTTAAAGCTTAAGCCACGAGAGCATAATTCTTATGTTGCTTATAAGGTAATACCAGTTTTCATTGGGGCTGGAGGAGAAAAGTCAAACCCTGCCTGTTTCAAGAAATCTCAGTGCTTCACACTGTTAACAGTTTATATAAAACTGAAATCATTTAACTGTAAAAGAGAGAGATTAATGGAAAAATTGTGGTTTCATTCATGTTGCTTCACCCCATTCATTGTCCTTTGAAGAAGCATTGCCTGCTTGTTCTCCTCTTGTGGGAGCTGGGGATTATTCTTAGCACCAACAACTTGATCCTCTTTCTTTCCCCAGCATTGCCATGGCAACAAAAGAAAATATGACTTCTCAGAGAGGGATGTTGAAGTCAATACAAAGCAAGATGAATACCTTGGCAAGTATCCTTTTTCCTAAATATCGGTGCTGCCTGTGCCTAAGAAGAGTTGTGGTACAATGTTTCACTCAGCAGTGTCAGTGGCTCTGTGACATGTGCTGTCAGCAGTGACAGACAGGCCAGGTTTTTATCAGGCTCACCTGATAACCTGCCTGAAGCATCTTAATGGGAAATGTGGTGAATAAGTTGGTTTTGGTCAAAATTGGGCATTGCATATAAATTGACAGAATTTCATTTTCAGGTAGAGGTCTGCAACAGCATTTCATGGCCTTCCCTGCTGTATGCTGTTCTAGAAGTACAGTTGCATTTCAGGCCCTGCTCTTTGCTTTCAAAACAGCTGAAGCTGGGTGTTCATCACTGCTTGTTGTGGTTTACAGCTCAGAGAAGTCAGGGCCTGAGCATCCTCTTGTCTGTCACACTCTTGTAAAATTTTGGCTTGTTGGTTTCTGTGCACATTCTGTCTCAGAGCTGAAGATTGTGCCACGTTGTCAAGTCAGGCACGCTTGTGGTTTTCCCACTTATTCCTTCCCCTTAGTCAGTAGACAATGTCAGCACTGTTTGACCAGACACATGACATCCTGGAAAGATGCATTTTGGTAACCCAGAAATTTCATTACAGTTCTCAGCAGCTGGCAAGAACATTCCAGTAAAATCTCAAGAAGCTTTGGCCTTAAAAAGAGTCTCGATTCCAAAGACATGAAGCTCTGATTGTCTTGTTGGCAGTTGTATTTTGTACATTAAGAGATAGATTTACACCCTGGTGGTTTTACAGAGCTTGCACAGTGTGTGGGTCATGCAATGTGCAGGATTTTCTCAGTCAAATGCCTTTGGTTGTTGTCTTCACCAGTAACAGAATCCCATTGAAGAAATTCCTTTGGTTGTTCTCTTCACCAGTAACAGAATCCCATTGAAGAAATTCCACAGACGTTTTATATAACCATCCCATTTTTTTAAATTCTCATTTAAACACAATTAATAAAAGTAACTAAGCCTCACAAACTGGAGATTAAAATGCTGGTAATTGAGGTTCTGCTATAGGAGACAAAACAACACGAGCATCCACTGCTGCTCTCAAGGTGAAGAAAAGGGAAGTTTATTTTCTGACTCCAACATTTATATTTTTCCAAAAGTGACAGTGGATTGGAGGGTGAAAGTGCCACCTCTCCAATGACACTGGACAAACCAACAGTCCATCAAATTTCTTCTTCTCCATAAAAGAATGCAAAACAATAAGTTATTTACAGAAAGTGTGTGAGAAAGTTTGCTACAAGAATGTAAACATCAGAAGGCTTAGAAAATCTTTAAAAATCAGGGTGACAGAGGTGATCAGGTGGTGAGTTCTGTGTAACTGTGAGCTCTGGGCTGTTCCCTTTTCACTGCTGGTCAATGAAGTGCAGTTGTAATCCTGCTCCCTGTCCAGCAGCCTTTACTGCTCCTGCTTCCTCCAGCTTGGGAGTAGTCCCAGTGTTGGCATTTCCCCATCCAGCCTTGGGGGCTTGTTGGTGAATCCCTGTTTGTGCTGTGCCCTTGACTCTGAGCCCTCCCAGACCGTTTTCCAGCAGTGAACAGCCTGATCCAAAGGATCAACCTCCGGAAGCGCCGGGATTCCCTCATCCTGGGCGGCGTCATCGGCGTCTGCACCATCCTGCTGCTTCTCTACGCCTTCCATTGATGGCTGCTTCCCCCCTGGACTCTGCCAAACCTCATCTCCACCTGCCCTCCTCCCAGCCAAGGAAAAGTGACTTGGGGGAAGCATCAGACTTGGCGCAGCCTGCTCGTGGCTGGGGCTGTCAGCATGGGTGTCTGGAGCTTCTGATGGTAGACACTGACACTGGGCTTGGGCTGAAGCTGCAGTGTTTCTCCTCCCCAGTGTTCACCTTCCTTTGGGTTAAATTTGGTGGGATTTGTTTGTTTTTAATTCCCTTTCTCACTGCAAGGTAAGTGCCCATGGGATGCTTAACCAGGACTGGGGGAGCAGTTCCAGTGCTCAGCAGTGCTGGGGAGGTTTGGTGCTGGCTGGGGAGTGGGACAGGATTCTAATCCCAGCCCAGTACTGAATTTCACCCTGAGAGATGAATATTGCAGCTTTAAGCCTTCAGGTTGCTTTACTACTAAATACATGTTCTGTAATTCTTTTTAACTCCTGGTTGAGATTCTAGTTATTTCTGCATAATTCATGCTGTGAAAACTGTGCTTTACACAAATTCCTCAAAGTTAACAAAAAAAAAGGGGGGTTTCTGTTCACTTTTTGCATAGAACATGAATATGAAAGTACCCTCTGAGGGAGATCATAAGATTTCTTGTGGCTTTAAAGGGACTGACAAAGTCCCACTGTGTAAAAAGGGAGCACAGTGTCCCAGCAGCTGTTTACTCAAGTGTTCAGTCATCTGAAAAGTGACCAAACATGAGTTCACCTGAAGGAATCTTTTGGGTGCAAATACTTCCATTTTGGCTGGCATCATAAAGATCTTTATAAAAGACACAATAAGCAGTTTACAAAGCCTATACTGTAATTTAGGTGAAGCTATTCTGATAGTGCAGGTAAGAGGGATATGATCTAACCTGTTGATTGGAAGTGAAAATTATGATGGTTATAGCAAAGGTTTTGGACATAACTCCTCCTAGCAAAGAGCTGACTGTATGAATAGTGAAACAAGTGTTATTTACCATTATCTGAGGGGGGGGAAAACTTTTTCTTGGTCTGGACAGGCAGAAAGAACCCTGTTGTTTGTCTGTAAACAAAGCTGACATCTGCAGTGGCTTCAATACTGCTGCTTCCCAGATTGCAGCTTCTTCTGCTCTTTCAATAACACTTTTCCATCTGTCATATCATAACCCAATAAATTCAAGCCTTGGCACTGAAATACCTTTCTAAGAACTTGATTAACTCTTTTCACAATCCACTTAGAGTGCTCCTTACAGATTCCATGTATTCCATCACCCACAAATGTCACACAGTCCCCAGGTTCTCCTCTGGAGCAGAGTCCAGGGGGATGGACACAATTTTTTACTTCATTTTGTAGTGCCTGTGAGCTGGAGGGAATAGAGACTTGTGTAGTGTGCAAACCCACACTGTTACCCCAAAATGTCTGGATTTAAAGGCTTCTTTGCAGACTTAATAACCCTGTGCTAAAAAGTCAACAAGGGCTTCTAATCAGCCATCCTGCCATTGGGATTTGGAAGCATTTGGAATTAAGATGTGTAAAACTGTGGGGCTTGTATTTGAAATAAAGGGTGATTATTTGGTTGATTTGGGAACGTTCCTATTTGGAGATGAAGTGTTTGTTAAGGGGGTTTATGAAAAAGCTTGATGGATAAAGGAGGGTTATTAATGGATCTGTGTGTTGGGAGATCAGACTCTCCCTGTTGCCTTTTCTTTGATTCCTCCTCCACCCTAAGGGACCCTGATCAGCACTTGTGCATCTGTTTAGGATTTGTAGGATTTGGTTGCTCTATAGTTGGCAATATAAGATCTTCAGTACCATAAATAAATTCATTTATTTAATCTTATAACAAGTCTTTTTCTTGGACTTAACTGATTATTTGGTGCATATATTTAATCTTATTGTGAAAAAGCTGCTATGGAAAATATGTAGATTATAATAAATATGTAAACATAATTGATTTTTCATGTTATGAAAATGTTATGGAGGAACTGATATATTTTAGTATAAAATAATGGAAATATGCTGAATTATCTCTGATAAAGCTTTACTGGAAATGGTTTCGGTGTTGGCAGCCCCTCCATGGTTTTTGTTTGTGCTGGTTTTGAGTCAGTTTTGTGTTGAAAAATACATTTAATTATCTTTGGAGTTTTCCCTTCATCATCATCTGGCAGAATGAGCGGGTGTTGTGCTGTGCTCCCTGGAGGGATGTGTTTGCATCTGGCTCAGGGAAAGGCTTCCAAATTCAGGAGAATCAGCCTCATAATTCATCTCTAACAGCCTGGACCTGTGGTCAGAACAATGGACTGGAAAATGAACACAGTGGATTGTAGCATTCTGCCTCAAATCCCAAAATACAGGTTTGTGTGTCTCCTGTTGCTAAATGTGTTCTTGGGGTTTTTTCATTCTGTGTGGTTCCTCCTGCTCTGAGGAGAAAAGATGTGGTTAAAGAATTCTCATTCCTGCAATTCCTGCCAAAGTGGCGGTTTCCTAACTCAACCCAACAGAAGCGTGCTAAGAAAATCATTGCTGAGCACTGAGATGAAGGGGGGAAATCCAGGGTATTTTACAGGATGTGTTTCACACACACAGACACTCTTTTTCGATTTCTGCTTCATTCTTCCCAGCAGATGAGCAGCTTCTCCAAACCTGGCCAGGCACTGGAACACAAAGGATGGTGTTGGTAACGTTGGTGCCACACTTACACTCATGTGGGAATATTTTTATCCCTGTTCTTTAGGTTATTTTTTACCTGTTCATCAGATCTTCAGTCTCTGGTGCTGCAGCAGAGCAATGGCATGTGGGCAACACCCAGAACTGTCTCCACAGCTGTAGCTTCTCCCCAGGGCACTGCCAGGGCTTTGACCTTCCTGGGCAACCTTTTTGTCTTAACCAGTATTGATTTCAGGAATTTTGCATATCAAAGTGAGGTATAAATTACTGCTGGATTACTGAGTAATCAACAAGAATTTTCATTTGTAGTTCACAAGTCCTTTCTTGTTGCATTGTCTTAAGATTAATGTGAGAAGAGTCAGTTCCTTGGTGGATGTTGAAAATGAAAGAGCAAAAGTAGATTTTTAGGTGATGTGCAAGTGTCAGGTGCAATGTTCACTGCTGTCCTGCTGTGTCCCCTGAGGTGCTGCTTTCCCAGAACTGCTGCACAGGGAGCTGAGGCTGCTCCACCCCTTCTGATGGTGCAGCTCATTTAGTCACAACTAAATGAGAGTTTTAACTCTCTAAATGTAGCAACTTGTTTCCCAAGATCACTTGAGGCATAACCTTTTCCTGTTTTTACTGGTTTTGTCCCAAAGCTTTCACTTGAGACGGGAAGGAGAGGGTAACAGCTGTCAGTGCTGAAGGAGGAAATGGTTCTGGAATTCCTTCCAGCAGAATGGGATTGTGGAATGTGCAGGACAGGAGGCTGCAGTGAGAGGCACGGTGAGCCAGGTCACATCTCCAGTGCCCTCTGTGCCCTGCACCTCTCCTGGCACTGCCCATTTGAGCCAGGGGTGATGTTTCAGTCCTGAGTACAGAAGCAGCTGTTGGTCTGTGTGGTACTGAGTGAGGAAAGCAGTTCAATAAACACTCTACACCCAAAACAAAGCCCTTTCTCACACAACATCCCATACCTTGTAAGTGAGTTTCTGATTGCACTTTCTGATTTTTTTTTTCTTTTTCATACACGTTCTTGAAACTTCTATTGTAACTGTAATTATTTTTGTTCTCACCTATTGTGCATTCTCTGTATGTATTAAATTTAAAAAAAGGCTTTGATATGTAATTTAATAATAAATTAGAATTCTAAGCAAGGTGCTTGCTTCTTTCTCCTCTTGACAATCTCTGCCTACCTAAACTTCAGGGAATGTGCAGAGGGGATTCCTCCCACCCCTTTGGAATTGTCCCTGGACATACAAATCAGTGTGTTCTCGGGTTTTATATCAAATATCAGACGTAATGGGACCTTTCCTGACCCAAAATGGTTTGAGGGCTGTGTTTCTCCTGCCTGGGAGGGGGCTGATTATACTCGTGGTGGTTTTCCCTGGATTTATTTTTTGGTTTCTTCACCAGGTGGAACAGGGATGGTTTTCTTTAGAGGTGAGTGTTAAAGGGAAGATCTCTCTCTGGGAATTTCTATTTTCAGGGCAGAGGGGACTCTGTTACCCTGAGGTTTTCCAGCCCCGCTGTGCTCTGCTCCACCTCCCTCGTTGTTCCAGCCAGGCAGCATTGTGCCTCAAGGATCCACCTGCGCCTGCTGCTTTTGCAATCAATGCTAAATCTTTCAGTGCCATTCCAAATTTGTATTCTCAGAGCAGCAGAGCTGCCTGGTGTTGTGGTACCTGGGAGTGAAGAGAGGGATTTCTCCTTGCAGAGCTGTCGTGCTGTGCCTGTAAACGCTGCCTTGAAGCAGGGATACATCTCTGTATCCTTAATGCCTGCTAAATATTCAGGAGTGACCAGATGCTCTCCCAAGGGAAGGCTCTGACTGTATGTCTCAAGCTGAAGAAGAAACTCCAAAAACTTCTGAAAATGGAAAGGCAGTCCTGGTTCCAAACAGTGCAAGTGCAGTGAGTTTTTCCAGTTGCGGCGCTGGTAATAAGTGGTGCATAAAATTCCATCTTCGTTTGGATTAGAAAATAAATTATTAATGGCACTGAATCCTTTTTTCCTGCTCCCTGTACAGTCAATAATTTATAGTGGCACAGGCATAGGATATATATTTTTAACCATCCCCCTCCCAGAGCAGTGTTGTTCACGTTGGGAAGTGCTGTCCTTGCTGACAGGCTGGGCGCAGTGGCTGTTCTGCATTATGGATGAGCCTTTCCCCCAGCAGCTTTCCCTGCTGAAAGGGAGCCGAGCCCTCCATTGGAAATTCACACCAGTGCCTTTGTTTCCTCCCTTTCACCGAACGTGGGCGGTGTACAGCGCCGTGAACTCGATTTTGGAGTGTTTTAATAGAAAAGCTCAATGTTTACAGTTGGTGTTGCCGTTTCCCGAATGCCAGCCTTTTATCCACCATCTCCAGGTAGAAAATCTGTGCTGCCAGCGCCGTGCCTTGGCAGCTGGGCTGTGCTCATTAACGCTCGGAGCCTGCTGTCGCCTTCATCTTCCCCTCGCTGCAGCGCTGCCCTGCTCCATCCCCGCCTGGCGCAGCCCTTCCCCTGCTCTTTGTTCCTAATGGGACCCTGAGGCTTTGCTAACCCAGATTCCGGAGCGAGGCGGGAGGAGCCTGGCTGGAAATCAGAGCCTCTGCCCCCCTGAAGCAGCGTTTGCCATCCTCTCCTTGCGGGCTGTTCTCTGGCGCTCTTGGTTTTGGCACCCTGTGGGTTTGGAGAGGTCTCTTTGTCTGCTCACTGCACTGCCCGTTCAATTCTCCCTTCGTTCCTGTTCAGACGTTTCAAACACATGGATTTGTTGTTGTTGTTGTTTCACAGTTTTCGTTTCTTTCTTAAAAATCCATCCTTTGAACTCCAGAAGGGTTGTCCAGGGTGATTGGAGCTTATCAATCAAAGGCAAACCTGAAGGAAATTCACTGATAACCCCTGAGGTGCACAAGCACAGCGTGGGGCTCTCCCACAAATGCTGCAAACAGGGAAGGTTTCAATGTTTCATTTCTTTTCTTATCTCCCTTGCCCATACCCCTCCGTCTGATGCAGAGTTCTTGGAAGTGGGGACAATATTCTTCATCCTTTGTCTTCCTAAAGCTGCACTGAAAATAGAAGCTCCTCTCTGCAGGTTGCAAAGCCCCATTGAGCTGCCAGGTGTACAGTGGAAACTTCCCCAAGATGTTCGTGGTGCCTGTGCCTGGGCATGTCATCTGCTCCAGAGCCTCCTGCTCCAGAGCTGTGCTGAGCTGGCTCCTTCAGGGTGAAATGCTGCTGAAACCTCAGCTTTTTTAAAGGGAGCCTTTTCTAAAGACTCTGCAGGACGCTCAGGAATGTTGCAGGTGTAAAAAGAAATTGTGAGGAGCTGGGAAAGTGCTGATCGGGTGGCCCTGGCAGGTCCAGCTTTAACACACAAACCACAATTTATTACATTAAAAAGTGACAGGACCCTGCAAGGACCTTGTCCCCACTGGAAATTTGGAACCTGGTGGGATCCTTGGTGTGTCCCCCACTTTCAGTGTCAGGGGAGGCTGGAGTGATCCTGGGGCTTGGTCAGCCTTGATGTGGGACAATGCCCGAGTGCAGGAGGGGGGACAGGAGGATATTTCCCTGCTGTGCTAGAAATGCAGTTCCCTCTAGGTCAGGCATGTATCACCAGGGCTAAATTTACTTCAAAATATTACCGAGGTGGGGAGGTTTGTGACTCAGGCCTATGAAAACATGCAGTGCTTATGTAAAGAAATAAGTTTGGAAGGAGGCAGGAGGGGGCTCTGGCTCCAGCAGGGACCATTCCTGGTGTGTGTGTCTGCCCTCTCTGCACAAACAGGTCTTTGTACTGGGAGCAACTGCACCTCCAGCTTGTGTGTTCCTTACAGCAGGATCTGCTGGCCAGCTCCTCCTGTGTTTCCAAACATTTCAGCAAATGTAAATAATTTCCAAGCCTACGCTTTGGCTTAGGTGAAGTTGTTGTAAAATAAAAACCAACAAACACAGTGGGATGAGCAGTTCTTGTAATAGTTCAGGGTGATTTCAGATCGAGTTGTGCCACCCTGGGAGGGCAAAGAAGGGATTCTGCTGTGGGGATTTTGGAATTTGGATCCTTTCCGTTCCCTCAGGTGTGTGTGTGTGTGTGTTTGGTCTTGGAAAACCTGAGTTCCTGCAGTCAGCTTGGCCAGGGCAGGCAGGCAGGGTTGGCCATCCTGCAGCACCACCAGCATCCTCAGGTCTAACCACAGCCATATCCAAGTAGAAATAGAGCATTGCTTTAAAGACAGGAGCTCCTTTTGTTTTCCTGCTGTTTGCTGCATACCTGGGCCAGCTGCTCCAGACCAGTGAGGAATTACAGCACAGGGTGTCAGGGACTGGCTTACTTTTCTGCCCATCTGGAGTTGATGAAATGATCCATCTGCATTGATCCTTGCTGGGAAGGAGGATAAAGCAAGGGTTTTATGAAATTGTACCGGAGATCAAATAATTGGAAGAAAACGCTTTGGACTCCTCAGGCTGTAATTAAACATTTCCAGGAGGCAGCGAGGTGCAGTGAGCTCAGCAGAAGGAGCATTTTGCTGGGAAGTCTTTGCTTTGCTTCATGCTGTGTGCTATTAAAGCAAACAACTTCACAAGCTTCAGAAGCACTGGCAGCTCTTGACCAAGAATAGCATCTCACATCACAGCTAAGCTGGAAACAATGAGGGCCAGCAGTTGTCAGTTGGTTGGGCTTTTTTAGCCCATAAACGAGGTAGCTGAGCTCATGGAGAAATCCCCATTTCTCTATTTTAGGTGTTCTAAGATGTTCCATCTTCCAAAGGATCCAGCAATAAAGCAAAAGTCCTGATTTCAAGCAGATCTGCTGCTGCAATTCCCACTCACCTGGGCACGCCAGGCTCTCCTCCAACACACAAACCCTAAATCCTCATCACCACCTAACCCGAGCTTGTGCAAAGTCTACCAAACTCGTCTGACTAAACAATTCCTCTGAGATGTGACAGAAACAGCCACCATGTGGGATCTTGTGGAATCCCCATCCCTGGGAGGCTCAAAGGCACGAGGAGGTGGCACCTGGGGACATGGTGAGCGTGGCGGGGCCGGGTTGGAGGATCTCAGAGGGGTTGGATCATCTCAGAGGGGTTTCCAGCCCCACTGATTCCATGCTGAGCTGGATTCCTGGTCCAAGGGCTCTGTGGGGATGTGGAGCTGGGGCTGTGTCACTCCCACAGTGTTTGCAGGGGAGCAGGGACAGCTTTGGACTGGGTGCAAAGTGCAGAGCTGCAGAACAGCAGAGGGGAGGCTGGATCTGGGTAGGGAAATGGGGAGATGCAGCCTTTCAGCACCCTCACAAAGACAAATTTATTTTTTCTCTGCTCTTTTGTTGTTGTCCATCAGGAGTGTGTGTGGTGGGCTGCTTCAAATATTGAAAATGTCCACAATACACCCAAATTTCATCTTTTTCAAATCTCTGCAGCTAAGAAGCTGTTCTGTGAGCAGGGAGAATTTGGGGTGCAGTTTTTCATTTTGGGCCCGTGCTGGGGCTGCACCTCTGCACACCAGGGCCAGGATGTTCATGTGCTGCTCATCTCTGCAGCCCTGAGCTCTCCTCCTGTGGCTGCTGAGCCCAGGGCTCCATCCCCTCCCCAATGACTTCCTGAGAGGCTCTGAGAGAGCCCAAGGAGTCCCTGAGCTGCTCATTCTCAGCAGCAGCCAGCATTAGGAGCCAGAGAGAAAATGGAAATGTTCTCCCTGTGTTTATAATTCCTTGCTCCTGACTGGAACAAAGTCATGGAAACCAGTTGAGGAACTGGTGGCCAATTTTCTGTCCTCTGCCTGAACCCCAAATTCATGCAAATTTATCAGTGAAGAGAAACCCAGGGAGGTGAAGGGAGAGCCCAGAGTGCTGAACGTGGAACGTGGAAATTGGACGTGAACCTCCTGCTGTTCCTGTGTGGATCTATTATACATGAGCCCATCAGAGCAGGGTATTAATAAAACAGGAGCTGAAGAACTCAGCACTGCCTTGTTCCAGTGAAACATCAGAGCCTGGGCTGCCCTTTGAAGTCTGGGGCTGCAGCTGGTGACATGGTCAGGGTGGGAATCTCAGCACTGGAGGGGAATCTCTGCACAGCCTGGGGGTTTCTGTGGGATTCAAATCCTCCCCCTCCAGGACAAAGCCATTCCTTTTTTTTTCAATTTTTTTCCTTTTTTTTTCTTCTCAGTCTTCTGGCTTGCTGAATGCTTTCAGCAATGCACAAAGAAGGCTGAAGGTGGTTTAAAGCAGCCTCAGCCATCCTATGCTGGGATGCAAATGGCATCTGTGCCTTCCAAGTTCTCCCCACCGAGAGCCCTCTGTGCCTTTTGTTGCTCACAGGTGCCACCAACCCAAACCCTCTCGGCTTTGCTGAATCATGGGCAGTAACTCACACTGGGTTTGCTAAATATCTACACTTTGTGTCTCCACCAGGACGGATGAATGTGGCTCTTCAGAGCTGCCCTGCAAGCCCAGCTGTGCAGACAGGGATGCCTCTGGGTGGGGAGATGCTGTGGCTGAGGAGCAGAGGCTTTGTGCAAAGCCAGCCTTGGTGTAAAACAGGAGTAGCTGCAGTGTGGTGTCAGCCAGGACCTGCCTGGGTGAGCAGTGAGCCCTGGCTGGTGGCCCTGGGGGGTTTGAGCAGCTGCTCCCTGGGCTGTGAAGCTGAGCATGGAGAGCACTTTCAGGTTTAGGGGCTGTTACAAGGGGAGGGTGTTTGCCTGCACGTATTTGCAACCCACTGCACCCAAAATACCAACTGGTTGCTCTCAGAGTGTGAAGCAATGAGTTGCTTCAATTATTTGTTTTCCTCATTTAGACAGAAGAAACCGGTTCAGCTTTGACCATGCATGTTACATTTTAATTTTTTTTTTTTCTCATGCCAAGAAATACAAAGAAAGTATATAAGATATACCATACCATCCTGCAGAAAAAGAAACACTTGTCAGCAAAGAGAAGCACCCAGCTGCAATTCCTGGTGTGTTCATGCTGTGTGTGAGCTGTGGCTCTCCCAGTGGGGGGATGGACCAAGGATCAAATCCTGGCACCTTCCAAGGGCGCCCAGGTGGCGTCAGGGCTGCCTTGGTGAATCCTGCACACATTCCCTTTCTGATGTTTCTTATCCTGGATGGGTATTTATAGGTTGGGATTTTTGCTACCTACTGGTGTCAGCAAATGCTTGACAAATATTCCCACTTTGAAAAGGCTGCTATCCCCCCACACCCCCTGGGACTGTGCCCAAGCAGGGGAGTTTTTCAGTCCAAACCTAACTGGTTTTTGCCAAAATTGAAGGCTGTATACTGAAAGGAGAACGAGCTTAAATCGGAATAATTTCAGCTTGAAGGGCAGCCCTGGCTGTGGTTCTGTGACAAAGCAGGGCAAGGCTGGGGCCAGCCCGGCGGGTGCAGCCTCTCCCTGGGCTTGGAGTGAACAGAAATTGTGATTCCATTTTATAGGAAAGGCAGGATCTGCTCCCCTTGTCTGCATGGAGAAATCTGTGCGGGCTGGAGGGGGGTCAGAGCTGCCTGAGCCCTCCCTGAGCCCAGAGATGAGAGCTCATTGCAGCAGGACCTGTCCGGGTGACAGGAGGGGCAGAGGGGGCAGGAAGAGCTGAGGGGCTCAGCAGAGCTCTGGGGACAACGTGGTAAAACCAGCAAAGAGCAGGAAACTGGAACAGGGTGAAACAGCAGCCAGAAAAAGCTAACCCATCCTACCACAGCTGGCTTTGAAGTCCTTTGGTGGCTTTGTTTGCCCTGGTGGGGCTCAGATCCCTTTGGTGCCTGCAGGGCGCTGCTGTGACCCCTCTGACTCGGGCCAGGCCTTCCCTGACCCTGGGCCCTGGAGCTGCTGCAAAGCCAAGCCAAGTTGGTTGCTGGTTCAGCTTAAAGCTTCAATCCAGCCTTGATGCAGCCTTTCTGTGGCACCCCATGAGCCCAGCTCTGCCCCAAATCCTGGCAAAACCCAAGGACAGCAGTGCCAGGGAGGTGCCAGCAGCCCCAGCTCTGCTGGGAGGCTCCTTCCCCTGGATCTCCATTCTTTCCAATCCTTCTCGTGGATTTCCACCTTTTCCAATCCTTCCCCTAGATTTCCATTTTTTCCAATTCTTCCCCTAGATTTCCATTTTTTCCAACCCTTCCCCTGGATTTCCATCCCACCAGGACCCCACACTTGATGGGGACTCCCACTCCAGCTCACGTTTACAGACATTTCCCTCCTTCTCCATCCCCTCAGAGCTCTCTCCCACCAGCTGAGCTGCCCTGCCAGGTAGGGCTGGGTTGTCACCGTGCTCTCACCTTTCCCTCACCAGGGGGGAGAAGCTGGCCAGGATTTTCTGCCTGTTTTAGCTGTAACCCTGCTCGGGTGAGTGTGTGCCAAGGGCTGGGGGCTCTGCAGGCTCCTCCTCCACAAATATGAGCAAATTCCACCCAAAAAGAGCCAAAGAGGGAGCTGGGCTGGGATAAAACCCTGGGGGATGGGGAGGGCAAAGTGGCAAAAACTTTGCAAAACAGGCTGCAAAATGTGAGGAGAAGGTGGTGGGGGAGCAGGGAAAGGGACTCTGGGGTGTCCCTGGAGAGTTTGCTCCTCCAGCACTGCAGAGGCAGGTTGCAAGCAGAGTAAATATTTTGTCAGGGATAACTGCAGAGGCTTTCCTCTGGATTTAAATGCAGGATAAGGGGGAAAATACAGGATAAGAGAAAAATGCAGGATAAGAGAGGAAAAAAAAAAAAAGCTGAGTTCAAGGGTGTAATACAATTGTATCTAGTCAGGAAGAGTTTAGAACGAAAGGGATTCAGTGTCTTGGATTCAGTGTCTTAGTTCTTCTCTTTTGTTAGACTGAACAGTGAGGTGAGAAGCATCACCTGAGCTGTCCAGTGAGACAGGAGGCACGAACAAATCATCACCCTGGGGTTTTTGGGGGGAAATCTTCTGCCCTCTCCTGCATCCAGGGGAATCCTGGTGCCTGCACTGCTCTGTGCTGCCCTGGCCTGGGATTCTCCTGGCAGGAGCCTCCCAAAGCCCCTCCCTCCTCTGGCTGCAGGAATCCCATTTGGAAACTTGTTTAGATCCCACTGGAAAAAAAAAAAAACAAACAACCAGATTCCAAGGAAATCTGTGCTCAGAGATGGTTCTGTTGAGGAAGAGGATGAAAAGAAAAGGGGGTTGCTTTGGGAGCTGCTCAGTGCCTGAGCTTTTGCCATCCCTGCAATTAGAGCAGTAATGTGAACCCACCTCGTGGGGGGTGCCAGGGATTAATCCTTTGGATGCAGGGAAGCACTTTAGATGAAAGGCTTTATAAAATGATAAAAGAGCATTTAAATCCTTACTTAATAAATGCTCAGCGCTCTCAAGTCCTAGAACTGCCTCCAGCACTTCTCCCTGAAAAAAGGGCCCTTCCTGCCCAAGGAGGAGCTTCCTGGGCTCTTCCCATCAGCTGAATTCCAGCAGCTCCAGGGGCAGAGGGCAGGAAATCAGGGACAGGCAGCATTGCCCTTATGTAGCTCAAAAAAAAACCCACATGTTCCCCAGCAAGCAGCCTTTGAGTCCAAGAGTTAAAGAAGGAAACGTTTGGGGGGTTTGATGGGATTTCAATAGCCATAAAATAAAAGTCTGACCATCCAAGGGAGGGTTTCTGGGGGGCTCAGGAGGAAAAGATTCAGTTCCTGGACAGAGGATGGAGGAGGGAGCTCCCACCCAGCAATGCTCAGCAGTCCCTGTTTGCTGAACTCACAAAAGATAAATTGCAAGAGAAAAAGTTGCAGATTTGGTCCATTTTAGGTGCCAGCAGTTTGTGATGGAGTGCTGGCAAAGGGGTGGATGGGAATGGAGCCCAAGAAAGTGCTGTAGTGATGTGCTATTGCTGTGAGCCCCTGGCATCCCTTCCAGTGCAGAGAAAAATGTTGACAGCGTGTCTGGGGGATTTGGCTTCCTCACCCCCTGGATTCAAACAACATCTACAGGAGAAAAAACCACTTGAAAGAGGAGCAATCAAAAAGGTGACAGGAGAATTTTCACAGAGACGCCTGTGGCTTTGCACATTAGTTACTACAGAGTAACTACAGCGTGGATTTACACCCCACCCCTGCCCTGTGCTAAGCCATGTGCCCACTCAGAGCCCAGGGCAGGAGGCAGCGCCAAGCAGTTCCCATGTTGTGAGGTTCTTTTGGTGGATTCTCCATGTAGACAAGCCAGGGAAGCATTGAATTTGCTCTAAATTTGGGGTGGTTTTCAGGAGATCGGTGTTAGGGAGCAGAAGTGCCCTGCAGGACAGCATTTCTGAGTCAGTCCATGCTCTCAGGCTGTGGCACAACAGGAAGGTCGGGCAGTGCAGCTCTCGGGCGTGCGTCCCCAAAGTTTGGATCAAAGAGACTCAGGGAGCCAATGGACGTGGCCAGAAGTCACAGAGCCTGGCTGAAACAACAGGCAATGGAGCTTTGCATAGTCTGGGGGGGTGGGTGGAGGGCCAGGGAGTCCCCACAGCAGTGAGGAGAAGGGCTGGGGCTGGATGGAGCCTCCAGGGGGATTGGGTCCCACAGGGATGGGCTGAGGGAGCCAGGGGCTGTGGAAGACATGGCAGGGCCTGTGGTACCTACAGACAGAGTGGGAGGAGCAGGGTCTGTTTTCTTGTTGTGGTAAATACAAAACATTAAAAAATAGTACAACGACTCCTGGAACTGCCCCCAGGCAGCGCCGGGGGCGCCGGAGATTTTCAGAGCTGTGTGAGGGGTGCAAGGAGAGGAGCAGGAGTCTAAAACTCCTTCATGCCCCTGAAAATCTCCTGGAAGGCCCTAAGCTGAAGCCCCAGAGGGCTGGGGGGATGAGCACTGGCAGTGCTGGGGGCTGGATCACACTGAAGCCTCTGCGTGCCATGGCATCGGGGGCTGAGTGGGTAGAAGGGGCTCTCTGTGCCCTGGTGCTGCTGCTGGGCATTAACCAGGCTCCTGTCTCAGTGCCAGGGGTGCTAACCTCCCTCTGGGTGCACAGAGAAATGTGGGGGCTCACAGGGAACGCCTGATTGTGCCTTCCTTTAAAAAGCCCACCATGGGATGGGGGTGAGGAGGAATCCGGGGTTCTCATGCAGCAACATCCTCCTCTGCCAGCTCTGAGATCTGCCCTAAGTGATAAAAGAGCTCGTAGGAACAGACATGGAGAACATTCCCAAAGGCATGCAAATGGTCATTGTCTCTTTTTTTTTTTTCTTTTTTTTTCTTTTTTTTTTCATCAAAAATACAAAAGCACCCACCCCATCCTCCAGCTTTGGCGGCTGCGTTTCGCTCGGAGCAGAGCCGTGGTCCTGCTGCAGCTCTGCTCTCCCTCCTCCTCCTCCCTGGAACAGCTCTCAGCTCCTGATGGCAGTTTGAGCTTTGTTTTTGTTGTTTTGTGTTTTGTTTTGTTGTTTTTTTTTTTTTTTTTGTAGAGACAGAGAATTTGACGATTTAAAAACCAACACAACCCCCCAAAAAATCCAGTGACTTGTGCCAAAATTCTCAGGAGGACTCCTCAAAAACGTCCCGTTCTCGCCTTGTGTTTTCCTTCCAAAACCAGCTTCCTTCTGGAGACTCTCTCCTCCTCTTGCACGAATGAGGTAGTGGATTTCCCCCTTCTCCTCTCCTCTCCTCAGTGGCCTCTCCCATTGCTCCTCAGGGTGATTTTTATCCCGTCCCTGGCCCAGGCTCATTCCCAGGAGGCGGTGAATTGACGCATGCGTTCCTTCCGACGGCGCTCCAGAGCAGACTGTCTAGGGCTGCCCACCTACACTGTGACAATTTTTGTTTTGTTTTGTTGCAAGGCTGAAAGTAAAAACCCCAAAAGGAAAGTTGTCTTCCTCCTCTTCAAGGTATTTGCATGCTGAAACGTCTTCTAGGAAGCTGTAAAAGAAAGAGTGGCTTAGGGCACCTTCCAGCAGGCAGCAGATGCTCTCCTTACACTGCTTTGGGTGGTTCTGAGGTCCCTGTTTGCCTGAGCTGTGCTGATCATGTTGTGTTTGGGAGGTTCCCAAGACATTTTGGGATTGTATTTCTGGGCAGGTTGATTTCTGTCCTGAAACCTTTCTGGTTTTACAGCACTCCACTCTTCTAAACCCAACCACAGGCTTTTCACCAGGGAGACTTGTGTGGTCACTTTGGACAGCACAGCGAGGGCTTTCCATGCTGGCCATTTGGGCAAAAATTCTACTGGGCGATTTTTCCAGCAGAAAAGTGTGTTTCTGCTGGAAGGAGCCCATCCTCTGAGGTGTTTTTTACGTGTTTGAGCAGCTGATGATGGCCAAACCAAGCTGGAGTCAGCGCCTTCCCACTGCACTGAGCTGGGAATGAGGGGCAGGTCTGTCCTATGCCCTGGGCTGGAGCTGGGCTGAGGGAAGGAGAGGGAAGGGTTACCTCCGATGCTGAGTGAAATGTAGAGCACGATGATGATGGTCCCCAGCACGATGGAGACGATGCTGAGCAGCCTGGCCATGCGTCCGAGCCGCCGGGCGCCGTCCGTGTGTCCCTGCTGGCCACTGTTCCTCGACTGGGGAGACACAAAAAGAGTCCCTTGAGAGGGGCAGCAGCTCCAGGGGTGACTCCCCGCCTGTGGAACCCCAAACTGAGCCCCATTTGCTTTCCTGCTCCTTTAATCGGCAATCACTTGGTTCCTAAGTAAAAACTGAGGATTCCTGGTGAGGGAGAAGCGTCACTGCTGGGGGCAGGGCCTCCTGGTCCTGCTGGAAAGGATCTCCCTGGCATGCTGCCCTTGGCTTGGGCAGCACCCAGCACCCAGCAGAAGGGCAGCTGGGAGAGGGCTGGTGGTGGAATTACTCACCGTGCGTCAGCATTTGCTGCCAGCCCGGCCCATGGGACCAAAAAGCCTCCCCAGATTTGTGCAGTGCCCTTCTGCCACCCCCAAAACCCATTGGGAAGGGGGTTTGGGGGGAGGGAAAGGGAGTGAGGGGTTTTAAAGCTTGTTGGTGGCGTTTTCACCTGGTTGGGAGAGCTTGGAGTGAGGGGAAAGGGAGCAAGGTGGGATAGGGGGAGAAAGGAGCCCAGCATCCTTGATCCAGTGGAGGAGTTGGGAAAAACCCCCCTAAAGTTCACTGGGAGTGGGGTTTTATCGATGATTTAACTGCTTTGAAGCAGGTATTCCTCCTTTGGGGCTGCTTTTATGTATTTAACACTTTGACATGGGTTAAAGGCTTCTTCCCCTGGCCAATCCATCCCCAGCCAAGCTGCCTTGGAGGAGAACAGGGGGGCCTGGGAAAAGCTGTGGGGCAGCAGCTCCCACAGCCCTGTGCTGTGTGACAGCTCCTCCCTTTGGAGCATGGCTGCTAAAAGTGGGGAAATTCTCAGTTAAAAAGAAAAACAAGTGTACTAGTTAAAATGAGTTAAAGTGGAAATGGATTAAAGCAATCCCAGTTTCTTTCCAAAAAATGTGAATCTCAGAAATAGCTGTGATGGAAAGGGTCCTCTTCCTCACGTTAAAAAGAATAAATAAGAAGAGCAGGGAGGTCTTGATCAGTTCTAGCAATAATAATGAAACATCACAGAGAATCTGAACCAATACTTGGTGCTGCTGCCCCATTTCCCATTCATGCTGCTTTAATTCCTCTGCCTCTTGGCAGCACCAAAACATCCCAGGCTGTGCATGGGCAGCTGCTCTGTAGGAAAAACACAGCTTTGGAGGTTTCCATGTGCTCCTTAGAGTTTGTATCACCACGAAAATAACCCAGCAGAGCCTCAAGCAGGGGGGTGGCTGCTTCCTCTGCCCCCCTGCCCACGCCCTGCCCCGCTCAGGAGCCTCCCTGGCATCGCTGTCCCCAGCAGGGACGCAGGAGTGCTCAGGACCTTGCTCCTCCTGCTCTCACCAGCAGCTTTGCCAGACCCACTCTGAAAGCAAAGGGATGCAGCCAAGAGCTATTTTCATCCCAGAACAGGAGGTGACAAAATGAAGCCTCATGGGTTGGTGGTGAGAGCTGGGGAGGATGCAGGAGCCCAGGGATCCACAGGATCCCTGCCCTGCTCGCTGACAGCTCCAGCTCCGGGGATTTGGGTTTTCGGGCTCTGGTTTTTGTAACAAATTTTGCAACAATATTTTGGCGGGGTGTGGGTTAGATTGCAGTGAAATATGCAGTTTTAGCTGTCTTCCAGGCAAAATTCAATATATATATTTATCACTACAGCTTCTGGAAGTGTTTACTGCTCATTTATCCTCCACAATTATGAGAAACACATCAGCATTGGCATGGGATGTTTAGCAAGAATTTGATACTGTACATATATTATTAATCAGAGTGGAACAGTTTGATTATAGCTCTCTAGTATCACTAATCCCCTGTTTTGCTTTCCACATAAAAACATTAACATCTTGTTTATTAATCGAGGCTCACCAAGGCAGAACATCTCCAAAAAGCTCGAGGGCTCTGGGGGAGTGAGTCACTGTGTCAGTGCCAGGGGACTCCCTGCTCCTGCCCAGAGCTGGAAAATCTGCAGGACCTGGGGAGTGGGCGCTGTCCTGCAGCCCCTGTGGGCCAGGTAAGGCTGGCTGACTCAGGGATTATTAATTTTACCTGTTTCCCACTGCTGTCTGCTCCTCTTACTGCCCAAAATGGGTTTTTTCCCTAAGTGGCCTTGTTGCAAATGAAGGCAATTACCTTCCTGTGCTAGTCCCAGGGATGGGGAAGACAAATCATCCCATCCTCTTCCCTGCAATCCTTCCCAATTGATGAACTGGCTTTGGATGCTCTCTGCTGCCGTCCACCAATTACCCAGAATAAATCATTAATCCTGGACACTTGGTGTTTTTGTTGAAGGAAACATTCCAAGAGAGGCATCAGTCAACTCCAGAGTGAGGCAGATGATGGGTGAGGACACTCTGACTTCTCCCACATCTCCTGGCAATGACAGAATTTATTTTGGATACCAAGTGCCATGCAGAAGTGCCCTTGATGTTACTACGTGGTGGTTCTGGATGGATTTTTTAATTTTCCTTCATTTATTTGGAGTTTTGAGCTCTGGGATGTGGTTCCTTTGCTTCTTCCCCCTGAGGTGGCTGCACTTGGGTGGGAAGGGGAAAGGATTCAGAGCGGGAAGGCGGGGTGGGTGTGTGGTAGCCAGCCCTGCCTGCACTCCTAGGACATGGATCCCAGGGGATGGAACATCCTTGTCCACCAGTCCCACTCCCTCTCTTGGGGAGTCACCTGAACCCTTCAGAACTGCCAGACCATCACTTGGTGAGACAAACACATCCAAGAGTCCGTGGAGAAGCCTCCAGATAATTAATTTCCATGAAATCAGTGTTAGCAGGAACAGGCTGGGGATGACTAGAGCGGGGTTTTTTCCACCTCTGGCCATAGGCCCTGCTGGGGTCTGAGAGCAGCTTTTGAAAAATGATTTATGAGACACTAAGCTCAAAAGCATTCATTTACTTTCCTCTCTGGACGCTGCTTATTACCCAGGGAAAAAAAAAAGCTTTCATGTGCAAAAGCTTTGACTGAGGAAAGAAAAGCACAATTGCAGAGCCAAAGGAATGTCAGCACATTGTGGAAAGGTCCTCCTGGCTCCCCAGGCGATGGGAATCACAAAAACCTGGCTCCTGCTCAGATCTGGGCATGATCAGGCACACCTGGGCTTTACTCTGAGACAAAACCTGAGCTTGGGGCATCACTGAGACTCAGCTCCTCCCTGCTGTAGGCAGCTGAAACACCAACCCCTGCCCTGAGAGCTGCCCCGCTGGCAGGAGGACACAGCCAGATGTTCCCTGGTTCCTCAGGGAGGGAGGATGGATCGCTCCTCATCCTCAGGCAGGCCCCTGGCTGGCAGGTGGGTGTGTGGAGGAGGTGATGGTGCAGGCAGGGCCAGGACTAGAGAGGGCTGGAATAATTAATTGAACCACAGGACAGAGAGTGCAGGGGTGACTATGCAGGGGCCAGAGGATGTGCTGTGTGTGCCATGAACCTTGTCCTCAGCTGAATGCACCTTCTGCCTCCCCTTCCCCAGCTCTGGATGAGCCCTGGGCAGCCCTGGAAGCAGAGGGCAGCCCAACAACCTCATTGCCTTGCTGCTCCTGCCTCCCTTGGGTGTGACAGCCACCACGGCCCTGTCCCTCTCAGCCTGGCAGGAAGAACCAGCTCCTGCTCTTTTCCCACTGTTAACTCTCCTCCTGGTGTGGCCCAAGGCACATCCCCACCCCCCTGGAGGCTCTGACGCCTGCAAGGGACAGTGTGGGGATCTGTTTTGCATGAAGGCCAATGTGGCTGGCAAATCCCCGTGAGAGCCCTTGTTTATTACCATGGATATGCAATACCCAGCTGCTTTCCCTCTCCTTGCAGTGCAAAGCCAGACAAGGCTGGCTGGCTTCCCTGGCTGCTGCCTAAACAGGCTGTGCCACACAACTGTACTACGCAGATGACAGCTGGCACTGGCAGAAACGATGATTCCTCCTCAAAATGGAAATTGGTCTCCCTAGAGGGCTTTTTGTGGCAAGTGCCCGTGCCCGCCTTCAAGTTGCTGGTGGTTTTTGGGGGGAAGTGCTGGCTGCAGGTGCCCCTTGGTGTATTTCTGTGTGGTGAGCAGGTAATGGGGCTGATTTTCGAAGGAAAGATTTGCCTTTGTTGCAAATCAAAGGCATAGGAGGTGCTGGGTGTGTACAAGAGAGCAGCATCTGCTGGGGAAGGGGGTGGCTCTGCTTGTAGGGCTGTGCTGGCTGAGCCACCTGTACCCGAGATGGGTGGGAGGCCGGGCTGGCTTCATTCTCCCCTGCTCGGCTCTTGGTGTATTTGCTGAGCTGTGGGGGATGCTTAATGGAGGAAAATTGCTTCTCCGGAGCGCTAAAGCAGCTGCAGGTGCAGCCTGTCCCTTGAACTGAGGCCAG
>NW_005054368.1:3658861-3661187 GCF_000277835.1 Geospiza fortis | reverse complement strand
GGGGCCGCCTCCAGCCCCGGAGGCGCCGGGGATGCCGAGGGCAGCGCCGTGCGGGGCACACAGAGCCCCGCTGCCCCCGCTGTCCCCGCTGGCTGCCAGCCTTTCCCCACGCAGGTGGGGGACACGCGACACGGAGCAGAGCCACGAGCCCCTCATCGCTGCAGAGAGGGGCTGGAGCTGCCCTGGGCAGGGCAGGGCTGCCCGGAGGGGTCTGGGCAGGGTGTGGGTGCCCTCTGGCTCCAGCCGCTCTGGGAAAGCATCGTCCTCGGGTACAGGGCTGGGAGAGGCTCTGGGCACCCCATGCTGAGCTCGCCCTGCCCTCACTGTGCGTGGGTGACCGTGGTGACACCACAGCTGGGGACAGGGACACCAGATCAGCGGTATACCACGGCCCTGCACAGGACCTGCTGAGCAGAGAGGGTGCTGGTGCAGTGTGAGTTACATCTTCTCCATCCTTGGGAGCAGGGATGATGTGAGGGACAGGAGGGAGGGCTAAAACAACCCTCAGAGCCTGGATGCCCAGAAAAAAATGGATGTTTGCCACCCATTGTGTGTTATGCTTCAGTTCCGAATTTGCCAGGGGTTTCCCTGGCAGTGAGTGCCATCTACGGGGCACACCCAGCACCTTCTGCCTCCCCGAGTGGTGCCCAAGAACCTCCTGCCAGCCGGGACCTGCTGCCCAGCCCTGCCCGGAGCCTTATCCCATCCCACAGCCTCCAAACAGAATTAGGAGCTGCAGTTTGTGCGTGTGGATCTGAGAGCAGTGGGGTGACCCTGCTCGGGGGGGTCTCACGGGGCTTTTTGGTTCCCTTCCACTCCTGCCTCTGGGACCATCTGTTTCCATCTGCCTCACTTGGGCTGACCACCAAAGCTGGTGTGGGAAAAACAGGGAGATGCAAATTCGGGAGGGGGGAGGAGGGTTCCTTCCTGAGTTTGGGAGTCACTGAAACATTCTTTGCATGCTGCTGTTGCTGGGCTCTCACTCCCCGTGTGATGGCTGCTGACAGGGCAGGGCAGGGCCATGGAAGAGCCCGAGCAGGGAGAGCCACGCAGAGCTGTTGGGAGAAGCAGGATTCCTTCAGGGAATGTGGCTGCAGGCCTTCTTCTGGCCAGGGGAGCACCTGTCAGAGGCTGGAGCCAGGATGCCTCACACCATCAGCACTTCAAAGAGGCTCCTTTGCTGAGCAAAGAGCTCTCTCTCCTGGCTGCCACCAGTTTTCCTCTGCTCCCGGATCAGCTCCCCTGTCCCACCAGGAGTTAAGGAAGGAGGAGGAGATCCAGGTACTCAACAGCAGGAGGTTGGGATGGTTGTTCCAGCACGTGTCCCCAGGCAGGGGGAGAGCCCAGACTGCCCCTGGGATGGTGGGAGCAGAGGGGCTGGAGGAGCTTGGCAGGGCTCAGCACTGTGGGAATCCCACGGTGCAAAATGTCCTGTCCAAAACCCCGCCAGCTGCGGCGTGTTTGGCTGTAAATCCCCTCCTGATTCCTGCAGCAATTCCAGTTTGCTGAGCCTTGGGCAGGAGGGAGCCCTCGCAGCTGGTCCAAGCTCTCTAAGCCAGAGGGAAGGGACAAAAGGGACCTTTTCAGTAAAATTCCCCCTTCCTCCCCTCCACCCGGGAGTGTGCTGTTGGCCTGTCCCATCAGAGCCACTTCCCTGGCATCAGAAGGAAACCCCAATTGGATGGGTGGGTTTATGAAAGCCGACATCTGTCTCCCCTCCTGGCCTTGCAAATCTGCCAGGCACAAACGTCTGTACCAATGAGCTTAGCGTCGAAAGTGCCAGGGCAGTAACCTTTGCCTGCTCCTGCTCCCCTCCTTCACCGGCGGCAGCAGAGCCGCCCGCCAGCCGGGGGCTTTAGCGTCATCCCCACGGCCCATCTGTCCATCCCACACATATTAACAGCCACTGCCCTGCTGCTGGGTTTGCAACTCGTGTTTTCTCGCAGAGCAAGCAAGAGGGAATAAATAACAGCGGCGATCAGCAGCAGTGAGACCTCGCGACAAGGAACGCAGAGCCGGCGCTTCCAGAGGAATTCCCACCTTCCCGCAGAGGGGACACACGCAGCAGGGTCCTGTACAGCGTGTCGGGGGCTCTCGGAGCCCGCCAGCATCGCAGCTGAGCTGCGCATGCAGCAGCGCTTCCCTCCCTCACCCTGCAGTCCCTCCTGCTCCCCCAAGTGTCCCACGGCTCCGTTACCTTCCCTGCTGTCCCCAGCCCTGCCGGTCAGTGCGTGGGGAGGCACTGCTGCTGTCCCCAGCCCTGGCAGTAGCCCGGCTGCCCGGGGCCAGGCTCTTGCGGGCTGCCCGTGAATCGCTGCTGGCCGGG
>NW_005054368.1:3657721-3658740 GCF_000277835.1 Geospiza fortis | reverse complement strand
TGGCAGGAGGGTTGCTGTTTTAGAGAGCTTTTTGCCGCCGAGGTCGTGCTGGAGGGCCAGCCGCAGGGCGTTGAAGGCTTGGTTGTAGTCCAGGATCCTCTTGCGCTCCCTGACGTTGGCAGCCATCCTCCTGGCCTTGGAGCGCACCGGCCGGCTCCTCTTCCTCACCTTCATCCCGTCCGTGTCCCCCGGGCTGGCGTTTGCTCCCCTGCCTTGGGACACCCACAAACCCTGCCTGTAGCACGCCTGTGGTGCGTCCCTCGCGTCCAGCTCCTCCTCGGAGCTGTCGGGCTCCGGCCCCCCTGTCCCCGCGGCTGCTCCGGCCATGGCAGCGGCGAGGGGAGCGGGAGAGGCGCCGCTGTGGTCCTGCCTCCTGAGGGGTGTGGGTGACACTCCTGCAGGGACAGGCAGCCGCCTCTAAAAGCCTTCAGCAGGGCTCGTCACGTGTCTGCCCCGACCCTCCTCACCTGCCGCAGGTGAGGCACAGGGAGGGAGCCCTGCCTGGCCCTGCTCTGAGCGTGAGGCGCCAGGGCCGGGGTGGTGGGATGTTCACAGGCCCCCGGGGAAAGCACCTCCACTAAACACACGCTGCTTCAGTGTCTGCTGAGAATTTGGGCACTGCAGGAGCTCCCCCGGGCTGCTCTGCCCTCTCCTCTGCTGGCCAGGCTGCTGGCTCACCCTGGGATAGGCCATGCCGGGGTTCTCATGGTGCTGTGGGGCAGAGAGAGCCCTGAGGGGCATCACCAGCCTGGCTCTCCCTTCCCCCTGCTCACGGGTCCTGAGCACCTCTGTTATTTCTCAGCTAAGGGGAACTGAAGCACGAAATGGTGCCATTGCTGAGGAAAGCAGCAAGTCTTGTGCTTGGGTACAAGAGACACAGTGCTGGTGAGCTGGGAGCATCCCTGGGGACAGGGGGAGGTGGGTCCTGAGCAGGAGGCCTGAGGTGGGTCCTGAGCAGGAGCAGACCCCGCAGGAATGTGCAGGGCCTGGCACGCCTCTGCCCTGCGGAGCAGGAAGCA
>NW_005054368.1:3656481-3657711 GCF_000277835.1 Geospiza fortis | reverse complement strand
GGGCAGGTGATAAAAGAGCTAAAGTGCTGCCCGCCTCTGGAGCCCTCCTGTCCCTTCCAGCAGCCTGGGGGCAGAGCTGTCTGGGCCGGGGCTCCCGGGCCTGCCCGGCACTTAACTTGGGGATGGCGGTGCTGAAAGCAGCTCCTTGTTTCCTGCATCCCGAGCTGGTGGGATGAGGGGCTGGCCAGGTGCAGCAGGTCCGGAGGCCATGGGCAGGGCCAGGTCCCCAACCCCTGAGCAGTGAGGGACAGCCACGTGTGTTTGCACATCATCTCATTAGCGAGCAGTTGCTAAATGCCTTCCTGTGCCACGGGTAATGCTTTGAAAAATGGCCCAGGAGTGGTTCTGACAAATTGTTGGGGTTTCTGGTGCAAAAGCAGAGCCCTGGAAGAACGTGCCCCTCCCTCCTTGATCCATCCCTTCCTATCCGATCATCCCAGCTCATGTTTGATCAATAGCCACAGTCAGTGGGGGGTTATTTGTCTATTGCCCTTCTCCTCTCCTGGCTCTTTGAAGCTGGAGTTAATTTAGGTGCCTCTGCTCCAGGAACCCAATAAATCAGGAGCCAGGGCCTCGGGGACAGGGGAGGATGAGGCAGCAGGACTTCAAAGGCAGGTGAAGCTTGCAAATATCTTTGAGCTCTCACCTGTGCTCACTATGATTCTCCCTTGTTCTCCCCAGCACCCCTCTCACCTCCCAGACTTCCTCTGCCAGGCATGGAGGCTCCTCAACCACTGACTCACCCAGTGAGCTCAGCTCGGGAGCCAGGGGGTGTTTGGAACCCTTGAGTGCCAGCAGGACATGGATGTCAGAGCCACCTAGAGATGTGCCTGTCTAAAACCCAGCTGAGCAGGACAGATCCCTGCCATGGGGATGTTTTTGCTGGTGCTGGAGGTCAGGAGGGGCAATCCAGAGCAGACACAGAGGTGGCTGAGCTGGGCACAAAGCCAGCCCCAGCTGGGTGTTGCCTGGGCAGGGGCAGCAGTCCCACAGCTGTCCCCATGCCACCCACAGCCCCTGGGAGCTCCTTGGGAAGCACTGCCGGGGCTTCTGGGTCTCTGGGCAGCCCTGGCTGCAGGGATGCAGCCCCAGCTCCCAGAAGGGGCAAGGCCAGACCATAAATCACAGGATGTCTGAAGCCACCTGTAATTAGCACATCCTTCTGGGCCATCCCCAACTCGTCCTGGGCGCTTCCGACCCAGGTGCCCATTTCAGGGTGGGAGGTCAGCA
>NW_005054368.1:3651730-3656453 GCF_000277835.1 Geospiza fortis | reverse complement strand
CCCTGCTGATTTATCACCGTGTGCTGGAGAGATTTATGGGCTGAGATGGGGAGCCAGAAACGTGTTGTGAGGCTCTGCTGGGCCCGTCTGCCTGACAGATGATGAAAGAGCAGTAATTATCTGTCTCCACACATAGATCAGGCCGTTCATGGCCCTCCCCAGCCTCCAAGAAGGGGTTTGGCCCTCGGGGACTCCCCACCTCCCAGCCTGTGTCACTCTGGACCGGAGCACTGCTGAGTGCTGGGCCCCTGCCTCTCGTCACAGCTCCCATGGGTCCCTGAGCCCAAAGGTGTGTTTGGGGTGTGCAGCCCTGGGCTGGCTGCCACATCCATCCAGCACCCCCAAACTGCTGATGCTTCCAGGTGAGAGCTGCTGGAGCCGCCTGGGAGCACACTGCAGCTCAAACCCTGATGGGCTGAGGGGCTGCCCAGCTCCTGGCGCTGTCCCAGCACCCTCCATCCTCCTTGGGAAGGCTGCACCAGGAGGAATGGATGTGCCAGAGCAACACAGGGAAGGATGAGAGGCGGGACAGGCAGGGAGGTGCGCGTTCCTGGGGACAGGGGAAGGAGGAGGCGGCTCTTGCGACACTGCCCGCGGGTAGATAAATAGGGCGCTTTGTTCCTGCTGGGGCACGGCCAGGTGGCACAGGGGACACGGGCTGGTGACTCATCCGTGCCCAGGCAGCCACGCTGCAGGGCACAGGAGGCGGCAGGGACGGGCACTGAGAGGCCTGGAGGCGCCTGTGGGTGAGATCCCTGCTGCAGCACCAGGGAACAGCCCTGGCACAGGGCACAAAGCCACATCCTGCGGGGCAGGAGTGAGCCATGGGCACGTGCTTAAACACAGCACATGTGGCAGGCAGTGGGCAAAAGGCTTCACAGAATGCCTAAGTCATTCCAGGTGGAAAAGCCCTCGAATAGAATCCAAATGTTAACCCAGCACTGCCTTTTTACCATTAAACCCCTAAATGCCACATCCTTGTTTTTTGAACATTTCCATCACTTTCCTGAGCAGCCTGTTCCAAAGTCTGACCATCCACTTTTCCTAATATCCAATTTTAGCTTTGAGGCCATTTCCTCTTGTCCTGCCCCTTGTTCCTTGGGAGCAGAGACAAACCCCCACCAGGTTTCACACTCCTTTCAGGGAGTTGTAGGCCTTCATTGCCCTCCACAGGAGCCTGTGCCTGCTGCTCCGTGTGCCAGGAATGGCTCATCCATCCTGACACCAGCAGGGCTGGCAGGGTTTCACTGGCCAGAGGATGAGGATGGGACACACAGAGCTCTGCAGTGAAGGCCAGGACACGTGGAAGGCAGCTGTGGAAGGCACAGGAGCCACTCTGTGTCACAGGAGCCTTTAAGGCTCAGTCGTTCCTAGCTCGGGGGCCTCCTGGAGCACGTGGGATGGACTCTGGCATTAATTATCACCTTGTTACTGCCCTGAGCTGCCGGCACCGGGCATTCCCTCGCCCGCAGCTCCTCGGGGAGACCCGGAGAGGGCACTGGGAGTCTGTGAGCTGCAGGAGCGCAGCACCCGCGCCCCGCTGGTGTCCGTGTCCGTGTCCGTGCCCGTGTCCCCATCCCATCCCATCCCAACATGAGGGTGGGGACACAGGGACAATGGGACATGGAAAGGACGTGGGACATGGGGACATGGGGACACAGAAATGGGGACACAGGGACATGGGAACAGGACAGGGATGTGGATAAAGATGGGGACAGGGACAGGACAGCATGGGTTTGGGGACAAAATGGGGACAGGGCTGGGGACAAGGATGAGGATGAGGATGGGGGTGAAGAGCAGGACAGGGTGGAGATGAGGATGGGACAAGGGAGGGATGAGGAGGAGGATGGGGACGGGGGTGAAGGTGAGGACAGGATTAGGTCAGGGATGGGGACAGGGACAGGGAG
Source organism: Geospiza fortis (assembly GCF_000277835.1). NCBI lineage: Eukaryota > Metazoa > Chordata > Aves > Passeriformes > Thraupidae > Geospiza > Geospiza fortis. The sequence goes on along the minus strand of NW_005054368.1, from coordinate 3,654,546 downwards.
GTGACACTGGCTGTCTTCCCCCCCAGGCTGTACCCCGTCATCCCGGCCAACGCCCGCGTTGTCCCCGAGTGCGACATCCGCGTCGGTGACTACCTGGTGCCACGCCAGGTGAGCCGGGGGGACACCCCGCAGCCCGGGGCTCCCGCTGTCCCCAGGGTGTCCCCAGGGTGTCCCCAGGGTGTCCCCAGCCGGCCCTGCCGCACGCTCAAGGGCGAATGTGCACGGCCGAGGGCATCCCCGCTCCTGCGCTCCTCCCGTGCCGTGCCAGGGTAAAGGCAATCCCAAGCCCCTGTGCCATCCCTGCCACCCGGCTGGTGCGGCCCGAGCTGTGACTCGGCACGGGAGCCCCAGCGTGTCCCCAGCACGCAGCCAGGAGTGCCCCATGCCGAAACGTGGTAGAGGATGCCCAAAGTCCTTCTGCCATCCCCATGGGACAGCTAATGCCAGCCCTTGTGCGGTCCCTGACCAACCACTAAGGTCACCCCAAGCCCCTGCTCCTCCCTGTCCCACTCCCAGGGACATCCCATGCCAAGGCCCCGTCCTTGGGTGTGCGAGGAGGGAGGGTGGCTGGCCAGTCCCCTGCAGCTGGCTCTGGCCAGTCCCCTGCAGCTCTCGGTGATGGCCCAGTGGCCCACGAGCCACCTCTGGGGCTGGCACATTGCGCAGGAGTCATTTCCTGGCTCAGGGAACACCTCAGCTCAGGTGACACCCTGTGACCTCCTGCGGGAGAATCCTGGAGGCTCTAAAGCAGAACCTTGCCGGGGTGGTGACATGTCCCCAGGCGTTTTTCCAGGTGGATTGAGGACAATGTTGTTTCACAAGTGCCTGGCTGTGTGGTGGCACTGAAGGCACAGCCAGCTCGCGCTGTCAGCCGTCACACTGTCCTACTTCCAGCGGCCTGGAAGTTGTTATTGCATCAGCATTAAACCCGGTTCAAACACAGTCCTGGCAGCTAGGGGATGTCACTTTTAATGCTGCTAATTCCACAGCTGACTTGAGTTAATTTTGTTCTTGCTTGATTGTTTGGGGTGGTGGTTTCCCCCCGAGGCCGTATCGTGCTGGTTTAAGATTGCCTGGAGAGCAAGTGCTCTGATGTCAAATTATGCGTAATATTTAGTTCATTTATATTTATTGCATTAGTCTGCAGTGCTGGAGGAAGTTTCCACTTCACCTTCCTGAGCTGCCCGGAGGTGGAATGTCCAAAGTATGTGGCTGCTCTCAGTGTTGTCACCGTGCTGTGCCAGGCTGCACGTGTGAGTGTTTGTCCTGCTCTCCAGTCGGCTGTGGGAGCCTGTGCCCAGGAACAAGGACCTTGGGAATGCTGCCTCCAAAGGGCTGCTCCAAGCCCCTCACCAGCTCCCAGCAGCAGGCACGGGCTGTGGTTCGTGGAGAGCTGCTCTGTGGCTGAAGCGGCTCGAGTGCATCAGAGCGACCAAGCACAAATCCTTCTGGTTTACACTCAGACCTGTGTTTTGTTTAGGTCTGGGTTATGCTCCTGGATGTTTCCAAAGCCAGGATGGTGCAAGGCTGCTCTCAGGTTGGTGGGTGATGTTAAAGGGGCTTCTCTGAAGCGCAGCACAAGCCCCTGAGGGTCCTGGCTTCACAACTTGGAGGGGTCCAGCCCTTTGCAGTCTTTTGACAAGACTTTGAAGTCCAAAGTTGCATCAGCTGTGGTTGAATGTGGCCTCTTCCTCCTCCTCCTCTTCCTCCTCCCCTAAATGGATCTTCCTCAGGGTCAGCAGCTCCAGCACTCATCAGAGGAGGAAGCATCCCCCTGCCCCGTGACAGGGCTGGGCTCTGCACACAGGGCTGGGCTCAGCCCTCCCTAGCCTTGTCCCGACCCTGTGCTGAGCCTTTCCCAGGCATCAGCATTTTCTTTGTTGGGTGTTCTAAGGGCCCCTGTGTGCTCTGCCTGGGTGACATTTAAGAGCAGAATCCGAGAGTGCAGTAAGAGGTGTGTGGTCATTGCCTGGATCCCCCTTTCATGGACAGCTGCTTAACCCGCTGCTCCTGTTGTTTTCTTCTCACTTCTCTATGTTTCAGATGCAATTGAAAATTCACGATTGTGAATGCTGTTTGCTTTTCCTGCCAGCACTCTGGTGGTGGTGTGTAACCTGGTTAGTGCTGCTCTGCCTGGGTCCCTCAGTATTTTAATGTGAATTTTGGAGCTTAGTGCTGCCGTGGCTGTGGCTGAACGCAGTCAGTCCCCAGCTGCATCGACCTTGGGAAGCACCCTCTGGACAGCAAGTGAAGGAGTGTTGAATATCATCTTTATGGGAATTACCAGGGAAACACAGTGTTTTCCTTTAAGTAGCTTGTGATTAATCTGATTTAAAGGGAGGAAATCTGCAAGATGCCCGTCTGGGGCTATCGCGCCAGAGCGGCGCGTGTGACAGCCAGATACACCATCCTGGCATCCGAGATAACGCCTGTGCCAGCTCTCCTGGGACCAACAAAATCTGAGCCTCAGCGAGCAGATGGCTCAGAATGAAGCGTGGAAAGGGCTGAAATTCCCCTCATCTTGGCCATCACCTGTCCCTGTGGCTGAGCACACAGCTGGCCTCGCAGCTGAGTATGCGCGGTGCCGGGGCGCAGCGGGCTCGGGCTGGCTGCTGCTTCCATTTCCTGTTTGCCACAGAAGGGATGGAGGGCTGTGGGTTGGTGGCAGCCTGGAGAGGGTGAGCTGAGCAGGAGGAGCTGCTGGTGGCTGAGAGGAGGACGAGGTGATGCTCAGTGGAGATGCTTTGTGCCCGCAGCCAGGTAATGCAGAGGTGGAAGCAGCTCTGGTGCTGGGTTTCCTCGCTTTGACCTTGGGA
>NW_005054368.1:3646459-3651705 GCF_000277835.1 Geospiza fortis | reverse complement strand
AAGAGGCTGGTTTGCCATGGAGCTGAAGCTCCTCTGGAAGGCTGTGGGGTTTGGGAGCCCCTGAGCTGCCCTGTGCAGTGCCCTACACCCCACAATACGGGGTGGGGAGCGTTGGCATAGCTGGAATAGCCCGTGGTGGCGTGAGCTGGTGGATCTGGTTACAGCAGGATGCTGAGGCTGTGAGATGTGCTGTAAGTGAATCCCCAGCCCCCTGTTTAGCTGGAATTACAGTTTCAAGGAAAGATTCTGGAGTCACGTGGGCTCTTCTCCTCACTCTGCTGCACTGCCTTCACTGGTACCTTGGGAAGGGGAAGGGAGCTGCCAGCAGCAGCAGGTCCTGCCTTGGAGGGCGGTGAGCACAGAAGGGCAGCAGTGTCAGGGTGTGCAGCAGAGGGCTGAAATGGAGAAGGGACCCTGGGGCATCTGGAGTTCCTGTGGCATTGGCCACCTCACCCCTGCTTGCCCAGATGGGGGCTGGATTGGCATGGGTGTCATGCTGGGGGCTCCTGACATGACTTGAGTAAAGTCAGGGCTTGTTCTTGTCACTCCATCGCTGCTTGTGCTGCTGCTGCAAAAGTGGCACCTCTGTCTGTCCCAGAAAAACTCCCTGCAGCTGTGGAGGTGATGGGGCAGCTCTGTCCTGCTGTCCCAAGCTGCACTTAGACCCTGCTTGTTCCTCGTCCCTTTCTTGGAATATTCTGCAGAAGCAGAATGGAAAATAGTGAGCGAAGTCCAGAGCTTGTCCTGGTGCATCTCCTTCTGCCTGGGGCGGGAGGGGAAGGAATGGTGATTCCACAGCCCAGGGAAGGTGAAATGTTGCATGGTCTGTGCATCCATCTCCCCTCCTTTAGCACCTGGATGAGATCTTGGCACCAAACCAGGGAGGTGCAGTGGGGGCAGTTGTGTCTCCCCAAGAGCCCATCCACCACCCCTGTGTCCTTGTATTTAGTTTGTACATTTTTACTTTGTTATATTTCCCCATTGTTAGAAAGTGCTTGTTTGGCTCTGAAGAGGCTGGAAGTTCCTCCTCTGGCCAGGGCAGGCCAGGCAGAGTCTCAGTGTTTAATTTTAACTGTTTGGGCAAGGACAAAACCACAGAATGTGTGTGTGTGTGTGTGTGTGTGTGTGTGTGTGTGTGTGTGCGTGCTGCTGGGGACCTTTGAACTGTCTCCATCTGCTCTGGGGCCCGACAGCATTTGGGGAGGTGATTTCTCCCCACAAACCCCCCTGGTGGCATTGTGACAGCAGCCCCTGAGTGATGGCAGCCTGAGAGTGATGCTGCCTGAGATGGGGACTGCAGGGTTAAGTCTGGAGCACGTTGTCACTGTTAAAGAAGATCATAAATAAATGTAAAGTTTATGAGGCTGAAAAGCCTTCGAGTAGAAGAGTTGAAGTTTAAAGCTTTAAGTGAGAGCAGCAAGTGCTGCTTGGGCCAAGAGTGGAGGGCTTGTAAAGGAGCTGCAGGAGCAGAGACCTGGGATCAGCTCTGCCCGTGGGCACCAGTGGCAGCAGCTGCATCTTCTGGCTGGGGGAGCAGCCCTTCCAGGTGCCAGGGACCTGCAGAGAAGCAGGAAGGGTGCACAGAGGGCTGGGAGTCCCTGTCTGCCTCACTGGTACTCCCCTGGCACGGCAGTGGTTTTCTCATTGTCACAGAGATGCCAACATCCCCCCTAGAGGAGCTGGGCCTGGATGCAGCACCCCAGTGCATCCCTGTGTTCTGCCAGCTGGGCACAGCCCCACTGGCTGGGTTTTAGCCCCCAGAATTTGGAGCAGAGCCCTGAGCTCCCCCAACATTCAGGGCTGGCAGTGGGGCTGGGGATGGAGTTTGCCCTTCAGTGCCAGCAGTGCCACGGGCTGTGCCCCCATGGGCACAGAAGAGGCCCCAGGCTCACAGGGGCTGGCTGTGGGTGATCAGCAGCCCCAGGAAGAAGCAATGGCAGCAGCAGGGCAGGCAAGAAATCCTCATTAGGTGGCTGGATAGAGGCAGAAGTGCCCTGCGGGGCCTGCATACATTTGCATTGTAAGGCCATTGAAATCTGGTTGGGGTTTGTTTTCTTTCTGTTTCCCTGGGAAGACACTTCTGTGCATCGAAGCTCTTTGTTCCTCGGGTTCCTCCTCCCCTCCTGCCCACGGCTGGGATCCCAGTGGATGGCTCTGCTCTGTCTTCTGCTGGGTGCTGTCTGCTGTGGCAGTGATCACAGGGAGAAGCTTTGCTCTGAGCTGGCAGGGAATTCATCTTCTCTTGGGTTAGAGAAAGGAGCCTGTGCTGGCCAGGGCAGCTCACTGAGTGTCCATCCACCCCAGAAAGTGGCACCTGTGACCCTTTGGTTCATAGAATTGCTGGATTTTCCTCCCACTGAGGTCACCTGGAGCAGTGGCGTGGATCCAGCCCGAGGGAACACAGAGAACTCACCCCATCCCCAAGGGACACCTTGGAGCAGGCTTGGCTGTCCCACCCCAATGGCCTCATCAGTGTTTGCTAAGCAGGATAACTGCTGTGTGTGGATCAGGAGCAGCAGCTCCTCTTGGCTCCCTTGGCTGTAGCTGGATCAGCCTGGCCAGCCTAAGCAGAATCCCAGAGGATTCCTGCAGATCTGCCCCCAGATAAATCCCAGCTGAAAAGTTCAGGGATTGTTTGGAGATCTGGCAGGTAGAGAGACCTTTGTGCTGGGACGGGGCTTTCTGCCACGGACAGTTTTTGTTCCATGGTTGATTTTTGTTCCATGGCTGTGAACCAACACCTCCTCCTCCTCCTCCTCCTCCTCCACAGCTCCTGTGCTGGGGAGCAAACCTGGCCCAGCCACCTCAGCACCAGGGCTGGGGGAGAGGAGCAGCTGGGGGCTGTGGCAGACACAGCCACGGCTGGCTCCCTCTCGGTGCAATAGCCAGCCCAGGCCTTCACCTGGAGGAAAAGGTTTTTTCTGACCAGCCACCACCTTTCATTCCTTCTCCATCTGCTGTTTTGAGAGGCTGGGGCAGTGCTGCTGTGGCTGGGTTTCTGCCCTCCTCCCCATGCTTGCTTGGCCCTGGCACCCTGCCTGGCACTGCCCTGAGGGCAGGATGCTCCAAGTGACCTCCCTGCTCCCCAGGCACCTCTCAGCTGTGCCCCAGTGAGCACAGACCTCAGCGTTTCAATTCCACTGGGAAGTGATACAGGAAGAGAAGTTCAGTGCTGGACTGAGGGCCCGCTGTGCTCCTTGGCAGGGAGGCTGGAAACATTTTCATTTATTCCTCCCTTCCCTCTCTGCAGCCTCTGGCAAGGGGAGAGCTGCTGGGTGAGCCTGGATGTGCTGAGAGCCCAGCAGAGCAGGCACTGGAGGAGCTGGGGGAGCCAGGCTCTCCTCTGGCATCTCCTGGAGTCTGCCTGTGTTCCTGCCATGGCTCCAGCACACACAGAGATTTTCCCTCTCCCAAACCAAAGCACTCTGGCTGCTCTTCCAGTCCTTCTTTAGCCCCTTGCGTGGTGCTCCCCAACCTCAGCCTCCCATTCCACTCTTCTTGTGGGAAAACACCCCCAGTGCTGGAGGTGCAGGCGGCTCTGGAGCTGCTCTCTGGGTGCCACCAGCCCTGGGTGCCCAGCAGCAGCCCTGGGTGCCCAGCAGCAGCCCTGGCCCAGCTCTGGACAAGCCCTGGGGCTCCTGCAGCTCCCGTGGCTGTGACTGGAGGACTCTTGCACAAGAGCCCAGAAATAGCGAGGCGTGGGCAGGCGGGCAGGGGCTGGGCAGATGCCAGGCAGACAGCCAGACACCAGGCAGGCTGTGCAGGGCTGGCTGCTGCTGGGGAGGGATGCTGGAGCTCAGCTTCTCCCGGCTCTTGCCGCAGGGATGCTCCCAGCTGGAGCTGGGGGCGGCTGCCGGGGGTTGAGAGCAGGGTTGGCAGCATCTCCTCACCCAGGGCTGGGCTCTGCCACCCAGGGCTGATGGGTGCCAGGCTGGGGTGGGTGCATCCCCCCAACAGCCACAGGGAGAGGAGGGAGGTTCAGCTGCTTTGCAGGTTTTGAGGTTTTGTTCTTGTTGTTTTTGCAAAGGTGAAAAGAATATGGAAACCAAAAATACCTCCAAGGAGTTTGGTGTGGGCTGTGCAAGGGCACCTGCCTGGGTCAGTGGTGCAGCACAGGGTCAAAATAATTATTTCTTTTCTTCTATCTCCCAAAGTGAATGTATTATCCACCTCTTTCTGATGGGATTGTTGATCTATTTGGTATGAAGACAACGTGCTTGGCTTTCTCCAAAGACACTTCCCAGGACACTCACCCAGCTGTGGGGAATTGCCTGCCTGGTCCTCCTGGCCGTGGCACTGCCAGGACCTGCTGGGTGGTGCCAGGCTGGGGGTGGCCAGCTTGGGGAGGGCTCCAGGAGCTCTGGCAGCTCATCCAAGTGCTCAGCTCATGGCCTGTGTTGGATAAAGAAGCAGATGAGCAAAGGGGGCATGGAGAGGCTGGTGCTGTGGGCGGGAGTGGCCAGGAAGTGTCTGGCTGAGGGAGAAATGTGGCAAAGCCCCTCCCTGCCTGTATGCATGGAAAACCAGCTGCCTGCTGCCCCCACGGCTCTGCAGCCATCGTGCTGAGGATGAGCAGCTGCATCTTGTGCTGGTGCTGCTGCAGGGCTCCCCAGGGCTCCAGCGGACTGTGGTTTCCTGCTATGAGCAAGGTTGATGCTCTCAGCTGAGCCACCACCACCTTCCTGGCTGAGCCTCGGGCTCTGGGGGGTGCAGGGGCGTGGGGTTTGCTGTGGAGAGTGCAGGAAGCTCTCCATCCATTCAGTGGCAAAGTGAGGACATGCTCATCTTGAGCCAAAGCAGGAGTGGATGGGGGTGTCAGTGGGGGATGGACAGCAAAGGCTGTCATGTTGTGGCCACCCCTGGGCACTGCCTGTGCCAATGTCTTGGGGACAAGGGGAGTCTCAGCTCCCCAGAGCACCTGGGATGGGGCAGGGGGAGGCAAATGGCAGCTGTAGGGCTGCACCCTGACTCACAGCCCGTGGGTGCAGCAGGCTCTGGCCATGTCAGGGCTGGATGCAGCCCCCGGGCTGTGCTGGGCGCAGCAGTGGCTCCTCATCCTGGATGCCAGGTGCCAGTGGCTCCCTGTGCCCCAGCCATGCTGAGCCACAGCTCTGGCATTGCTGTGCTCCCCAAGCTGCATCCGAGCCTGTCGTGGACATCCCTGGCAGTGGCAATCAGGCGGTGGCAGTGCAGGGTCCCCTCAGTTCTCCCCTCCGCGTCCTGGCACTCCACGCTCCGCCTGCCCC
>NW_005054368.1:3646120-3646298 GCF_000277835.1 Geospiza fortis | reverse complement strand
CTTCTTATTTCCTTTGGCTACACGCGGCCGGGGAGGGCGGTTTAACCCCTGCCTGGCCACGTCCCGCTCTGCCAGGCCCAGCTGTGTGGGGCAGGGCTGCTGGTGCCCAGAACCAGAGGAGCAGGGCTGGGAAGAGCCTGTGTCCTTCAGCCTCAGGAAGGTGAGGGGAGGTTTTGCT
>NW_005054368.1:3642297-3645118 GCF_000277835.1 Geospiza fortis | reverse complement strand
CTCATGGCAGATGTCTGGGACGGGGCCAGGGGATGAGGGGCTCAGTCACAGGGTCCCCGTTGTTATTTTGGAGCTGCGGGGGCATCCCGGGGTGGGGTCTGGGGTTTGGGGTGCAGTGTTGGGCTCGGAGCCTGGTGCTGGTGGGGCAGCGGGGTTTGGCTGGGTGCGTGGGAAGGTGGGATGCTCCGGAGCATGCTCCATTCATGGATCTGGCATCTGCCATGCCCTGGAGGGAGCAGCGGCTGCCAAGGGGCACGTTGGGCAGGGCTGAGCCCCCTCCCCAGCTTTTCCAGCCCGGAGCCTCCGATGTCCACAGCCAGAGGCCACATCCAGCAGGGATGGGCTGGGGTGGCTGTGCAGGGCTTTGGGCTGGAGCCCAGGGGCCACATCCAGCCCCAGCCTCTGCACCCTCCTTCCCACAGCTCTGCCATCCCAAATCCTGCCCCAGCTGCCCTCTCCAAGGCGTGGGGGAGGCTGCTTGGCATGCCCATGTTTTGGGGGAGGCAGGGCAGGGTCCAGCCTTCATCATCACACTGGGCAAGGCAGTGATGGTGTGGAGGGGATGCTGTTGTGTTGAGCCACCCTTGAGCAGAGGCCCACGGAGCAGGTCTGAGGCCAGCTCACACATCTGTGTTGTCATGGTGAATCTTCACCCAGGCACAGGCAAACCGTGGCATTCCCCCAAAATCTCACAGGCTCTGTGTGGATGTTGGGCTTTTCTTGGAAGTGGGATGGGTTGAGTGAGCAGTGGGCTGTGCCCACTCGCTGACAGGGTGTCAGGGAACAGCACGTGTCCAGCTGGGAGTGCCACCCCGAGCTGCTGTGGCTGTGCTCTGTCCGGGCTGGGCAGGAGCAGCTGCTGCCCCTGGCTGAGCTCATGGGGAACATCCTGCTGCCAGCAGCCTGGGAAGATGTGGCAGAGCAAAAACATTTTCCTGGGGAAAATAATCCCTCACAGGGATGGTTTCCTGTCCCTGTCACCCTGCTGGGGCCAAGTGCCAGCTCACAGGGCCTCTGCCCTGATGGGTGTCAGCATCTCTGGGTGCAGCTCAGGGCCCCGGGGCTGTCTGTGGGTTTGGGGCTACAGGGCTGGTTCAGGTTGGGGTGTCCCTGCCTCCCCAGAGTGGCTCCCCTGGGCCAGGCTTCCTCCCTGCCCTCCATCTCCATGCCTGGGGTGCAGCAGGAGGATTTCCACTGCTGCTAAAAATCAGGAGCAAAAATAGCTCTGGGTTTTGGCACGGGCACAGAACAGGCTGCAGGGGCAATGCAGCTGTGGGGGAGGAGGGAGGGAGATGCTGGGTTTGGGCTGCCTGGGTGGCACAAGCACCCCACAGGCAGGGAGACACAGGGGACAACCTCTCTGTGTCCCCTCGCCCATCAGTGTCTCCCTTGCCTGTCCTGGCTGCTTGGTGGTGCTGGGTCCCCTCCCTGTAGCAGATTCTGGGCTTGCTGGGGACGTTCCTGTGCCCAGGCTCCCCACGTGAGGCCCCTCAAATTCTGCACAGCCTCGGGTGGCACAGCTGGAGCTGTGGGGACATGGCTCTGTCCTGGGGACAGCTCAGGGTCCCTCTCAGTGTGTGCCTGTTGGGCACTGCCTGTAGATCTCATGCCCAGCTCTGGTCTGGGGCTGGGATGTAGATCTGCTCCAACTGCTACCAACAGAGCCAGGACATTCCTGCATCCCTGTGGGCCCTTCCCTCTCCATGCCACCTCCTTCCCTGCACTGCTGCAGGTGTCACCTCCCAGGTCCCCAGCTGCCTCATTAACGCTCTGTTCCTCATTACTTGGATGCTGATGAGCCCCACCTGGGTTGCCAGCACTGCCACAGTGACAGTGCCACTCTGGGTGTCCCTGTGGTGAATCCTGCAGCTGCAGACCTTGGCTGTGGTGGAGGGAAGGTGATGGCACCTGATGGTGATCATCAGCTTTGGGCCCTCTCTGCTGCCTTGGCTCCCCCTTAGGCCCCACCTGATGGGAAAAGGAGCTTGGGGGAGAGTTTGGGGTTGCTGTGGGACAGTCCCTGCTTGAGGGCAGCTCTGTGGGGTGGTGTGCTGGGGAGTGGCCACCACGGGGGACACCCGTGCTAATGAGCCTTATGCTGCTGTGCTCCTGGATGGTGCTGGAAGCATCACAGCTGGGACCTGTCCAGGACAGGAGGGACGAGGGACAGCCCATCATGAGGAGGCAGGGCAGGTTAGAGCCAGGGATCCATTTTTCCTGGAAGCTGAGGACCAGGGGGTGTTATGGGGTGGCCAATCCACTCATCTCCCGGGTTGAAGGTGGGCTGTGGTGGCCCACGGAGGGATTGTCATCAGCCAATTGCTAAAGAAGCCAGGCCTGAGAGGGGCTGTGGTGTCCTGGCAGAGGTGGGGTGCATCTGGCTCATGTCACAGCTCTCCTCCAGCCCCTCTCATGTGCAGATGGGACTCCCCATCCATCCCTCCCCACTGGCACTGGCAGGGCTCCTGGCCTGAGCAGGCTTTGCAGCGCTCTTTGATTTAAAGATTTATCCACTTTCCCTAGGAAGCAGGATGTAATATTAATGTGCTGAATGGTGTTGGTGGGAGCCAGGGGAGTCCTTGTCCAGGATGGCCAGGGCCATGGGGACCTGGAGTGGCAGCGGTGTGGGGTTTGGTCTGGGCTGGCTGCTCTGACCCCAGTGCACCCCATCGTGGCCAGGTTATCAGCTGGGCTCTTAGCTGGGGTCTCCCCAGTGTCTGTGCCCAGGAAGCCTGTGGGGATGTGGCTTCCAGGGATCCATGGGGGATGGGAGGCCAGCGAGGGGGTGGTGTTGGACGAGCACCCTGCCTCTCTGGGAGCT
>NW_005054368.1:3639023-3640503 GCF_000277835.1 Geospiza fortis | reverse complement strand
TGTCTGCCTCCCCAGGGTCCCCCTGCGCAGCATCGCCGTCCCGGCACCCAGCGCCCCTGGGGAGGGAGAGGAGGGTGCTGCCCTGTGCCACCGCCTCCGGGGCTGGCTCTGAGCCACTCGGGCTCCCTGAACCCCCAGCACAGCCCTTCACCCCAGCCCTGGCGCTCGGTGCTGGGCTCTGACCCCGAGGCCGGCAGGGACAGCAGAGGGGGGCTCTGGGGGGGCAGGGCTGGGGGGACATGCTGGGTCTGGGCACAGGCAGGGAAATTGACTTTGTTGTGACAAACAGGGTTGGGAAGTGTTGGAGCCTGGTGCCAGCTCTGCCTCCCTCTCTTTATCTGGAGCTGCTTGTGCTGGGGCTTGGCAGAGCTCCCTCCAAAGCCAGCACAGTGTGTGCGGCCCTGCGAGGGGCACAGGCTTCTGCTTGTGTGGCACAGGGTGCCAGGTTCAGCCCACTGCTCTCCTGCAGTGAGGCAGGACGGGTGGCACTGCCTTTGTGAGGGCTGGTTTGAGGAGGTTTCTGCTGGGGCATCTCGTCTTGCAGGCTCCTGGGGCAGCTGTAACCATGTCTGGGGCCTGTGACTGCTGCGTGCAGACACATCTTAACCCTCCCCATCCCACCGTGGGATGTGGTTGTGGTGTGGAGTTGGTGTCCCAGCCCCTGCTTGGGTGCTGCTGGGTTTGGCACTGTGGGCAGCATTCCCCTGAACAGGGACCATTCCCCACTTTGGGGACCTGGCCATGCTGGGCAGGGTTGTGGTGCAAAGGCTGAGCTGTGGCATGGACACAGGGCTGGACACAGGCTCTGGAAAGTCCCTTTGTCCCCACATCTCACACCAAGAGTTTGTTGCATGCTCAGATGGGTGCAGGGAGAAGAGATGGCTCCTGCGGGCAGAGCACATGCAGCCACTGGTTCCCCTTTTGCTTCTGAGGAGCCCGGGGGAAACTGCTGAAGCAGCTCTTGCATGAGTGTCCCCTCCTCCAGCCTGCTCTTGCCTTGTTTGCCACGGCCCTCAGTGTCCCTCACAAGCGTCACAGCAGTGCTGCTGTCCCAGTGTCCCACTGCTGTCCCCATGTCCCGCTGCTGTCCCCGTGTCCCGCTGCCCCGGGGCTCAGCGCTGAGGCGCCAGCCGGTCCCTGCACGTCTGTGTGAACACACCCGGCTCGGCTCGGTGACACTGCCTCGAGTCCCCTCTGGGGCACGGAGAGCTCTGGTCCCTTCTGGGGGTGCACAGCCGGGTCCCCATGTGGCACCGGGTGATGCTGCTGCCCTCCGAGCTCACTTCTCGATGGTGGCAATCCCCATGGTCCGGCTGTGCCTTCCCACGGGACCCGGGGGTCCAGAGGGGATGCTGTCCCACTGCCGTGGGGGGCTGGCAGGGGCCCCCTCCCCGCGGCTCTTGCCGGACCCACCTTGGCAGAGCCCACGGGGACGGCGGCAGCGCTCGCCCCAGCCTTGCCCACGGGCGGGCGGCGGAGC
>NW_005054368.1:3634919-3638686 GCF_000277835.1 Geospiza fortis | reverse complement strand
GCTCCTTTCATCCCGCGCTGGTGGCCGGCGTCCAGAGCTGAGTCAGGCTGGGACAGCCCGGCCGCCTGAGCGCCTTGCCTGGAGCCTTGTGGGGTCCCCTGTGCGCCCCGCTGCCCGGCCGGCCATGGAGGAGGAAGAGGAGGCCATAGGGTACCTGGATAAAGTGCTGGAGGATGAAGATGACTCTGAGCCAGGAACCCCCACCAGCCCCGTGTCTCCGTTTTCGGCCGGCGACAAGGTGGGCAGCGGGGGGACCCTGCCCCCGTGCTGGGCAGTGGGTGTGAGCTGGGAGCGGGGGGAGCATCACTGCGGCCCCACCACTCCCCCAGGACTGCCTGTGCCAGGGGCACGGGGCACGGCTGTGGGGGGCTCAGCGTGGGGTGACCACCCAGCTGTCCTGCCAGGGGGGAGCGGAGCCACACGTGCTGCGGGGTGGGAGCTGAGGGGCTCAGCAGAGCCGGCACCGGATGCTCAGGAAGGGGCTGGTTTTACACTCTGACCACTGCTCGGCTATTGGCTGATTCCCACACTCGGCCACCAGAAACCCCTGAGCAGTCCCAAAACAGAGCTGGGGGGCAGCCCCTGTGCTGGCAGGTGCAGCTCAGCATCCCTCTCATGCCCACCCTCATGCCAGGGTGCTGGAAGAGGGCTCTGGCCCTGCTGCTCCTGGGGTCTCCTGCATGGGGCAGCCACAAGGCCCTGACTGAGAGTCACTGCTCTGGGTCACGGGGGTCCGGTTGACATCGTCCCCGTGGGATGCGTGGGCCCCGAGCATGGGTGGGCCCCTTATCTGCTGAGCTCCTGCGCAGGGCCCAGTCTGGGGAAGCAGGAAGAGCCCGTGACTAATCTGTGGCAAAGAGCCCACGAGCTCCCAGTGAATAAAAGTGGCCCCCCCGCACACCCTCCTGCTGCTCTGTCACCGTGGCCCAGCCTCAATGGGGCAGCCTGGCAGGGTGGACACTCTGCTGTCACAGCAGCCCCCAGGGCTGGCTGATGGGCACTGGAGTGGGGCAGAGAGATGCTGATCCTCAGCCATGCCCACCTTGGGGCTGTGTCACCTCCCCAGGGCTGGCACGGGCAGAGGTGAGACATGACCAATGTCCCCCCCAAACCATCCTGAAGGGCCCAGAGTGATGCCCCCATGGCTCTGCTTGGCCCCTGGCTGGGAGGCAAAGCCTGGTCCTCAAGTGTGATTTTTAATAGAAGAGGCCAAGGCATAACCAAGGATGGTCCAGGGGCTGGGGTGTCCATGCCTGGGCACTGGCAGAGCCTGGCTGAGGGTCCCAGAGCCCCCCCAGCCCTGCCATGAGGGTCACACCACAGGAACATCAGTGCTGCAGCAGACCTGGGTGCTGGGACATGCCCAGTGCCACTGGGCAGTGCCTGCTGGGTGGCACTTCCCAAGGGAAACCTCAGCCGAGGGAAAGGGTGGTGCCACGTCACGTGGGAGCCCATCCAGCGCCAAGCATGATTTCACTGGGCGTCTCTGGACTCTGCCCTGGGAGAGTCCTGCCATGCCGTGCGCCATCCTGGAGCGCTGCCAGCGGCACCGGGCTCGTGGCCAGCCCGGAGCAGGGAGGGGACAGGAGCCAGCACAGCTCGTGGCTTTCCCAGCTGGCTCCAGACGGGCTCTGCTGCCCACCGGGCACATGCCCACGCCTTGCCACGGAGCTCCCCCGACACTGGCAGGGACTTGTGCCCACGTGGGGATGCCAGGAATGGGCTGGTGGGATGAGGGGTCTCCTCCTGTGCCACTTGCTGGCTCAGCCAGGCTCCTTGCTGTGTTCTGCAGGGCGAGCGGGACGCTGGCAAAGGCCTGGAGATGAGGAAGTTGGTGCTCTCTGGTTTCCTGGCCAGCGAGGAGATCTACATCAACCAGCTGGAGGCCCTCTTGTTGGTGAGCACAGCCCCTCCAGGGATGGATGGATGGATGGATGGATGGATGGATGGATGGATGGATGGATGGATGGATGGATGGAGTCATTTTTTCCTGGGTGGCTTTCCCCAGCCACGTCAGCCTGAATGGGAGCAAAGCTCCAGGAGCCACACCAGGGCCAGCTTTGCTCTGTCTACCCCCATTGTCACCTCCCCTGCTGCCCATGTCCCTTCTGGGGACATATTTGTGGCCTTGTTTCCTCCTGTGGACTTGCTGACCTTCATGGCGAGACGCTGTTGCACAACACGGGGTCACCGCCGCTGCGGGGAAGTCCAAGGATGCACCAGCCTGGAGTGCCCCTGGTCCAGCTGCCAGCCTTGGTCCCTCTGTCCTGGGCAGCCCTCACTGCCAGCTCAGATCCTCCTCATCCCCAGTGTTCTCCTCTTAGCCCTCATCTCAAACTCTCCCTCCTTTGGCAGCCCATGAAGCCACTGAAGGCCACGGCCACCACGTCGCAGCCTGTCCTCACCCTCCAGCAGATCGAGACCATTTTCTACAAGATCCAGGATATCTATGAGATCCACAAGGAGTTCTACGACAGCCTGTGCCCGAAGGTGCAGCAGTGGGACAGCAATGTCACCATGGGCCACCTCTTCCAGAAGCTGGTACGCACCTTCCCTGGGTCTTGCTCCACTTGGAAGAGGAGAAGGGCTGGAGTTGTGATGAGTTTGGAGTTGTGATGCCCACAAGGTCTGTGCCCATGGATGCCATGACCATGCTGGGGAGACGAGAAGGAGAGGCCAGGTTGAAGTGTTGTAGCTTCAGCTTCTGCTGTCCAGGCACTTGTTATCTCTCTGCTGGATTTTGGAGGTTTATGGAAGCACAGGCTGGGCAGGAGCTCCACCATCCTGCCCTGAGCAGGAGCCCAGCATGTGACCCCCAGCTGGCTGAGTGTCCTGCCAGGAGGGGACAACTCTGGGCAGTGTCACCTCAAGGGCTGCCTGACCCCTTGGGTGCTGTGGGGGGCTTCAGCACCTGCTGGTGCATGGCTAACCCCCACTCCCCACAGGCCAGCCAGCTGGGGGTCTACAAGGCCTTTGTGGATAACTACAAAATCGCTTTGGAGACAGCAGAGAAGTGCAGCCAGAGCAACTACCAGTTCCAGAAGATCTCGGAGGTGAGCTGGGATGGGGCTGTGCCAGGGGGACAGGGCTGTGCCCAGGCTGTCCCTGCACAGGGCAGAGAACACTGAGCTGCCCCGAGGAGATGCTCTCCCTGCCCTGGGGACTTGCAGGGACTGTCCCCAAGGGCTGGGCCACTGGGGGCTCTGCTGAAGGGCCGTGCTCTTTTGGGCATTGCAGGAGGTTGTCCCCACCTTGTGCAAGCTCAGGTTGGGCTCAGCCTGTGCTGTCACCAGTGCTGGGCACCTGTGGCTCATCTCCTGCTGCCTGGAGCTCCGTGCCTGGATCCCCTTCAGAAATGGGGACCTCCATGGCTACAGCCTGGGCCCCCTGCTCCTGTTCAGCTCGGTGGCATCACCACCATGTCTCAGCTGCTGGGCACAGCCAGATCTGCTCCCAGCCAGCCAGGAACCCACACTCCTTCACCCAGCACCCTTGTGTGGCCTCCAGCACGGCCAGGCTGGGACCAGGGGGTGCAGGAAGGGTTGGGGGAACCCCATGACCTTGAGCCACGACCTTCCCCCCACCCCAGCTCCCACGGGCTGTGCTGATGGGGCTTTCCCTCCCTAGGAGCTGAAGGTGAAGGGCCCCAAGGACTCCAAGGAGAGCCACACGTCCGTCACCATGGAGGGTACGGCGGGGAGGGGAGGGGGACGCGGGGAGGGGGTCGCATCCTTTTGTGTGCGCGGGTGAATTACCGAGCCCTTTGT
>NW_005054368.1:3627575-3634543 GCF_000277835.1 Geospiza fortis | reverse complement strand
CCCCGTGCCGGGCTGTGCTGTGTGGGTGGTGATGGGGAGGGGTCCCCGTTTGCCCTGGCATCGTGGGGCTGGAATGTCCAGCTCTCCGTGGCTGGGAGCAGAGGCACTGGGCATCCCTGCCTCTGCTGCCTGTGGGTCCCAGGCTGGCAGGATTGTGGGCACAAGGAGCTCCTTGCTCCTCTGTGGTGCTGGGACTACCCCTCCAGGGGCTCCCCGGAGCTTTGTGTGTGTCTGTAGTGATGGCAGCAGGAGGGGTCCATCCTTCCTGTGGGTCTAGGATGGTGGAAAAGGGGGGACACCGTGCCTGTCACCTTTATCCCAGAGCAGGGTTCTGGCTGGCTGTCACAGGGAGCAGGGCTCTTGTTTTACCCTCTGGCATGGAGCTGTGGGGGTGCAGCCTCTGGTTCAGCCTGGCATCATCATCACCTCCTGAACAGAGACCCCCTGCTCACCCTGTCTCAGGGCTGGGGGCCACGAGGCAGCCCCCTCTGGGGTTACAGGGATGGGAACCCAGGGTGAGGAGGTGGCAGCTTTCCCTCCTCTCCCATGGCCCGAAATCTGTCAGCTCTCGGCCCTGGCAGTTTGGGGAAGTGCTCCAAAGTGAAGGGAAACCCCAGAGGCATCGGCCTGGCTGGAAGCAGCCTGGGGAGACATGAATGTGGCCGGGCATGGGGAGCAGCATTGTGAGTGGGCTCTGTGCCTTTGCCTGCCCAAAGAGGTGGGGAGGAGGAGAAGGGTCTGTCTGCTTCCACTGAAATGTGCCTCTGAAGAGCCTCTGGGGCTGTTTCCTGCTGGGAGGGGGTGTGGCAGGAGAAAGGGGGTGTCTGTACCCCCTGTGTGTGTTGTGTGGTTGTGTGTGAGGCAGCTCTACCCTGGGTGGAGCCCCACAGGCAGTCAGGGGGGCTGCAGACAGGGACATGGGGCAGGGATGTGGGGCTGAAGCCTTGGACCTGTTGTTCTCTGTAGGTGGGGATTTTGCTGCTGCTGGAGCAGCCCGGGCCCCCTTTGCACCCAGGGCTGCCTGGGGTGGTGCAGAGGGATGGGTACAGGGTGTCCCGTGGGGTGGCAGAGCTTGGTGAGAGACAGGACCCAGCGCTGAGCAAAAAGGGAAACTGAAAAAGCTGCTGAGGGTGAGGAACGGCTCTTCCGCTCCACAGCCACCGCACAGCAAGTGTGGGTGCAGCCCTCCCGGGACGGCCCTGCCCTCCAGAGGGCTGTCCCAGCCCTGTGCTGCCACAGGTGTGGTGGGACATCCTGTCCCCACCGCCCAGGACCGCACACCAGCCTGGCTGTGGCTCCTGGTGCCCCCAGCACAGCCGGACACGGGGCTGGGGCAGTGCTGGCTCCCCCCTGCTCCCGGCACTACCACCATTGTCCGGCTGTGCAGGGCGGATCTCAGGTGCTTGCCCTGGGCATCTGGGCTCCTCTCCTTGCCCCTGTGCTCTCTGTGACAGGTGGCAGAGGGGCCAGGGCTCCAGGCACAGGTGGCTGCTGACACTTTGTCTCTCCCCTCAGCGCTGCTGTACAAACCCATCGACCGGGTGACACGGAGCACCCTCGTCCTGCACGTGAGTGTGACACCAGAGCCACGGGGGTGGTGGTGGCCTCTGTCTCTGCTGCTCCTGGGCATCTGCAGCTGTGGGGAGTGCTGATGAGGGGTCTCCAGGCTGGGTGATTTCAAGCTGCTAACCTGTGCCTGTCTCCTTCCAGGACCTCCTCAAGCACACCCCAGCTGACCACCCTGACTACCCTCTGCTGCAGGACGCCCTGCGCATCTCCCAGAACTTCCTCTCCAGCATCAATGAGGACATCGACCCCCGGAGGACAGCGGTCACCACCCCCAAGGGCGAGGTGAGCCTGTGGGGTGGGCAGTGCCTGGGCACAGGGTGGGGACTGAGCCCTTTGCCAGCCCCTGGCTGATGTCTCTGCCCTGAAGAGCTCCTTAGTGCCTGGGTAGGAGGCACTAAGGAGGAGTTGGAGGGGCTCCTCCAGATACAATTCCAGGTACATCTGGAGGAGTTGGAGGGGCTCCTCCAGATACAGTTCCAGGTACAAGATTAGGGCTCTACCTAGTCCTTGCTGCTTGCTGGACGTGGAGACATAGACCTCCCCATGCTCCTGGTGGCTGAGCCACAGAGAGGGACAGGATTGTCGGCCTTTCCCCATGGATTGCTGGCCTTTGCTCCCTACCTGCTCTCATGGCAGCCCCTCTGTCCCGCAGACCCGGCAGCTTGTCAAGGATGGCTTCCTGGTGGAGCTGTCGGAGGGCTCGCGGAAGCTGCGGCACGTCTTCCTCTTCACCGACGTGCTGCTCTGTGCCAAGCTGAAGAAGACAGCAGTGGGGTAAGGAGGGCACTGGGCACTCTGCCACAACCCCCCTGTCGCTCAGTGGGCTGGGGGATGTGCCAGGGAGGGGTCAGTCAGCACCCGTGCCCTGGCTGCAGGAAGCACCAGCAGTACGACTGCAAGTGGTACGTGCCCCTGGCCGACCTGGTGTTCCCCTCGCCGGAGGAGTCGGAGCACTGCCCGCAGGTGCACGTCATCCCCGACCACGAGCTGGAGGACATGAAGATGAAGATCTCAGCCATCAAGAGCGAGGTGCAGAAGGAGGTGAGAGAAGGGTGTGTGCTGACGGTGTTCGCAGGGGTCTTAGGATGAGGGAAGAGACAAGGATCTGACTCCATGTTTCAGAAGGCTTCATTTATTATTTTATGATATATATGATATTAAAACTATACTAAAAGAATAGAAGAAAGGATTTCATCAGAAGGCTAGCTAAGAATAGAAAAAGAAGAAATGATAAAGGCTTGTGGCTCAGACTCTCTCTCTGAGCCAGCTCACTTTGATTGGCCATTAATTAGAAACACCCACATGAGACCAATCACAGATGCACCTGTTGCATTCCACAGCCGCAGATAACCATTGTTTACCTTTTGTTCCTGAGGCCTCTCGGCTTCTCCAGAGGAAAAATCCTAAGGAAAGGATTTTTCATAAAAGATGTCTGTGACAGGTGTGGGACTTGCTCTTGGGGTGGGTGCCTTGCTCTGGATCAGGGATGGCTCCTGGGGGGGCAGGGGCACCTCTGGAAGGTCCCCTCTGCTCCCCACCTACAGAAAGCCAACAAGGGGCAGAGCCGCGCCATCGAGCGCCTCAAGAAGAAGATGTTTGAGAACGAATTCTGGCTGCTGCTCAACTCCCCTGCCATTCCCTTCCGCATCCACAACCGCAACGGGAAGGTGAGGAGGGCGGGCTGGGGCTGGGGCCGGGCTCGGCGCTGGCTGCACACAGCCTGCCACATCTCCTCTCTTACAGAGCTACCTCTTCCTGCTCTCCTCCGACTACGAGCGCTCCGAGTGGAGGGAGGCCATCCAGAGGCTGCAGAAAAAGGGTAAGTTTGGGGCTGCTGGCCCTCTTGGGGCTCCTGGTTTCCCTCAGAAGTCCTATAGGATCCCAGCCTGGTGCTCTCCAGTCTCTGTGACCAGCACTGGCTGTGTCCCTCTGAAGTTTCTGTCCTCTCCCAGATCTCCAGGCCTTTGTCCTGAGCTCGGTGGAGCTGCAGGTGCTCACAGGATCCTGCTTCAAGCTGCGCACTGTCCACAACATCCCAGTCACCAGCAACAAGGACGGTGAGTGGCCGCTGGGTCCTGCTTTGCCCGGGATGATGCTGGCAGGACTGCGGGGTCCCTGGGCTGGAGCGGGGACTCTGCTGTGCAGGGGACAGCTTCCCACCAGGTGGCACTGCTGGAGCAGCGTCGGGCTCCCAGGCTGAGCAATCCCGGCTGCAGCACGGGGCTGCTCTTGGGCTCTGTCCATCCCACACCATGGGCTGGGCAGGAGCAGTGTGCCCAGGGTGAGACCCAGCCAGCCCCACTGGGAACCTCCCCAGGGGCTGTCCAGCAGCAGGAGAGCTTGGGATGTGTGTCAGTGAGGGATACAGGACTTAGGGATGTCCCTGCAGGGGCTTGGGGGATTTGGGTGTCACTGCAGGCACTGTGCTTGCTGTGGCAAAGGTGGCAAAGGCTGCCTTGGGGATGGCCAGCCCCAGGCCCTGACACAGCCCCTGCTCTCCTGGCACAGATGACGAGTCCCCAGGGCTTTATGGGTTCCTGCACGTCATCGTCCACTCTGCCAAGGGCTTCAAGCAGTCAGCCAGTAAGTGTTGGTGCCCACCCCTGCTTGGAGGGGCTGGTGGGTTTGGAAGAGTTGGGGCCCAGCACGTGGCCCTACTCTGCCCACTGTGGTCCCCTGGGAGATGGTGAGGGTGTTCCTGGGGTGCTGAGCCATGTCTGCTCCCCCAGATCTCTACTGCACACTGGAGGTGGACTCCTTTGGCTACTTTGTCAGCAAAGCCAAGACCAGGGTGTTCCGGGACACCACGGAGCCGCAGTGGAATGAGGTGAGGGAGGGTGGCATGCAGGGATGGGCTGTGCTCCCCATTTCCCTTTGAGCCCAGTTCTGGAGCTGCTCTGGGGTGCTGGGGTTGAGCCACCCTCCCTCCACACCCCAGGAGTTTGAGATTGAGCTGGAGGGCTCCCAGTCCCTGCGCATCCTCTGCTACGAGAAGTGCTATGACAAGACCAAACTCAACAAGGACAACAACGAAATTGTGGACAAGATCATGGGCAAGGGGCAGATCCAGGTATGCTCTGGGGCTTTTGGGCATGCTCTCACCTGAAGGGGGACTCCTTAGGGCTTGGCACCTGGGCTGGGAGGGTTGTTCTGGGGTGATGCCTGGGGTGGGCAGCTCTGCTTTTGGGAGCGGGGTACAGCAGTTTTGGGGTTGAAGGCAGTGAGGTGGGTGGGCATCAGGCATGGGGGTGATGGTCCTGGGGCACAGTGGCTGCAGGAGAAGATGGGACAAAGTGAGAGGAGCCTTTGTGGAGGTGCCAGAGCCAGACCTTCCCTGCAGAGATGCATCCAGCCCCAGCTGGGCTGGAAGTGTTTCCGTTCTGCTGCTCTCCGTGCTGTGGCCCTGGGGGGCTGTGGGGAGGGGTTGGCAGCTGCCCTAGGGAGGGCTCTGCATGTGCAGCCCCCTGTCCCTCCTGTGTCCCCCTCTGCCACCATCTGCCTTCCCTGTGCCTCCATCAGCTGCTGTTATGGCATTGGGGGTTTCCAGGGCGATGGCTGAGCCGCCTCTGATTGGCGGTTGCCAGGCAGGGGGGATGGAGGCCTGGGCTGCCCTGAGATGCTCCCAGGTGAGCAGGACCAGGAGCATGGAGTAGGGGGCAGGCAACCCCCAGATATCCCGTTCCCCCTGCAGCCACCTTGGCCAGGCTGCAGGGAAACCCAGGGCAGGGGAACAGAGCTGGGGCTGGGGGTGTCTCTGTGTTTTCCTGGTGGGCAGCCCAGCCTGGCTGTGCTGGGGACAGGGTCACGCCTGGGACACAGCCCTGCACCCAGGGCCACTCCAAAGGGCCCCTCGTGGCTGCCTGCTCTGTGGGAAAGCAACTGAGGGCAGGTCCCAGGGGAGCAGAGAGCAGCAGGGAAATGCTGCAGGGAATGGGAAGCTGTGGGGAAACAGCACTGGAGGGGGCACAGCGTGGGAGGAGGGGGCTCAGCTTCACCAGTGGCTTGTCCATACCTGAAATCAGCCCTCTGTTGCCCTCTCCCCCAGGAAGCAGTGCTGTGGGGGTGGCACTGGGCCAAGGGGGAAGGCCAGGGCAGGCAAGGGGCTCGGTGTCCCGCGGGGATCAGTCCAGCTGCGCTCTCGGAAATGGCCTGGATCAACAAACATGAGTCATGCTGGGAGATGCGGGGGTCGGGACAGGGACAGCACAGCCCGTACCCGCTGTGCAAGAGCTCTGGGGGAAGAGCAGGAAAGAGAGAAGGCCCTGGGGCTGCTTATCCCAAGGAGGGTCTGGATGGGTGGATGGAAGAGCGACAGGGCTGGGGCTGTCCTGGTGTCACCCAGAGCCACAGGGGTGGGCTTGGTGGCAGGGCAGGACAGCTGTGAGCAGCATGGGCAGTGCTGCTGCTGGGGCTGTGGGCTGTAGTCAAGCCCAGAGCTGCCCCCCTGTCTTGTACCTGAGCCATTCAGGCAGAGATGCTGCCCTGGATGTTCCTCACCCTGGCTGGTCCCATAGCAGCACTGGCTGCTCAGTGGAAAGCTGTGACTCCTGGTTGGCACTAACCCTGTTTTGTTGTTATTAACCCCATTTTCTAAAGCTGGAATATGCTGTTGTTGGGGTAGGGCTGCCCTGTTTGGCTCGTGTCCCCATGAGGGTCCTGTGTCCCCTGCACTGCAGGGCTCAGCCCTGCTCTGCGCTGTCCCAGTTGCTCCCAGCAGCTGGGCTGTGTCTGCTGGGTGCTGGCAGGGCTGTGTGGTGCTGTGCCAGGATGGCAGACGGGTGTGGTGGTGGGCAAAGCAGGCTGTGAGTGCTTGTGCCCCCATTGCAGAGGACAGAGGCTGGATGTGGCCCCCAGGCCCTGGAGGAGAAGGCAGTGGGTGCAGGAAGGGGCTCTCAGGACCCCCTTCCTCAGCCCATTTGATGCACAGGGGAGATTCGGCTGTTGGAGCAGAGCCTGTGCTGTCATGGGCACGGTGCCTGCTGTACCCTCAGGCAATAGCTGCCTGTCTGTCTGTCTGTCTGTCTGTCTGTCCCCTTCCCTGGCCTGGCAGAGTCTCTGGCAGGGGAGATTTGTGCTGCTGGGGCACCCCTGACCTGCAGGGAGCCATAGTGACCTGAAGAGACTGCTGAGGGATGGACTGGAGGGCACTCAAGTCCCCCCAAGCTGCACCTCAGCCTGTCCCTCAGCAGGCAGGGACCCCTCCAGGGCTTCCCTGCCCCCCTGGCAGTGGGGCTGACAAGGGCCAGGGTACACAGAGGGGACATGGGGGTATCCAACTGTTCCCTAGGCGTGACAACAGACCCCAGAAGCCTCCTCCTGCTCTCAGCAAGCGCAGCAGAGCCAGCCTGGCTCCTGCGGGGAGCCGGGAATGCTGCAGCCGCCAGCGGCGGGGGCTCCGG
>NW_005054368.1:3613189-3626938 GCF_000277835.1 Geospiza fortis | reverse complement strand
GGGCTGTGGCCGCTGGTTTTGGGGGGTGGGGGGCGCTGGTATGGGGGGC
This sequence comes from Geospiza fortis, assembly GCF_000277835.1. Lineage (NCBI taxonomy): Eukaryota > Metazoa > Chordata > Aves > Passeriformes > Thraupidae > Geospiza > Geospiza fortis. The sequence continues at coordinate 3,626,889 of NW_005054368.1, read as the reverse complement.
TGTGCTGTCTGTGTGCAGAGTGAGTGCTGCGGGGTCTGTGCACGGAGCAGGGAGATGTTTGGGTGCTTTGGGAGCTCTTTTAGATGCACTTGGCAGCCTGTGAGGTGTTTGTTTTGCTCCTTCCCTGTGTGTGCTGGCAGGCTCCGGAGGCTGAGCCGTTTGCACCGGGGGTCCCTGCCCGGCCCTGGAGCTTGCCCGGGGGCAGTGATGCTCCCGGGCTGGCTGGGGCCGCTTCCCGGGGACACTGTCTGCACCCCCCTCTTGCAGCCCGGGTCGATCCAGGCTTCCCAGCTCGCAGCCATGTCGCAGCCACACCAGCCGGTGCTGCTGGGAACACAGAGTGCGGGGATGTGCGACAGAGGTGACAGAGGAGGGGGACAGCACCCTTGCAGGCTGTCCCAAAAGCCCCACGGGGGGCTCTGGGGGTTTCCCTGGGCGCAGTCCCCCTGCCCAGCCTGGTCTGGCTGTGTGTGTGTGACGCAGCTGCATTAACCTCGATTCAGTGCCGAGCCCAGGGGATTAAGGGGCAGCCGGGCTCTCTGGGGAGGCTGCCCGGCGGCTGTTGCTGGGTCACAGCATGAAGGGGTTTCATTTCCCCGGGGCTGCAGGGCTGGATGTGGCCCCGGGGTCCTGCTGGGTTGTGGGTGCTGCTGCTGCTGCTCGGGTCACTCTGTCAGGGCTGTGGATTGCTGATTTTTTGGGGGGCTGTGCTTGGCCAGGCTTTGCTGGTGTGGGGGCTGCTCTGTCCCACGGTGCTGGGGGCTCAGGGATTGTCTGTTCCCTGGCATGGAGGTCTGCTGAGGGATCTGCATGCCAGGGCAGCCACAGGCTGGGGAAGCTGTGGGTGCCACGCTGATGGGGAGCAGCACTGGCTGCAGCAGCTCCTCTGGGATCCCACTCCCCAGGGCCCTGGCAGAGATGACCTCAAAGGCTAATTCACTGGTTTGCTGCCAAGTGCTTCACCCAAGGCTGAGGTGGGGTGACCTCATGGGCCTGAGATGTGAGGAGGGGACATGCCCAGCCTGACAGTCCCGCCACAGCATCCCAGTGTTTGGGGCCCTGGGAACCACCCTGAGGATTTGGAACCCTGCTGCTCACCTTGGAGCTCTGTGCACCCAGCCCTGCCTGGGTCTGTCACAGTGCCATGACCTGGACGTGTCTTGAGGACAAAATTCCAGGATGTGGCCTCATCACCTCGAGTCTGGAGCTGTCCCATGGACAAGACAAGCAGTAGGAGGGGAGGGTCAGCACCAGCAGAACCTCCCCAGAACACAGAGAGTGCTGCAGGACTGCCAGGATGCTCACTGCCTGTTCCTCCACAACCTGGGGCCTTGTCCTACAAACAAACAGCTTTGGATAATTTGGGAAGCCAGGATGATGGCAACAAACAGAGGGTGTTTCACCTCGCCGTGGATGAGAGCAGCACCACAGTGAATGCTGACCTGGGCGTGGATACCACCTGAGATGCAGGACAGAGCAGCGTGGAGATGTGCTGGTGACCTGGCTGAGATGTTTCCCCAGGCACAGAGGGGTGTTTGAAGCCATCTGGTCTTCCAAAGAGGAGCTGACATCTCATCCTGCACAATGCTGGCTCGCAGGCTGCTCCCCAGGGCTCCTGGCCCAGGAGTTCCCCACTGACCTGGGATGTCCCTGGTCTGGGCAGCTCCCTTCAGAGGACAAGGAGATGGTGCTGGGAGCTGGGACGGGGTGTTTGCCAGTGCTGTGTGGGCAGCAGCTGCCTCTGGCTCTGTGGGTGGATGCTCCTGTCCATCCTCCCACGCCTGGAGATGAAGTGTTGGACGTGGCTTTGCTTAAACTGGGGAGTGGCAGCATCATGTGCTGCTGCTGCTGCTGCAGGAGGGTCAGAGAGCACCAGGGCCAGGCCACAGTGGTGCACAGGGACCTGCCCTAGCTGCAGGGGGTTCAGGCCCATGGTGCCAGCAGAACTAGCCCAAATTTGGGCCCTGCTGGCTGTTGTGGGATGATTGTGCCCATGCAGGGGCAAGGGGCTGCAGGGGAGTGACGTGCTCAGGGTAAGGTCTGCAGCACTGGCAGCAGCCAGGCTGGCTTTAATAAAAGCTTTCTTCAGAGCTCTGCTAAAGCCCTTCCAGATGTGAGCTGCCAGGGCCATCAGAGCCAGAGGGACCTGAGGGCTGGGGAAGGGAAGGCAGGCATGGTGGCTGCAGTTAAAATCGTGTTGCAGAGCAGACAGGCTCCTGACCTGACTGGGGGATGAAGGGGCTTCACTGCCATGAGTGGGGAAAAGGGTGGAAGTGCCTGGGACATGGTGTTGGCTGTGCTGGCTCCACGGCAGTGCCGTGGGGGATGCAGCCCTGCAGGGGAGCACAGAGGAGCTGGAGCAGCAGGACTGGGCTTGGCTGTGCTCTGGCTGCAGTCTCGTGATACCAGTGTCCAGATCTGCTGCAGGGTCCCATGGGAGCCCAGGGCAGCTGCAGCTTTCCTCACTTTCCTCCTCCTCCTGCTGCTGCTCCCCAGCAGGGCTGGCACAGAGGGAGCAGCGTGGCACTCGCTGGGCTCTTCCATGTGCTGGCCTGGAGCGCCAGGAGGGCCCCGTGTCAGGAGCCATTCCTGGGCCATGCTGGAGACAGCAGCATTTCTGCCTTGCTGGGAAGCACAGTTTTCCCATGGCTGAGGAGCTGTTTGGGCTCACAGTGACACAGGGTTGGGCATTTGGCAATGCCACTGTGCTGGGTCTGTGCCAAGAGCCAGGGCAGCTCGAGCCTGTCCTTGGCACTGTGGGGTCTTGGTGCACAAGAAGGGACATGAGAGACCCCACAGTGCCCCCCATCGTGACATGCAGTGACTTTGTGGGCAGGGGAACAGCACCTGCGTGGCTGGAGCAGCAGCTCTGAGCATCTTTACACTTGCCCAGAGCATCTCCTGACCCAGCAGCTGCAGGAAGCTCCCGTGTCCTTGCAGAGTGACCCCACGTGCCTGGTGCCAGTGTGGCCTGGCAGCTGCGTGTCCCCAGCCCTGGGAGCCCCCACCAGCTCCCAGATCCCATCCCCTTCCCCAAGGGGACATTAGGGCCGGGCTGCCTGCCCCGTGCATTACAGGGATCGATGGGGCTGGATCAATACCACCAGCTGGGGACCAAAAAGCCCCAAAAGGCAACTGCACCCACCTCTGCACAGCCCTGGGGCCCAGAACCCACCAGGGCACGTGCCAGGGCCTTGGGAATGCCAGCACCTCTTGCTGCACCCAGGGCAGCGTCACCGAGTCCCCCGCTAGCCCCAAAGCCAGAAATAGCAGAGCCTGTCATTCCCAGGGGTTATAAATAGCCTTGGCTATGGGGAGATGTTGTTTTTCTGCATGGAAAACGCTGCCCTAGTTCTGTTTCATCAATCTGCCGCCAGAAATAGTCCTAATTTCTTGGAAGTTTCTTGCTTTGTGGGTGTGGGTTAAAGCACTGCCTTGCAGGGGCTCTGGGGAGAGGGCAGGACAGGGGGGCTGAGCCCACCTGGCTTCAGGGCACAGCCAGAGGGACCCCAGACCCCAAAGGGGAACCTCTCCATTCTCTGGTCATGTTGCCCAGGAAAAGCATATCCTGTGCCCTACACCATCTGCAGATCAGGGGCTCTGGGGGCCAGCAGGCTGGGATGACAGCAGGGCTGGCACGAGGCTGTGTCCCCACAGAACTCACAGACCTTCTCTCCCCACAGCTGGACCCACAGGCCGTGCAGACCAAGAACTGGCACATGGATGTGATTGAGATGAATGGAGTAAGTGGGGTGGGGGACCCACAGCCCCTTGCTGTGCATGCAGCCCCTTCTTGCCTTCAGGGCAGCCAGCACTCACCCCCTGTCTCCCACAGATCAAGGTGGAGTTCTCCATGAAGTTCACAAGCAGGGACATGAGCCTGAAGAGGACCCCGTCCAAAAAGCAGACTGGTGTCTTCGGGGTGAAAATCAGCGTGGTGACAAAGTAAATGCAGGGCTGTGGGGCCGAGCTGCTCTGGGTGTGGGGCTGCACTGGGTCCCCTTGCTCCTGTTCCACTGGGTGCCCTTGCTCCCACCAGCACTGGGGAGCTTGGCCTTTGCTCTCTGCTGGGGATTTTCGTGTTCCCTTTGCCATTCCCATCCTCCCCTCGTGCATGCAGGGCTGGGCACTGGGTTGGCAGGGCTGGGCTGGCTGCCAGGGTTCCCCTGGGAGTCTCTGGTGACAGTTCTGCCTCCCGAGCCAGGCGCGAGCGCTCCAAGGTGCCTTACATCGTGCGCCAGTGCGTGGAGGAGGTGGAGAAGAGGGGCATCGAAGAGGTTGGCATCTACAGGATCTCTGGAGTGGCCACTGACATCCAGGCATTGAAAGCTGTCTTTGATGCGAGTGAGTGTCCTGGGGGAGCTTGGTGTTCTGAGATCCCCCCTCCCCAGCCCTCTGCAAGGCTGGGTTTGGTTATTGCGCTGCACTTGTGCCAGATGTGCCACTCTGCACAGGAAGGGGCTGGGGGTGAGGAGGGGCAAAAACACCCAGAGATCCCAGCCTGTTTGTGCCTCTGAGCTGGCTCCTGGGAGACACTGAGTCAGGGAAACGTTGCAAATGGATTTGCAAATCGTTGTGTGTCCTGTTGGCCAGCCAGGCGGGAACCACTGGGCTTTTCCCAGGCTCAGCCTGGCTGATGGGGCTGTGAACCCAGCAGTGCTGTCCCTGCCCTGCAGCTGGCAGCCTGTCTGGCTAGCTGCAGTGACACAGAGGGGATCAGGAGGGCAGGAGGCGTCACATGTGGGTGCTCTCTGGACAGATAACAAGGACATCCTGGTGATGCTGAGTGACATGGACATCAATGCCATCGCTGGCACGCTGAAGCTGTACTTCCGTGAGCTGCCCGAGCCCCTCCTCACTGACAGGCTCTACCCTGCCTTCATGGAGGGCATCGGTAAGGGATGGGAAGGGGAAGGGGATGATGCACAAACTCTGTTGAGTGTCGCTTGCTCTGGGATGGGAGCAAGCCCACTTGGTCCTGGCTGTTTTTGCTGGTTCCAGGCCAGCTCAGGGCTGGTGGTGCTGCTCCCCAGTGCTCACACAGTGGCTGCTGGGAGGTGTCTGGCTGTGGTGGGTCCTGCTGCTGCAGCAGACCCTGTCCTGAGCCCTCCTCCTCTTTGCCTCCAGCTCTCTCAGATCCTGCTGCCAAGGAGAACTGCATGATGCACCTTCTCCGCTCGCTGCCTGACCCCAACCTCATCACCTTTCTCTTCCTGCTGGAGCACTTGAAAAGGTAACGGCTCAGGGCTGCCTGGGATGGGTGGGAGGTGCAGGACAGGTCTGTCTCACTGCTTTGCCTTGGGGATGGGACATGAACAGAGTTAGAGCTGCTGTTTGATTCCTGTGGTGCCTGCACAGCTCCAGGCTGATCCCAGACTGGAGGCAGATGGTGCTGTGCTGGTGCAGAGCAGAGCAGCAGCCAGGGCCAGCAACAGCAGCTTGGGGCAGGCATGGAGTGGTCCTTTCCCAGCCCTTCCAAGAGGGTACAGCTCCAGGTGTGTCCCACCTGCCCTGTCTCTCTGGGCTCTGGCATATTCCCCAACGTGCAGCTTGTTCAGACCCTTCTCTGATATCAATGTTGCCTTTCCACATCTTCTCTCTTTGGGTCCTGTAGGATGCTGGGGGGGTCTTGGGGCTGTTCTGCCCCTCCAGAGCAGCCCCTGGTGTCCCAGGACCACCAGCTGTGGTGCCAGCAGGGTCTGGGCTGTGCCTGGCCAGTGATCCAGGTCAGCTCTGCAGGGAGCACACGGCCTCTGCAAACAAGGAACGCTTGGCTGCTGCAGCCGGCGTGCAGCTGCTTGGATGAGCTCTGCAGGGAGCAGCTGGCCTCAGCACAGGGCAGGAATCAGTTGGGAGCTCTGCAGTGTCCCCCTTAGCAGGAAAACAGCTCTGTGTCCCTTCCCACCAGTCCAGCAGTAGTCCTTGCAAAACAAGATGCAGCAATCCCTGTCACCTGTCAGCAGCGAGTGGCCAAGAACCAAGGACACTCAGCTCTGTGGAAATGTCCCAGAACTGCAGGTGACACCTCATATCAGCTATCCCAGGGTGAGTGCAGCAGTTTGTGGTTTGATAGGCTTTTCTTGGCCCAGATGAGGTGCATCCAAACCTGGGAACTCAGGGACTGGGGGTCCCTGGGGGCCCAAAAGCCAGGGAAGGTACAGGGCTGTGGAAGGGCAGCAGAGCAGAACACAGAGCCTGGCCAGAGCTGGGGCTCATGGCTCATGTTACTTGCATCATGAAATTTTTTTCTGTTCCTCTGGTTTGGCTAAAACCAAACAGAAAAAGTGATTGATGCTGGGGGATGGAGAAGGAAAAATCCATTTCCATCCTGAGAACCGGGCACAGCCAGTTCCCACATCTGCTCCCCTGGCCGGGGCTCAAGCAAGCAGCCTGTGCCGGGGAGCACAGCTGCCTCCTAACATGGCAATGTTGTGGTCCTGCTTCCCTCCGTGCTGGCAGGGCTCCCACAGGGCTGTTGGGGCAGGGAGCCTCGAGGGGAGTGGGTGCAGGGGGCAGGGGCTGGTGCAGGATCCCATACCCTGCGGGCTCGGGAAGGGTGGAGGCGCCGCAGTGCAGAAGTCAGGGCTTGGTTGCTGCCACATCACACCCAGGGCTCCCAGCCAGGCCCAGCAGCTCCAGCAGAGGCCGTGAAGGGGGCAGAGCTCCCTGCCCTGCACCTGGCTTTTCTGAGGGCTACAGAGGGCAGTGGAAAGCTGGAGGTGCCCCACTGCTGCTGGGAGGAGAGCAGCCCTCGGCCTCCACATCACCCCATGGATCCCCTCTCCTGAACATCATTAGGGGCTGACACTGCCTCTCTCCCTGTACCCCACAGGGTGGCTGAAAAGGAACCTATCAACAAAATGTCTCTCCACAATCTGGCCACGGTTTTTGGGCCGACACTTCTGAGACCCTCAGAGGGGGAGAGCAAGGCGCACCTCACCTTGGCCTCTGACATCTGGTCCCACGATGTGATGGCCCAGGTAAGAGCTGGGTACTGGAGGGGTTCACCTGCCTGTCTGGGTAATTTGTTACTTCTTGTTGGATGGGACAAGCTGGGAGGTGGCAGCTCTTCCCTTCTGTAGTAACAACCTCTCCATTTACCTTCTACAGGTCCAGGTCCTTCTCTACTACCTGCAGCATCCTCCCATCTCCTTCAGCGAGCTCAAACGCAACACACTTTACTTCTCCACGGACGTGTAGCCTGCAGGCAGAAGGCACCAGCTGCAAACACTCCAGCTCCCTGCTGGGGGACACAGACTGGACCACAGCCCCCACAGGAGACCAGCCCAGACCCAGGACGGTGCTGCCTGCAGCTCCTGTACAATCATGTTCCAGTGGCCTGGTCCCAGCAGGTGCCAGGCCCTCTCTGTAAAGTAGTCGTGTCTTATGTCCCTTCTTGTGTTCAAGGATTGTTTTTATGTATATTTGCTCAACGGAAGAGGTAGTGACTGACAAGGGCTGTGGACACAGGCTTCCCCCTTGGCTAGTTTTCTCCTGGACTCCTTCCCGCCCGCTCACTCCTACCAGGCACCCCCTGCCTGAAGCCTGCAGTGCCCCACGAGTGCCTGTTTGCTGCCCAGCTCCCTGCCCACGCCTGCATGTGCAGCACTGGCTCGCTCCGAGGCCGGGAGCTCATGGGCCTCCCTCCCTCCCTCTGACGGTGACACCAGCCCCGCTTTGGCTTCGCTGCCTGCGCAAGCGTCGGACCCTGTGCCTGGATCCTGCTCCGCTCTGAGCAAACTGCGACCCCGAGAGCAGAGGAGCAGGGTGCTGCTTCCTCCCTGCCATGGCTCCTCTGGGTGTTTTCAGGCCAGTTCCCTCTCCAGCCCTGTGCTTTGCCTGTGTATGTGTGGCGTGGTGGTTCCTCTCCTCGCTGGATTTCGCCTCTGAGTAGTTATGGGGTAACCCCTCACACAAGGCTGGAGCCAGAGGTGCTGTGCTGGTCTTGATCCACAGCAGGCTGAAAGGATGGCCAGCCAGAGGCAGGTTTGCTTTCTGCATCATGGGCTGACCTCACGTCTGCTCTGGCACTGATGTGGTCGCAAATTTCCCCAGTTTGGAAATTTGGTGGGGAACAGGGTATCTGCTGTACAGTTCTGGCTCTGCCATAGTGAAGCACTCACAACCCTGCCAGCCCAGCACTGCCATGAGCACTGCATGCACCCCGTGGCACAGCCTGCTGGGGCACCAGCATTCCTCCCATGGCCACGGGGACAAGGAGATGTTTTGTCCCTTCCTTGGCCTTCCCTGCTGCACTGGGCACATGGCAGCACATGGCCCTGCCTCAGTGGCAGCCTGGCTGCCAGAGGCAAGTGCTCTGCAGCAGCTGCATGGTCACCCAGCCTGGGAACCAGCACAGAAGGATGGGAGGAGGAAAACGTTCATGGCCCTCGCGACTGAAGGCAGAAATGCTTCGTTCTGTCTTTCTCCCAAAGTGCTTGCTGCTGGATTAGCCGTGCCCAGCCAGCTCAGGTTTGTTTGTTAGTGGCTCCAGTGACCCCTCCCTCCCAAGCTGATGGCTGGAGCTGTCCCACCGTGTCCCAGGGCAGGACAGGCTGCCCCAGTGCCTGGCTCCTGGGATGTCCCCCACGCTCCCACGTAGGTGTTGGTACCTGTTGGGACACAAAACCTTTCGCTCTGTGAGCTGAGTCTGTGTTCTTGTGGGAAAAGCCCCCCCATGTCCCCAACTGCGTTGGCCCTGTGCTCTCCTGTGCCAAATGGAGATGGATGAGAAGTGACCAAGCCTGTCCCCCACAGCAGCGTTGCCTTTACCCTCCCAGCTATTGGACTGTTCCAGGTAGAGCCCAGCCACCGATGCACCAGGTATGTCCTCAGCCCCCTCCCTGGGGAAGGCAGCACCTGCCAGCCCTGCACCAGCAAAGCAACCAAGGAGGGGAGGTCTCAGTCCCCCTCCAAAGGGCTCACACTCCAGACCCTGCTCCTCTTGACTACCAGCTAAACAGAAGGGAAACAGCATTGCAGAAAATAACCAGGCGTCTGTCTTGGCCCTGGACCCAGTAAGGAGGCCGAGCTTTAGATCTGACTGCACAACAGATCCCTGTGTGTGTCTGATTTGTTACATGTGTCCAAGTCTCTGTCCACTCTCTGTCATTCCAGATGGAGACTCTGTACAGCCAAATCTCCCCCTGTGACAGTGGCTGGAGGCCCGGTCCCCACAGCCCAGCACAACAGGCTGTGGCTGTCCCCATGACTGGCTTTTGCTTGTCCCTACAGGAAGGAAAAGAGGGGGGTGGACTCTTGCAGCTACAGGTAGAATAGAACTGTTAATTAATATTTGACTTTCAAAAGTTGTTAAGGATATATTTTTGTTTGTGTTCTGTTTCAATTTCTGTAGATTATAAACTTTAAATGGCTGTAAAACCTCGTGAGGAGAAAAAAAATGTTAATAAAAATGCAAAGCCCCGATATTTGCACAAAAGAAGCCCTGTGGTGTTGCTGTTTGCACTAACTGATCACTTTGGCATCACAGCTTCTTCCTTCTGTCGTGGAATTCTTGCTAGTTGCACTTCAAGCCAGTGGTATAAGCATAGGCCTTGTGCCAGGCAATCTTTGAAGAGACTTCTTATGGTTTGGGCTACATCCTTGCATTTTGGAGAAAAAAACCCTGGACTGTCTGGAGCCAGGCCGTTTAATCAGCCTAGAATTACTCAAGCTTAAAATTCAGCTGACTTGCACAGCTTCTGGCCTGAGGATATTGAACAGGCACAGCAAGGGACATCAGGAGATCTGGAAACCTCATCTGATAGATCACATGGTGCTTGCTGTCTCCCCACTTCTTTCCATGTGGGAATGGGAGCCAATGTGCCTCCAAACTGACCACTGACCACTGTATCAGCCAAAACACACTGCTAGTGTTGCTCTTCCAGGTCAACAAGGGCTGTCACTGTTCTGGGATGTCCAACTGTGGATGTAGAGGAGGGGAGGTGAGTGGGAGAATCCCTATGAGTTGTATGTACTGCATCTGAAATGCCACTGCCTCAAAAAGATTAGAGGCAGTGTTTGCCTTTATGGAGTGGCTCAATTAAGGTTAAAAATGACCCTCTGAGGTCTGAGAACAGAGTTTGGTTAGAAGAGCAGGAGGGCAGACAGAACACCAATCAAAGAGGCAGCAGCTCCTTGAGCTAACAAACAGATGTTTTGATTTCAGCACCAATTTTGGGCTCAGAAAAAACTGAGCTGAGAAAAAACATTCACTTCCCCCTGTGTAAAGTAACACTGGGGCACTTGGAGGTGGCACAGGGATGTGATGGGAAGCAGGCTGTGTGCTGAGTGAGTGCCCAGTTATCTGTCAAACACTGGTTTATTCTCACAGCTCTGCTTTCTAAGTCTCACTATCAAACTGCTGGAACTAATGGGGTGAGCCTGGGGCAGTTAAAGCAGCAGCATGATTGCACTCCCACAGTGAGGTTAAATCAGGCTAGCCAAGTGGCTACAGAGAATTATACTTCAGCAACAACCTCTTTTTTCCTTTAAACTGTTCTGTTCATCTGCCAGTAACCACACAGCTCTAAGGGTAAGGATTCCTTTCTGCTTTTCCCTTTAAAACATGGTAAAGAAATCTGGCGCTCATCTCTGTACTTGAAATAAGACAAGTTGTACAGATGGTGGTTTGTCTTCAGATGGTATTTTAAGAAAAGCCTGGAACAAGCTTATTTCTCCACAGGATCTTACCTCTCCCCAACAGAGTAGCAAGCTGCAAACTGGTGACTGTTAAAACACTTGCAGCACCTTCAAATATGTGACAACCTAAATCGCTGCATTTCTCTTCGAAGATTGTCCTCCTGCCTTCTTTTGATGCCAGCAACAGACTTAATCAAAATCAGCCCCAAAGGATCGAAAGAGCTCAGAGTCCAGGCATGTTTCCTGGAAACTGACAGTCAGCTGATCTGTCCTGGAGATGCTGCTCTGTGCCTGGCTCCATCCTCCCCTGCTCCCGCAAGCCTGCCTGCAGCAGCTCGCCAGGGCTCGCAGCCAGGTTGCTGTTAGTCATTCACAGAGTGGCCAGCGCCACCCCGACTCCAGAGGCAGTGGAAAGGTAAGCCTGGTGCTTGTGCTGTGGTGCAGGCTCTCAGCAGCAGCACTGGAACAGGGACTGTTGCTCCTGGCTGTTACCGGAGGTAGTAATCGACTGCGGCGGAGAAAGCGGCGAATCCTCCGCAGCCGATCACGCCGGCCTTCAGCCCAGCTGCAAGGCAAGGGTGGGAAACCATGAGACAAAGCAGGAGAAATATTCTTATTCCCAGTAACTTGTGCTGGCTCAGAGCTCACAGCAGCAGGAACCTGGCAGTGCCCTCCCAGGGGACACTGGCACTGCCACTGTCTGATGTACAAACCCTCCCGTGGCCACTGCTGACTTTACTGCGCTCTCATCCGAGCCCTGCAAGTGGCTTGGTGGGGCTACGGAGGGAGAGGAAGAGCAGCCACTGCTCTGACAGCTCTAAGAGGATTAGGTCTAGGACAAACACAACTTAACAAGCTCAATTAGAAGCACTTTCAAGAGCTTTCCTTTCATTTATGCTTCTTAAAACAGGACTGTTTTTTTTCTTAAGGAGAGTGAGAGAACTTTGATATTTCTGATGAGCAGAGCAGTTCTCTCCTACTTGGGCATTTTCCCAGATGTTACCACTAAAGGAAAGTCTCCACTAGTGCTGCTGGACTAAAACCCCACTTCTCATTCACACGTAAGTAGAACTGTCTGTTTGAACTGACACATGAGAAAGGAGAAAAGCATTTTACACATGGTAGAAAATAAGAGAATTCTTTGGTTCTAATTTCAAAGGAGAGTAGCAGAAATGGCAGATGTGTAGAGCTCAGTTAACACAAGAGCTGTATATATTTTTGGCTCTCTCCCATGACACCACAGAAGATTGTGGACAGCCACCACCATCTCCTGACTTTTCTTTCAAGTGAATTTTGTTGATTTTCCTCTGTGACCAACCCTTCCTTAACCCCACTTATTCTTGGAGCTGACAGCTCTGCCAGTCCGGAGCACACTCTCAGCTGGCCTCACCACATCCCCATGCAAAGAGGTTTGTGGTGTGTGTGCTGCTCTGAGAACATTGTGTGCTGCATAACCAAATTGAATCTTATCACAGAAACAGCTCCCAGCAGGCAACACCAACCTCTGAAGCCGATGGCTCCTCCCGTGATGCAGCCGCTGATAACGCTGTTCTTCCAGTCTGACTTCCCACGATACTGTGGAGTTACAAATCACAGCCAACAAGGAAATACGGAATGACACTCAGTATCTGTGCTAACAGCAAGAAAGGTTAAACGCCCTTCCATCCCCTTCTCAGCCGAGGGTGTTCTTCCCTCTGCTCTCAGCAGATGGCCCTGCACTCCCAGACTCGCACGGCAGGGAAGGGAGGAAGGAGAAGGGAACTGGGAGAAGTGAGACAAATCCATGTGGTGCAATGCAGTGCTGTGGGAAGGATCCTCAGGTGAGACAGGACAGAACACAGCCCTGAGTCTAAAAGTGCAACAGCCACATGAGAGCAGCCCTGAGCCTGGTCCTTGGCACAGTGAGAGTCCCAGCACCTGCTGACAAAGATGGACTATTTCTATAGCCAGGACATGCTGGATTTTCACCAGTGCAGAGATCTCTTTGCTCTGCTCCGTTGTGCAAGCAGATACACTTTTCTTCTAGATGAGTTAAACTTCTTAACTCATTGTGCCTTTCAATTCAAATTCATAACAGGGTAACTTTCCTATTTAAAAAAAACAGATGATGGATTTACTACTGAGCTGCAAAAGGTCATTTCTGACTGTAGGGGCCAGAAGAAAACGGGCCTGTTACTCAAGAACTTTCATCAAATGATCCCTTTCTGCATATGGAATTTTTAGACTGAAATTACCATCTTGCAACTCACAGTTTGACATTTTACACAAGCATTTGTAGCTAGGGTTTTAAAAAGTAATGCCTATGCTTGCCAACACATTTAGGACTTAAAACTGAAAAGCACTTTGGTGCTGCAGAAGAGCTCTTCATTCTGTCAGAGAACAGCAGCTCTGAAGACAGATCTCAAAGCTGAAAAGCTTTGCTACCCAAGAAGAACAAAGCACCCCTATTGCATAGAGGATATATGTACTTATTTGGATCTAGTAGAGGATTCTAATAGGTACCAGAAAACATTTCTTAATGGTTGAGCGGCTCTTACTCACAGATTCCACCACGCATTCCGTGCAGGAGAACATGGCACCCACGATGGCAAAGTTCTTGGCGTAGGAGATGCCTCGCTGCCCCATGTCCTTGAGCACCTCTTTGGCCGTGGGCGTGCGGTAGGGATCCTTGGGGTCAAACCCCACGTTGGTGTCAATGCCAGCTGTGAAGATACCGAACGCACCTCCCAGAACAAACCCTGTGAGAGATAAACAATGAAATTAACTTGGCTGGGCTGGAGCAGTGCATTCCCTGCAGGCAATGAAGCGGCTCTGCCCCTGCTGTCTGTGACAGGGCAGGAATCTCTCGGTGCTGTGGACACCTGTGAGAGCCCGGGCTGTGTGAGGAAAGGCCACGAGCACCTGAGCCTCTCCAAGGAAGCCAGACACAGATCGCTGCCTGCGACATGTGACAGGCACTGGAGGAGGCTTAGGAGGAATATCAAACACGGGGACTGCAGCCTTTTCTCCATCCGCCCCTCTCCCGACGCCACAGGGACCCCCGAACGACCCCACAACCG